>NC_136492.1:150924272-151306772 GCF_053919585.1 Euprymna scolopes
TAGATGCACTGAGACTAAAGCTGCTTTCAGGACTGCCAGCAACCACTGTCAAAGAGTAATAAAAAATGCAAGAGAGCTATATGCCCAGTCTGTTAAGTTCAAGGTAGCTGATCAGCGGCTTGGTTCCCACCAGTTTTGGCAAATAACAAATAGGATCCTGAACAGAAGTGTGCGTTCTATCCCAACCATTATCAATGGACCAGAGGTTATTTCGACAGCGTCAGACAAGGCCAAACTATTTGCTAAGAACTTTGCAGCTAATTCTACCCTATGCGACGAAGGCCATCAACTCCCCATATTTCCTCCTATAACACAGAACAAGCTAGGTAACACACAAATATCCGTGCATGAGGTCGCCAAGCTAATAAAGAACCTAGATTCCAGTAAAGCAACTGGCCCTGATGGCATCCCAATTATAGTGTTAAAAAAGCTTCAACCAGAACTTGCTCCCATACTTACGAAACTATTTAAGCGCTGCCTTAAGGAGAAGTGCTTTCCGACCCCCTGGAAGACCTCATCAGTTTGCCCTGTATTTAAGAATTCAGATGATAAGTCATCTCCCTCTCAGTACAGACCAATAAGTCTTCTCTGTGTTATGAGTAAGTTGCTGGAATCAATATTAAATAGAGAAATAGTCAACCACCTCAGCAGGAATAACCTTCTTAGTGACACACAATATGGCTTCCGCTCTGCAAGATCTACCGCAGATGTGCTGACGGTTATATCCCACAGGATTAGTGAATCTCTTGACAAAGGCTTCCTTTCTAGGGCAATTGCTCTTGACACATCAAAGGCCTTCGACAAAGTATGGCATAAGGGTCTATTTCACAAGATTTCCAGCTACGGTATAACTGGAAATGTTTTCTCAATCATTAAATCATTTCTCTCCGATAGACTCATAAGAGTAGTGGTAGATGGACAAAAATCGGAGGCCTGCAATATAAATGCTGGAGTCCCTCAGGGGTAAATCCTGGGCCCAACTCTCTTCCTGATCTACATCAATGACCTACCTAAACACATACTTAAATCATTCGTTGACATCTATGCTAATGACACGACCATCTACGGAAACACATCAAAGGATGTAAATGACGAAGTTCTCTCTGATTCTCTCTCCTCTGATCTCGAGCGCGTGGTTCAGTGGGGGAAGATGTGGCTAGTTACCTTTAATGCATCCAAAACCAAACTCCTATCCTTACATCATCAACGCTCTGATCTCCAGCTTGCATCAATTATGATGGATGGGTATCGTCTGGGTGAGGCCCCGTATTTTGACAAGCTTCTGGGTTTGACCTTTACTCCTGATCTGAAATGTAACACGCACATCAAGTCTGTTGCCAAGGTCGCAGGAAAGATGGTGGGAGCCTTCTACCGCTCCAGAAGATGTCTTACTACTGGCAATTCTCTATCTATATAAAAGCCAAGTACGGCCAAGGATTGAATACTGTTGCCATATCTGGGCAGGAGCTGCCAAAAACAGCCTATCAATCCTTGACAGAGTACAAAATAGACTTCGTGGTTTAGTGGGGGATGCCCTTTTCTCTACCCTGCAACCCCTCTCCCACAGAAGAGACGTTGCGAGCCTATCCTTGTTTTATCGTTATTTTCATGGCAGGTGCTCGTCTGAACTCCAATCCCTGGTCCCCCCTCGCCAATCTTTCACGAAAAACACTCGTGAAAAATTTCCCCCACTGTATATCTGTGCCTAAATACAAAACGCGGATTTCATGAACAAAGCTTCTTTCTTAGAACTGCACGCCTGTGGAACTCTGTTCCGTCTGCCTGCTTCCCTCCGGACTACAACTTGGATATCTTCAAGTCTAATGTTAACAAATTCCTAATGAACCGCCCCCTTAAGTAAACACTTCATCAAATCTCCTCACTAACGTGATGTACTTGCAATAACCCTTATCCCTGAGTGGCTTCCGGACCTTGATAAGTGGTGATCACTGTGTAAAATATATATATATATATATATATATATATATATATATATATATATATTAAATAATTGTAACTTATGATAGAGTTCATTCTGTCTACAGAATACGGGCTTTCACGTTGCTACACACTCATAAATATTAAGTTTGTGTTTGGAGCGAGCCCTGTGTATCATGCGAAAGAAACTGTCCGAATATGTCTCACAGCACAATTGCTGACTCGTGAATCGGTGAGTGCCCGAATGTACTCTCTAAACGCCAGGATGTATTCTTTAAATACCCGGATGCGCTCGTCAATATATTTCTTTTAAACCTCTGTGACTTACGAAGGGATATGTTGTGCCACTCTGATCCAATGGATATGTCGACCTACATAGTCAGCTTCACACTAATTAAATGGATTAGTAAACTTTTATCTAGTATGGAAAGAACATATTTCTGAAAGGTTAGGAAAGCGGCCGTATTAATAAATACCACACCAGGATGTAGAGCATAATAGCAACGAGACACAACGCATCTAATTCTATCAAAGTCCTTCACCTCCAATAACATGGCGCTTCAAATAGACCAGACACTAAAGTGGACTAAAGAATTAATTAATCTCTTTATTTATTTGAAAAATGTGCACTAGTTTTGGCCTTAAAACCTTGAAGTTTTAATTCTCTATTCTATATATCAACAGTGCTTAAACCAGTGGATTCTTCTATTATATGACACAGGCGTCGACCAACCTCTATCATCCTCAGGCATGTTGTGTTGTTAAAATTATGTTTTTTTATTTTTCTTAATTGTATATATACATATTTTTATCACGGTTACGTGGTGGCTTATTATAAATTATAAATTAGGTGGGCGGACATTTTCTTTTATAATATATTAATTTATTATATATATATATATATATATATATATATATATATATATATATAAAATACATATTTAAAATTTTTAATCTGGTATTCTAAGCATTTTAAAATATTTCGACTATATTCGTAATTGATATTATTGATTTGAGTTTTTTTAATATACAATGCTTTGAGTATTTTAGTCTGTTAAAATTTTTCTCACCTTACAAAACCTTAGTGTTTTCTACCATGATTTTTCTGAATTCAGAATTATGGCAGACATGTTTTCCGAAATGTTGTGATATCGAACTAGAGTCAGAGAGATGAAGAGTTAAGCTTTTCTAACAAATTTTCTGCGAAATGTTGTTTTTGATTACGAGGTTAGTTGTCTGCAGTTTTTATAATAGATAATAAATATTATTTTTTTATCATTGGGAGTCACGTATCGACGGATTATATTTTGTAGAATATTTTCATCAGTTTTGGAGTCCTTGTGTAACTGATTACGGTAATATATATGAATATCTAGAGTTTTCCTGTTGGATATTACTAGTTTGATGCAAGTTGCTGATCGCTAGTTTTATTTGTTTATCTACAAGAGAGTTTGAGAATTGGTTATTGAGTAGAACTTGCTTTTTATTTTTAATTCATTAAAGAATATCTTTTTGTTTGAGGAAATCACTTTCGCACGATGCATAAGATTCTTTATTACATTGGTTTTATAACGATATGGACATTCACTTTTAAAATTTTAAATACAGGAATTAACGGATGTAGTTTTTTTTTTAACGGAGGTGATAATTTCGTCGCTTTTAGAGTCAATGAGAACGTCTAAAGACGAGATTTTATTATCAACACCTAGTTCGTATATGAAGTTAAGGACGGAATTACTCTGAAATGTACTCTTTAAGTATTATATTTCCTCTATGTTATCGGCAAGAATCAATATATTGTCCACATATCGAACATAAATTGAAGGCTTCTTTATCAAATCATACATCTTGTTCTCCAGGTTAGCTATATAAAAGTTACTGAATGTTGGTCTCAATGGAAAACCCATAGCTACGCCATCCACCTGTGTATGTATATTTACCAGATGATCATAAAATGGAACCTGAGTTGTGCACACTATTAATAACTTCTTTTAAAATTGTTGGACTCATTTTCAGTCGAGGAAGGATTGGTTGTTATATATGTTGTCAATGATAGAATCAATTGTTTCATTTACTGGTATATTTGTAAAAAGATTTTCGACATCTAGAGATTTTATTGTTAGTTTCTATATGTATGTAAACGTAAAAAAGTCATAAGAAATATATAATTAAAATTCTGAAGTAATAAAATATATTTGGTACTCTCTTAAATATTGAATGATATGCGACCCTTATAAGTGCCCCTGTAAAATTATCATTCATCATACGTTTTGATTCCCCTAATCGGCCCTTTACTATATTTTCGATAAGGAATTTACATAATCTTCAGATAAATTAATTTAATATATCGTTTCTCAATATTATAAAAAGTGGAATCGTGAATCTGTTTTTGAAAATGCATTTCTCTATACAAAATGTTATAGTAAATATTTTAGCACTTTACAAATATCATTTCTTATTTTTTAAGTGTCAGTATAATTTCTAATTTATTTTCAAATTTAATATTTTAACGTATTTTATAATTTATTAAAGTTATTTTTTATTTCGCTTAGTATTAAGGCAGGTATTACAATGTTTTTCTCTTTCGATTCATTCAATTTGTTTAAATATAATGAGAATTATATGCTGTATTCTAGTTAAACGTTCTTTTCATTCAAAGTTCCCAATTTTCCCTATTCCCCTGATCTTTGAAAACATGACAGATTTTCAATAAATAGGTTTTTTTAACGAATTTACTCTGTGGATCACTATTTTTTTCACATGGAAGACACCACTTATCAAGGCCCGCAAGCCACTCATGGATAAGGGTTATTGCGTGTACAGTAATCAATGAAATAGTATTCTAGTAATCATTAGTATTGGAGATTTGATAGAGTATCTTACTTAAGAGGGCAGTTTGTCAGAAATTTGTTTATGTTGGACTTGAAGACATCCAAGTTGTAGTCAGGTGGGAAACAGGCAAACGGAAGAGAGTTCCACAGTCGTGTACTTCCGAGAAAGAAGCTATGTGCATCGAATCTATGTTTGGATTTAGGCACAGATAAAGAATGGGGGAAATTATTGACAGTAGTTTCAGCCAGACGTGTGTTTTTCGTGAAAGATTGGCGAGGGGGGTGCAGAGATTGGAGCTCAGACGAGCACTTGCCACGGAAATAACGATAAAACAAAGACAGGCTCGCTACGTCTCTTCTGTGGGAGAGAGCCTGCAGGGAAGAGAAAAGGGCATCCCCCACTAAGCTACGAAGTCTATTTTGTACTCTGTCAAGGCAGGATAGGCTGTTTTTAGCAGCTCCTACCCAGATGTGGCAGCAGTACTCCATCCTTGGATGTACTTGGCTTTTATACAGACAGAGAATTGCATCAGTAGTGAGATATCGTCTGGAGCGGTAGAAGGATCCCACCATTTTCCCAGCATCCTTGGCAACAGACCTGATGTACGTGTTCTATTTCAGATCAGGAGTAAAGGTCAAACCCAGAAGCTTGTCACAACAAGACGAGAGCCATTAATTTCAATTGATGCCAGATGAGGATCAGAGTGTTGATGATGTAAAGATAGAAGCTTGGTTTTGGATGCATTAAAAGTAGCCAGCCACCTCTTCCCTCACTGTACCACGCGCTCTAGATCAGAAGAGAGAGAATTAGAGAGAACCTTGTCATTTACGGCCTTTGATGCGTTGCCGTAGATGGTCGTGTCATCAACATAGATGTCAACGAATGATTTAGGGAGATCATTGATGTAGATCAGGAGGAGAGTTGGGCCCAGGATAGACCCCTGGGGGACTCCAGCATTAATACTGTGGGCCTCTGATTTCTGCCCATCAACCACAACTCTTATGAACCTATCGGAACAAAAAGATGTAATGATTGAGCAAACATTACCAGTGATACCGTAGATGGAAATCTTGTGAAGTAAGCCCTTATGTCATACTTAATCGAAGGCCTTCGATATGTCAAGAGCAATTCCCCTGGAAAGGAAGCCTTTGTCAAGAGATTAACTAATCATATGATATATAACCGTTAGCACATCTGCTGTAGATCTTGCGGGGTGGATACCATATTGCATATCACTAAGAAGGTTGTTTCTGCTGACGTGGTTGACTACTTCTTTATTTAATATGAATTCCAACAAGGTACTCATGACACACAGGAGACTTATCGGTCTGTACTGAAGGTAAGATGACTTTTCACATAAATTCTTAAATACAGGGTATACTGATGAGGTTTTTCATGGTGTTGGAAAGCACTTCTCCTTAAGGCAACGTTTAAACAGTTTTGTAAGTATTGGGGCAAGTTCTGGTTGGAGATTTTTCAGCACTATAACTGGAATGCCGTCAGGGCCAGTTGCTTTACTGGAATCTAGGTTCTTGATTAGCTTGGCGACCTCATGCACAGATATTTGTATGTTGCATAGCGTGTTGTCTATTATAGGAGGAAATACGGGGAGCTGATGGGCTTGGTCGCATAGGGTAGAATTAGCAGCAAAGTTCTTGGCAAATATTTTGGCCTTGTCTGATGCTGACGAGATGACCTCAGGTCCATTGATGATGGTTGGGATAGAACGCATGCTTCTGTTCAGAATCCTGTTTGCTATTTGTCAAACCTGGTGGGAACCATACCGCTGCTCAGCTACTTTGGAATTAACAGACTGAGAATATAGCTCTCTTGCATTTTTTATTACTCTTTTACAATGGTTGCTGGCAGTCCTGAAAACAGCTTTAGCCTCAGTACATCTATTAAGTTGGTAGCTATAGAAAAAATGATTTATGTGCGCGATGGCAGCAGCACATTCTGGGGAGAACCATGGCTGGCTGTTAGGTTTTTGTTGGAATTTTTTGGATGGTATGAATCAGTCTATGCCTACTATTAACCATTCGGTCAGATCTGATACATCCTTTTTAAACATGGAATGCAGATGTAGATCAGATATGAATGTACGGAAGCTAACCCAGTCAACCATAGAGTATCAATATACAGTACGGTGGAGAGGTACGTCTAAAGACTTATTACATTTCATTTTTATCTTAACTGCTACAACAGAGTGGTCAGAGGATCCCAGAGGAGATTGAATGGAAACTGAACATAGCTCAGGGGAAGTTGTGAGTAAAAGGTCTAGAAGCAGTATCGGGCACACGGGTGGGTTCGTGAACAATCTGAGTGAGATCATAGACAGTGGCAAAATCATGACAGAACCTCCCCTCGTCATCGCTCTTATTTTAGTGGGTCAGCCATTCCACATTATGGACATTGAAGTCACCGCAAATGTGAATGGTAGCTGAAGGATGAGCAGACTCGAAGTTGTCAATTTTCGCAGATATGCTCTTAAAGATAGTAACCCCAATGTTGTGGAGGCGATAGAAGGCAAATATAAATGTAGTGGTGTAAGCTAGTGGAACCCAGAAGCACACATAAGGAAAATTAGGGTCTTCTCTGGAGATATCCCTACCATATGGAAAGCCATCTTTAATGTAGGCACACATTCCATGCCCATGGCGATCTTGGGGGTCAGATTTAGATGTTAAATTAGAGTATCCTTTAATTATGAATTCGTCTAGGGAAGTGGTTGGCCCTATGCCAGTTTCACTTTGAAAGAATATGTCCGGTTTCGTCTCCTGTAATTGTGTTTCAACCTCTGGAAGGTTGGAACGTAGACCCCTGATGTTGGAGAATGAGACCTGGTAGTAGGGGTCTATGTTGGAGGATGGGATTCTAGGTTTATTCGTGTTTTGTTTTTGGAGATTTGTCATGTTGAGGTTTGGGGATTTGTGGAACAGGTCGATAGACTTGGTTGGAGCAGGACAGAGAGCGAAAGTAAGAGAACAAGACAAGACATTTTTTGTAGCACATGATAAGGTAATGCCGTAACAATTACCCACTAGTATGGCATCGAGAGGCCCTAACAGAAACTACTGTATGGTCTAGAATCCATTCACCAAATGGCGATACAGCAGCCCCTGTACTTTGCACCTCGTGATAGGACAGCCTCCTTAGTGGTTAATCCAAGGTTCACGTCCCTGAATATCAGGCGGGTAATGTCAGCCGAGATGAAACGTTTACCTCCAGCACCCTTACTAGTGACATGACCACAAGGATAGACATAGAAACAAAAAATTTCCGACATCTCAGGCTACTGATCACAAAGTACTACCGACCTGGAAAGCAGCTTTTTCTTCACCCTTTGTCAGAACAATCACTCATTGGAAATGAGGACTGAAGGACAAAAAAGGAGAAGTGAGAGTTACTGGCGCTACCAATAACATATCCACATGTATTATCTACTCTCCATTAAAAAAAAGGTGAGAAGGACTTATTAGTAAGTCCGTTGCCCCATTCCCAGTTTAGCACAGTACTTGAAGATAGTCTTCCCTCCCATATTAATGCATGGATACTTTTTGCCTTTATCTACCTCGAGCTAGAATGTTCGACCATTCTAGCTCCACCCCATAATAAATATGCTATAATGGAACTTTTATCAAATTGGAAAGTCTGGTTAAATTTTAACTCGTTTAAAAAATTAGTTAAGCAGTAATACCTTCAGGGTTACGTATTAAGTTTAGACTAGCTAGAAGTAATGCATACTTTAGAGAGGACAAAAAGCCACATTTTTTTTTTACACAGTGATCACCACTTCTCAAGGCCCGGAAGCACCTCAGGGATAAGGGTTATTGCAAGTACATTACGTTAGTATGGAGATTTGATGAAGTGTTTACTTAAGGGGGCGGTTAATTAGGAATTTCTTAACGTTGGACTTGAAGACATCCAAGTTGTAGTCAGGTGGGAAGCAGGCAGACGGAACAGAGTTCCACAGGCGTGCAGTTCTAAGAAAGAAGCTTTGTTCATGGAATCCACGTTTTGATTTAGGCACAGATAAAGAGTGGTGGAAATTTTTCACAGTGGATTCATCTAGACGGGTGTTTTTCGTGAAAGATTGGCGAGGGGGCACCAGAGATTGGAGTTCAGACGAGCACCTGCCATGGAAATAACGATAAAACAAGGATAGGCTCGCAACGTCTCTTCTGTGGGAGAGAGGTTGCAGTGTAGAGAAAAGGGCACCCCCCACTAAGCCACAAAGTGTATTTTGTACTCTGTCAAGGCAGGATAGGCTGTTTTTAGCAGCTCCTGCCCAGATATGGCAACAGTATTCCACCCTTGGACGTACTTGGCTTTTATATAGATAGACAATTGCATCAGTAGTGAGATATCTTCTAGAGCGGTAGAAGGATCCCACCATCTTTCCAGCGACCTTGCCAACAGACTTGATGTAGGTGTTCCATTTCAGATCAGGAGTAAAGGTCAGACCCAGAAGCTTGTCAAAACACGGGGCCTCACCCAGACGAGAGCCATCCATCCCAATTGATGCCAGATGGGGATCAGAGCGTTGATGATGTAAGGATAGGAGTTTGGTTTTGGATACATTAAAGGTAACCAGCCACGTCTTCCCCCACTGAACCACGCACTCGAGATATGAGGAGAGAGAATCAGAGAGAGCTTTGTCATTTACAGCCTTTGATGTGTTGCCGTAGATGGTCGCTTCATCAGCATAGATGTCAACGAATGATTTAAGTATGTGTTTAGGTAGGTCATTGATGTAGATCAGGAAGAGAGTTGGGCCCAAGTGGGCCCAAGATTGACCCCTGAGGGACTCCACCATTTATATTGCAGACGTCCGATTTTTGTCCATCTACCACTACTCTTATGAGCCTATCAGAGAGAAATGATTTAATGATTGAGAAAACATTTCCAGTTATACCATAGCTGGAAATATTGTAAAGTAGACCCTTATGCCATACCTTGTCGAACGCCTTTGATATGTCAAGAGCAATTGCCCTAGAAAGGAAGCCTTTGTCAAGAGATTCACTAATCCTATGGGATATAATCGTCAGCACATCTGCGGTAGATCTTGCAGAGCGGAAACCATATTGTGTGTCACTAAGAAGGTTGTTCCTGCTGAGGTGGTTGACTATTTCTCTATTTAATATTGATTCCAGCAACTTACTCATAACACACAGGAGACTTATTGGTCTGTACTGAGAGGGAAATGACTTATCACCTGAATTCTTAAATACAGGGCAAACTGATGAGGTCTTCCATGGAGTCGGAAAGCACTTCTCCTTAAGGCTGCGCTTTAATAGTTTTGTAAGTATGGGAGCGAGTTCTGGTTGAAGCTTTTTAAACACTATAATTGGGATGCCATCAGTGCCAGTTGCTTTACTGGAATCTAGGTTCCTGATTAGCTTGGCGACCTCATGCACGGATATTTTTATGTTACCTAGCTTGTTCTGTGTTATAGGAGGAAATATGGAGAATTGATGCTGAGTTCAGATAATATGCAGGTATAATTTGGGAAATGTTCAATTTCATAGGAGATTTTTTTTTCTCGTTTTAAATATAGAAAAAAAGTATTGGTTTATAATAGTATATTTGACAAAAAAGATTTAGGAAAAACAACAAAAAAAGATAAATAAAAAGAAAACGAGGCAAATATTCAGGATTAAAGTCAAAGCTGGGATAAGGAAAAAATAAAATAAAAGTTTTCAATACACATATGTTAGAAGACTTTAAAAGTTACGGATAGAAAAGTTACTTAGCTTCTTGAGTTCATAGCGTAAAAAGGGATGCTAGTCAGCCAGTCTGTTTTTATGTCGGTATTTTCAATTTTTTTCTCTTTCGATTCATTCAATTTGTTTAAATATAATGAGGGATTTTCTGCTGTATTCTAGTTACAAAGTTCTTTTCATTCAAAGTTCCCAATTTCCCCTATTCCCCTAATCTCTTAAAACATAACAGATTTTTAATAGGTTCTTTTAAAGAATTTACTCCGTGGATCACTTATTTTTACATGGAGGACACCACTTATTAAGGCCCGGAGGCCACTCATGGATACGGGTTATTGCGTGTACAGAAAAAAGTATTGGTTAATAATAGTATATTTGACAAAAAAGATTTAGGAAAAACAAAAAAAGATGAATAAAAAGAAAACGAGACACATATTCAGGATTAAAGTCAAAGCTGGAATAATGAAAAAATAAAACAAAAGTTTACAATACACATATGTTAGTAGACTTCAAAAGTTACAGATAGGAAACTGTTTTCCTAACAACCACAGCAAAGTAATTTTCAAATCTATTATCAACAATGACTTGTCGAACTGTCGTTATAAGAATGTGATTGTGCAAATTCTAGTCATCAATAACAATTTATCTCATAATATTATTTCTCGTCCAATTAACACTCTCATTAACTTTTATCCGTTTAGCTTTTAGACTTAATAAGTAGTATTATTGTCAATTCTGAAATCCGTTCACCTGAAGTAATTTTTCATTATTTGGGTTTGAGTCACTAACCAAACAAATGGAATCAGCAAGGCAATTGGAAATTACAAGGGATTGCTCACATAATAAAATCTCGAACTCAACTCTTTTTTTGAAACTGTTATTAATGTAAATTCAACCACCACAGGTGGTTGGGTCAAAATAAAAACATATAAACATTAGAAATTACCTACGCGCAGCGAACTACATGTTGAAATTAATTTCGAGAGGCCTTTTAAAATTAAGCTCTAATTTCTAGGAATATTAAGTTAAATATTTACTATAACCATAGCACTTTGATAAGCTGGCCTGCTACATGAAAATTCACCATTATAAAACAAAATTCAATTATGTCACACTGAAAAATACACAAAATCCTTAACTTAAATTGAGAAATCGAAATGAGGAAGCATCAGTTGTAAGCGATTGACCTTTTTTTTAAAATGTCGGGTCTCTCCAGTTGAATATACAGCGCCTTCAATAAAAATGCGAACAAAATACAATTAGTATTTCAGCTAATATAAAAAAATAATATACACGTATATATAAATAAATACAAATATAGGAGAAATGCATACATAATGATCATAAGTATTAATAAAACTATCAAAACATTACTCTTAGGAGTTATTCTGTGTTATGTTTGTTAGCATATAAATTATAAAAAATATATATATATATACACACACACACACACACATATATATATATCTATATATATATATATATATATATATGTATATATATATATATACATTTAAGAAGAATTTTTCTCTTAATCATATTTATTAAATAAAAATAGAATTGTTTTGTCTATCAAGTCTGTTTTTATGCTTTTCAACTTTCGAATAACGATCTTCATTTCTCGCTGAACTGGCTGACGTAATCATCATATTTGTCGTATTCCGAGTACTTTCCAATCCTCCTGAATGCGTCGTCAGGGATAGATTAATATAACTGGTTTTGAACAGTTTATATATTTTTTATCATTTTTTATTTTATGTTATATTTTATTTTAATAACTTGGATATTAATTTCATTGGTTAATCATTTAAGATATGTAGTAACCCATTGAATTCAATATGATTGTACTTATGAAATTTTTGTCTAAACTTGAGAATAAGTTTGATCAGAGGGTCAATTAGAAGGTTTGCTCTGCATGAGAAACTTTTATGGAAAATTACTCAATTAATATGCATAAGTAATGTTACTAAATTGGCCAATAAGGCCCCCATTCCACTATCGACTGAGGGTCTTTCTCTAAGGTTTTCGCCATTGCCTTAAGTATGTGTTTATTCGTTTTTTCGTCGTGCCTGTTATACTCTAAATATACCCATCTCAGAGAGGTCATTTATGAATATCAGAAATAATAAAGGGCCAAAAAACGGCATCTGAGGTACACCCGCATTTATATCATGTTATTTTGATATACGACCATCGAGGACAACCTTGATTCTTCTCTTATTTAAGAAAGATTTAACTATGTTAAGTATTCGTTCAGTGATACAGTAAGATCTGATTTTCCTGAGAAGACCATCGTGCCATTCCCTTTCAAAAGCCTAAGACATACGGAGGGCTGCTGCTTATCTTCCCCTCGCTTTGTCCAGTGTATTGTATATATGTCCAGAGATTCAGTTAAGATATCTGCAGTAGAATGAGCTTGCCTAAGTCCATATAGTTGGTCGGATAGAACTTTAGCAACTTTAATGTGGTGGACTAGAGCTTGATTAATTATGAAGTTTACTATGTTTGCGAAAAGTTGGAGGAATTTAATGGGGCGATAGTTTAATGGGTGAGTTCTTTCGCTAGAATTCTTGTGGACAGGTATTACAGAAGCAGTTTTTCAGCAGTCAGAAAAGCAAGATTAACTAAGACATTTGTTGAAAAGTAGCAGAGAACTAGAGCAACCTCAGCGGAGCATTTTTTAAATAGTACAACCAAGATGAGATCGGGTGCACATGCTTTAAAATATCTAGGTTTTTTCTGATATCACGCATTTGAGAAGGAGTGATTTTCAGATTATCTAGTGTGGTGTCTGTCTGCAAAGAAAAACACCGAGAGAGTGGTTTGCAGGGTTCAATGTAGATTCTGAGGCAAAGCAATATAAGCTTTCTCAACTGCCTTGCAAATTACCTCAGGATTGTTGGACAGTGGGGGAATTCTTGATTTCCCATTATTTACTACACTGTTGTAGATTTTCCAGAAATCACGACTTCTTGTTACTGTTGCTATCTCTTTCTCACAATTCCGTCTAGCTTCTATGAGTTTTGTCTGTTTATACTGGACTAATGTTTGGTAAGTCTGCGGCATGCATGCTGCCTTTGAGCAATGGTAGATGGGGAGGTAGAAGTAATGAAGCCGGTGAGAGACAGATTGTTTTGAGGGGGTATGAGACTGCGGACGGACTGATATCAAAGTTTATCGGGGGAAAACGAAAGGAAAACGCTCAATTTTCCTGGGAGCAGTTGCGCTCTTCACTAATAAAAAGGTTCCCTGACAAGAGAACCGATTTGGACGCCGTCAGATGCTGTTCAGATTCGAAGGATCCTTGAGGAGTAGATGGCTGAACTGGCGGCGAGAATTTTGATTTTGACGGTGATGGCCTTTTCTATCTTTGTAAAAGCTTTTGTGAACGGAAACATTAGGGTAGAGGTCACTAAGTACAGTCCGCTAAAATTGCAGAAGACCCTAGATTTTTACTTGGACCCGGAGCATGTTGTGGAAGGTCGCCAATGTGCTAAACGGCTACGACCAAGAATGGTCAATAAAATCCCGCTGCGCTCTACGTCGAAACAAGACGAAAATTAAGAAAAAGCCTTAGAACCTAGGAACGATCTGTCCGAGGTGTTGTCATTTCGGCTACGAATCTAAGTGTTACACTGATGTGCCCGATCGCAGACTGGATATTTAAAAGTGGGATGACATGATACCCTACGATCATCAAGATGGAAAGACTCATAGGACTGAGACCTTTCCGCTAAAGAGATATTGATACTGGAAGGCGAATGATTGAAAGAACAGGGGGCGAGAATCAGTGAAACCGCCAAGTCTGTGGAGGATCGAGAACGCAATAAGTAGAATATTGTTGTGTGTTAATTCGCACTCGCAAATCACTTGATTAATCTGATTTTGAGCAAAAAAGATATCGTGTGTGTGTTGATGTTTCTTTGTTCTTCGCGATAATTTGGAAGTCTTTTAATTAATTGGTTTTGATTTTAAGAAAAAAAGATGTTAGTTGCACTTTAATGGTGTTTCATTCTTAACACTAATTTTAAAATCTTTGAAGTGATTGTTTCTGATTTAAAAAAATAGACATTATCGTGTGAACTTAAGAATCTTTACACTGACTACTCTAAAGAAAGAAAATAATAATAAATAAAAATAAAATTCTAAGTATATATTCTAGATGCATTCTGATACTGTTTCGTTCTTAACAACAAATTGAAAGCATTTAAACCGACAAAACGCCCATTAGGCTTGATAATTGTTTTCGTAAAAATAAAAGATGAGAAGATATAAAAAGATATATTTTTGAAGATTAAATTAAAAACATGTTTAAAAAGATTGGGAGATATTTAAACTGATGAATTTAAATATTTTTAGACATGAAAATAAATAGCTGCGAAAAGAGACAGTACATAAGGATTTAGAGAGACAGATAATTTACACCCATCCCTAGAGAAAAAGATACCGCCGGTACTGACGTTGTTCTTTCTTTTAAATTTGACCCCAATTTTGACATCTTAACATTCATTGTTTTGGGCTTAAATTAAAAGTTTTTCCTAAATCTCAATATCCCTTATGTCAAATCTCGAATCTGTAGACTGAAAATTGACAGAGTAGTTTTGTAGGGAAATGTACACACACAGAAAAATCACACACAGACAATTTCACTTTCATAGATATAAAGATAAATGTTATATATTTATACATATATAATTAATGTATGTATACTACCTAATCTCACTTTTGTATGAAGTCTCATCATTTAATATACAATGGAATGTGTTATATTCTATCAGATAGAAATAAAATAAAAATCAAAACAACATTATGATAAAAAATAAATAAGCAATACATTTTTTATGGTAAACAACTGATGATCCCTGTAAGAACATTGGTATTATTGTTTGTTAATGTAAATAAAATTATTCACTATTCAGCATTTCGGGAGATTAACTGACGTACTGAAAAAATAATGTTCCAATGAAGTTTAAGTTTGAAAGATTTTTAAGAAACTTACAAGAATATATACATACACACATATATATATATATATATATATATATATATATATATATATATGTGTGTGTGTGTGTGTGTGTGTGTCTGTTTTATTTTTATAAACGTTTTATCTGTTTGGTTACATATGTTTCGGATGTTGGACCATGTTTACGATTCAACAGCTGACGAGGCTGTTGAATCGTAAACATGGTCCAACATCCGAAACATATGTAACCAAACAGATAAAACGTTAATAAAAGATAAAACACACACAGAAAAGAAATAGAGTAACATATAAATTTGGTTTAAGTACAATATTATACATACACACATACACAAATATATACATGCATATATATAAGTTAGACTAATTACCCCCTTGCATCCTTTAATTAAAGAAAATATGACTAATTATCCCCTTGCATTATGTAATTATACAAATAACATTAACTTACAATTTCTTTCGAATTATAAACCGTGGCGTCTTTAAATCAAAAGTATGCTAACGGAAATAAATTATTGCACGGGCGTCCTTTTTGAAAATTTATCATTCCATCAGCTGAAAAGCTATAGCAATCATCTATATGAGTACTTTAACCATAGTTCCTGATTTCAAAAGGCGAAGAATTAAAAGGTAAATATTTGTACCTATATTTTTATGTATATATCTGTATATCTATGTATATGTATATATGTGTCTATTTTTTTCATATATATGCATGTGTATATTTGTGTATGGGTGTATGTATAATATTGTACTTAAACCAAATTTATATTTTACTCTATTTCTTTTCTATCTGTAACCCATATTAATTTTCTTATCAAGTTTAAATCCAGACCTTTATTTTAATTTTTTCCAGATACATCTGCCTTACTTTTAATGCTAGGTTTATTTATGGTGTCTTTTAAATTTAATAAAAACCCTTCACAATTTGCTGATGAGGAAACCTTGTTTATTAAAAAACTATATGCAATAATTATTGTCCGTAACTTGATGTCTACCACAATAAAAACACTGTTTTCCGAAACGATCGTACAAATAATTGATTTTGTTGTTGTTCCTTCTTATGAAACGGATTTTTGATTTAATTATAATTTGATTTTTAAATTATCAATCACATTAATACATATATATATATATTTTTTTTTTACAGTGGTCACCACTTATCAAGGCCCGGAAGCCACTCAGGGATAAGGGTTATTGCAAGTACATTTTTTTTACACAGTGGTCACAACTTATCAAGACCCGGAAGCCACTCAGGGATAAGGGTTATTGCAAGTACATTGCGTTAGTATGGAGATTTGATGAAGTGTTTACTTAAGGGGGCGGTTCATTAGGAATTTGTTAACATTGGACTTGAAGATATCCAAGTTGTAGTCAGTTGGGAAGCAAGCAGACGGAACATAGTTCCACAGGCGTGCAGTTCTAAGAAAGAAGCTTTGTTCATGGAATCCACGTTTTGATTTAGGCACAGATAAAGAGTGGGGGAAATTTTTCACAGTGGATTCAGCTAGACGGGTGTTTTTCGTGAAAGATTGGCGAGGGGGGACCAGAGATTGGAGTTCAGACGAGCACCTACCATGGAAATAACGATAAAACAAAGACAGGCTCGCAACGTCTCTTCTGTGGGAGAGAGGTTGCAGGGTAGAGAAAAGGGCATCCCCTACTAAGCCACGAAGTCGATTTTGTATTCTGTCAAGGCACGATTGGTTTTTTATTAGCAGCTACTGCCCAGATATGGCAACAGTATTCCATCCTTGGACGTACTTGGCTTTTATATAGATAGAGAATTGCATCAGTAGTGAGATATCTTCTGGAGCGGTAGAAGGATCCCACCATCTTTCCAGCGACCTTGGCAACAGACTTGATGTACGTGTTCCATTTCAGATCAGGAAAGAGGTCAAACCCAGAAGCTTGTAAAAACACGGGGCCTCACCCAGACGAGAGCCATCCGTCACAATTGATGCCAGATGGGGATCAGAGCGTTGATGATGTAAGGATAGGAGTTTGGTTTTGGATACATTAAAGGTAACCAGCCACGTCTTCCCCCACTGAACCACGCGCTCGAGATCAGAGGAGAGAGAATCAGAGAGAACTTTGTCATTTACAGCCTTTGATGTGTTGCCGTAGATGGTCGTGTCATCAGCATAGATATCAACGAATGATTTAAGTATGTGTTTAGGTAGGTCATTGATGTAGATCAGGAAAAGAGTTGGGCCCAGGATTGACCCCTGAAGAACTCCAGCATTTATATTGCAGGCCTCTGATTTTTGTCCATCTACCACTACTCTTATGAGCCTATCGGAGAGAAATGATTTAATGATTGAGAAAACATTTCTAGTTATACCATAGCTCGAAATATTTTGAAGTAGACCCTTATGCCATACCTTGTCGAAGGCCTATGATATGTCAAGAGCAATTGCCCTAGAAAGGAAGCCTTTGTCAAGAGATTCACTAATCCTGTGAGATATAACCGTCAGCACATCTGTGGTAGATCTTGCAGAGCGGAAACCATATTGTGTGTCACTAAGAAGGTTGTTTCTGCTGAGGTGGTTGACTATTTCTCTATTTAATATGGATTCCAGTACCTTACTCATAACACACAGGAAACTTATTGGTCTGTACTGCGATGGAGATGACTTATCACCTGAATTCTTAAATACAGGGCAAACTGATGAGGTCTTCCATGGAGTCGGAAAGCACTTCTCCTTAAGGCAGCCCTTAAATAGTTTCGTAAGTATGGGAGCAAGTTCTGCTTGAAGCTTTTTCAGCACTATAATTGGTATGCCATCAGGCCCAGTTGCTTATCAAGGTTCGTGATTAGCTTGGCGACCTCATGCACGGATATTTGTATGTTACCTAGCTTGTTCTGTGCTATAGGAGGAAATATGGGGAGTTGATGGGCTTGGTCGCATAGGGTAAAATTCGCTGCAAAATTCTTTCCAAATAGTTTGGGCTTGTCTGATGCTGACGAGATGACTATATATATATATATATATATATATATAAGAACAAGTAATTAATAAAACATGTTAAAAAACACGTTGAAAAATAGTTAATAACATATTTAATTTTAAAAAGGAAACATTAAATAAGTGGATAGTTCAGAATCCATGGAAATTTAACTGTATTGGATTCTGCATCTTTGGATTTTACCGTCATTGGATATTTTACCCTCCACCAGACTCTCCATTCACGTGGAATCACTTTTTTATTCACGCTATTCCCTCTGCTTCAATTTTTGTTATCAAGTAAGATCTATAACTTACGTGTAGTTTCATTAAATACTTTTGCAAGCAAAATTCGATCCCGCAGTTTGCTAAATCCTACCCTCTGATGAGAAGGAAAGTATTTCTTCGAAACTCCGCGGATTAAGGACTATCCACTTATTTCGTGTTTCCCTTTGAAAATTAAATATGTTTTTAACTCTTTTTCAAAGTGTTTTTTTAACATGTTTTATTAACTACTTCTTCTTATGATAAACTCTATCTTCTATTTGGTTTTATCGAGCTTTTACATCTGGTTGAGATTATTTTATAAATATTAATTCTTAATATTTATAATATACTTTAGTTTTGCCATCTTGGATTGTTTTGGTAAACTTAACACTAATTCTTATATATATATAATTATATATATATATATATATATAGAGAGAGAGAGAGAGAGAGAGAGAAAGAGAGAGAGAGAGAGTTACTGGTGAGACGTCGGCTTGGGTAAAAGCTGGTTTGATACCTCGCCCCTTGTTCGATATGAGGTAGATTCTTTCCACTGTCGGGTATGTGCCGCGGGTTGCTTGATCTGTGTAAGTTAATAGACGTTCTTGTCGGTGTGGCGTGTTTGCTCAGTTGCTAGAGTGCTCGTTTAGCACGTAAGAGGCTCGGGTTTCAAATCCTGAGCTGGTATGTGTCTAACCGATTAACCCAAATAAGGGCGGAACTCGAGTCTAAGACTTCCGGTTTGTTGGCTTTCTTGGCTCTTGTGGGCTTGACGATTGTTCGGTTGTGAAAATAATTATATATTCTCTCACACATTCTGAACATATATAATATTTCTTTTAATCGCAATTAGTAAACATTAATAATTTTCTCCCCGGTCAGGATTTCCTAATAACGAAAATATATACAATTGTAACCATATCAGCCTCTTAAACTATCTACTTATGTAAACAAATAATTTTATATATTAATTATATGTAGTCTGTCGACTGGACGCATCTTATATAATTAAGCATTTGCAAACAATTATGATAAGTTCTACATATCTACAGTTGCTTTTTACTAACATATTATAGACTAAAAAGTATTTCCACGATTTGAAATAATTACGATCAGCAAGAGAATATAAGCATGACGTATGGTATGTTCATTCGAGTCAAGATCACTTATTTATTTGTAAGTTATTATGATAATGTATAATGAAAAATAAAGAGCTTATCACATCACATATACTTGCTAAATGTAAAGATATAAATAAAACAAGTCTCTGTGAGCCGACATTGCTCTGAAGTGTTTAATTTAATTTTTCTCATTGCATTTTGAAAGCTAATATAACATGAATTAAACTTCCTTTCAAATGTCTAAGGCTTATAATTTGCTTCGTTATTTTATTAACTAATACGTTCAGAATAAACTCGCCGACTTGATTACAAAAACGCCGAAATGTATTATAGTTGATGTAGTTTTGTATGGTTTTATTTTGTCTATATTATCAGGATTTTGTCTATATTATCAGGATTTTGTAAGAATAATTAGTTAAGAGTATAAAATATTATCAAATTCAGGCATTTCCATGCATTAAAATCACTGACATAATTCGGATAAAGCGAAATGAATATTAATAGATTTAATAATAAAATAATTGTTTTAAATTCTATTTCTAGAATTCACGTTATTCTATCCTGTTGTATTTAGAATGTTTATAATTACGTGTGTTTTATTTCGGCAAATATTCAATATAAAATAAAAAAATATAACAAAACTAAGGACCTTTAGTTCGACAGTTTAAATGAAAAATAAAGTTTCCTAAAACATTCACTGAGTTTACTTTTTTCCGTCTCATCCCATCATTTTTATAATGATATCATTATAAAAATGATGGGATGAGACGGAAAAAAGTAAACTCAGTGAATGTTTATAATTTTAAAATACATATTTAATGATTTTAGCAAGCGCACTAGTTTTTAATCATTATGTCATGGTAAACAACTGATGATCCCTGTAAGAGCATTGGTACTATTGTTTGTTCATGTAAGCAAAACTATTCAGCGATACGGGGTATTAACTGATACGAATCGATCATCTGTTTGAAAAAAAAGAAGCATTTCTTTCGGTACGAAATTATTGATACTGCCGTGTGTTTTATTTTAAGAAGCTTAATCGTAATGACGAATTTAAAATTAAAACTTATATATATATACATATATATATATATATATATATATATATATATATGTGTGTGTATGTGTGTGTGTGTGCGTGTACGTGTGTGTAAATGTGTTATAAACAGTTTAAACAACTTTATATCTAATGATCTAATTATGCGTTCTTAAATGGAATACATTTTATTTAGTAAGAAGGAATTTTTTATGTATGCATTCATTAAACTAATCTGTAGTCTTAAATATGTAACTAACATCAGAGAGAAATGCAAGCCATACCACCTATAAGATTCAACCGTGTGCAGCAATAGGTGTGCCAGAAACTTCGTGAAAAATATTGAATAATTCGACCCCATGTCTTTCCAAGCTTATAACTACTCGCAAAATTCAAACTTTTTTTTTTCAATTAAAGAAGCAAGGACCAAGGTTTCATTGAAAAAAAACATACAAACAACGTGGTTAAAAAAAAGGTTTTGAAATTCGGACTTTACAGGTAAATTTAAAAAAAAACTGTTCTTTTTTGTTTTAAATTAGAATATATTATTTATTGATCTTTTATCTTCAATTTGTGATATATAAAACTTTGGCACATAAATTATTTACTTTTTAATAGACATTTAAAAATAGGGGCGTGAATTAAAGAAAACGTTTGTCTAAAATATATTAAGTTTATTGGAAAGTGCATAACATTTCACATTGACCCTGAGAAATAGAATCAATAGAAATTTTTTTTATAGATTTTTAAAGTTTAAAAATTGAAAAATACTGAACTCGTAAAATTCAATTAATTTCATTACTGCTTTTTAAAAAAATAAAAAAAAATAATATTTCTATTACTTTTTTATTCAACTTTAATAGTTTATTTTGGAAGTATAATCCATAAAACAATAAATAACCCACTTTTAAAAGAGAAATTACGAGTTTTTAAAAATTTTATTCGCAGTTTCGTGTTAGGGGTGTCAAAAAATCCTACAAAAATTCTGAGACACCTAGTGCAGCAATAATTTAACTCAAGCGCTTTTGCATCATGATAGAGAGGGGCGGTGTCAGCGTAATAGTCTAAGAGCTATTTGGATAAAAAGCTGTTTTGAAAATCTAGAAAGAATCGGCATCGAGATTTGTCGTCATATGTTTTTCTTTTGTTCTTCTCGTGAAACAAAAATCCGATCAAATACAGTTAGTTACTCATCAAATCAACTTTTATTATGCAGTTAAATTTTTATTATAAAAATTGTTCAACGCTATCGAGGCGAAAATTCCCTCCAAAAAAAAAAAAAAATTGATGGGATTGAAGAACTCGCCTGACGAGAGATATATAGACTACAGCGATTTTTCGTTATGGTAGTCAGACGAGTTATAGATGTACAAGCAGAACCTAGTGATTGGATTTCAGTTGCATATTTTCCTTGAAATGAAAGCATACGTTAAAGACAAGCAACGTATCTCCTATGAGAGTAAAAAAGATTTTATCGCCCAGTTTTCACCACTATTGAACAATGAACAAATCATATCGATAAAATCTGTTGTCTGTTTTTATAGACAACGTTAATATTTCTTCTGACGTCATTCTTGCAATGTCACTAAACTTCACCGGTATATGTCAAACGTATGATTGTCTGTTTCTTCACTTATCAAATTTCTGTCTTTGTAACATGAAAGAAACTCCCTGACTGGTTTATTACTGTCAGTTTAATCAGTCTGTGTTTCGAAGTATTATAACCATATTTCATGATTTACTTAAACATAGGACGAAAGTAATTAGTTTAATAGACGCCCGTCGATTTGTTCGCTAATGTTGTACATTAATGCATAGATCTATTATTTCAAATAGTGAAAGTCAATACGTAGATGTTGTAGAAACATATTGGCAATTCAATAACTCAGCTTTTTTTAATCAAACAAACATAATCGCGATGTCACGAATGACAGACATCCTAAGAACATTGTAACAGTTTACACATTTTTCATGTTCGTCTTTATTCATGTCATTCATTAATTTACGCCATTCTTTTATTTTTTGTCACCAGTTTACTTTTCTTTACGTTCCCCACTAATTCTCATTCTTCCTGTCACTGCCACAACGCTTCCGTCTATTCCATTCCTCTTACAACCCTATTTTCGTTTATTTAACTCCACCGATCCCTTTATATCTTTCTTCTGTCCAACACCTTTTGATATAGTAAATTCCAGCCGTACAATTTAGCTAGTTTTGGAAAAAAGTAATGTAATGGTGAAATGAAAAGGATATGAATCCAAAAGAGTTAAGCTACCTTAAAATCATACGCAAAAAGACACATAAAAAGACGAATAAAGGCTTGTGAGTGGGTTACACAGCGGACAGGCTGCTGTTAATACCTATCTGAGTTCTTTTGTATTTTTTGCATCTTCACACCCGCGAACATGTGCTTTCATATGGCGAGGAGAATAAAGATAATTTTGGGAAGAAATTAAATAATGGCTAGTGGTGTTTTGCCAGTTTTCACACATTTCATTACACACACTGATTAATACACAACCAACTTTTGTTGAAAGAAATTGATAAACAGGCGAGACATTGGCAAAAAAATAGAAAACAACACTTTTTCATTACGTGGAGATTTAGTTTTATTTTTTTACATTTTCACAACTTTACAAACTACCAGAAAAGATCAGGTGCGACCACTATCACAGAAGATATATCGGTAGAACCAAACTAATATGGAGTGATAAAAAGTCACTAACCAACCATTTCCATCATCCGATAAACAATTCATACGAAATGTGCACAGTTTGACAGATCATAAACAGCATGGACGGAAGTCAAGACTCATAACCCGCGTGGCTATGAATTATAGCTTCCACTTTCAACTATGAAAAGGCTGGATGGGAAATTCCTTTTGCAGCTATGTGTATCTTTTAAAGTTAGAAGACAGGATTGAAGGAATTATTCCACACTGAAACAAGTTCTGAACGAGGTCAGAGTTATTAAAGTAAAACATACCCGTGGCGTAGACATGAAACAAACAGAACTCCAGACAATTTACAGCAACGACTACACACAGGAAAAACAATAAAAATTAGCAGCTGCGGTAGTAAATACAACCGCTTTAGAGACTGGCAGCAAAATACCCGCCATGACAACTCGAATACTCAAACGCAAAGTAGAGCACAGAATGAAGAATAGCAAACATGTTACTATTGCAGGTATTTGTCAACACACCCGACTAGTTTATCTCGGGGAAAACTATATAAAAATGCCACAAAGTGAAACAATTTGCTAGAGTATGCAATGACAAGGCAGTAAGAGAAATTCAGTTCACCCATCCCCCTGTATCTCACTTCTACATCTAGTGATGAATCTGTATTCCTAGTTAAAGTACCGATGTCACAATGTCTGACTTTACCATCAAGCTTCTACATAGATACCACGGTTTCGCCAGTAACACAACGACATCGTAGAATACGGTTCTACATGAGGAAGGACATTGAGACAAAACTAATATGTCACCGACTAATGAAAGTACCTATTTACTATGCCTCCCCACGGGACAGAGTTAGACACCAGGGTCGTTTTTTAACGTGGAGAAAAGGTACAAAAATAAAAATTGTCTCAGTCGTGAAGGATTAAAATCTTACTATACCTACTCTATGGATAAACTCTGTTGTAATAGTTCCCTTCTAAAAATGTTGGTGTACGTATTTTCGACATGAAAATGAAGCCATGCAAAGGATAAAACATCCAATGCTGACCGTGAACGATTTAATTGTTTACAGTGTTCAGCAACTTAGACATTCCGAATGCATATTACCAACTAGAACTTAGAAAAGCAAGCAAATACATCACAACATTTGCTACACATGCAGTATTATTCAGCTACAAGCTTCTAATTTTTGGAGTAAAAAGACGTTCATAATTGAAGGAATTGTACTATGACGACCGAATATTACTAAATAGGAGCAGGTAATGTCTGATAGGATGATATTATGACAATCGAACACATACCACACTACACATTAAATATAAGTTGCGGTAATATATTTGAGGACCCCCTTTTGAAATAAATAATACCTCCAAGTATAGTATCATATAACCAGAACAGATACTACACTATATTCACCCTTAAAAGGGGAACGTGGTCGCCGCGAAAGTGATTTCATGACAACGGACCAGATACTTCATTATCCCATGCCAAAGCAGGATTTAATAGCTGGAAGGATTTCCCCACCCCATTAAAATGTGGAAGTAGTTTGTGAGAAGGTGCTCTCATGTCAACAAAATCGATACTCTGCTACGCACTAAGAGATAATCATTGGTGTTTATAATAGTTATTTAAAAATGTCTCATCATAAAAACATTAATTTTATGATTCCTTAGCGTTTTTGCTAACATCAAAGTTTAATATTGGCAAACAGCAATTTTATTAGTTAGAAGTTTTTATGTAAATTACCGCTCTTGAATAGTAATGGACATATACATTCTACGAAAGGCGTTAAAACATTATTTAAAAAGAAATATTATATCGCTTTAAGAAGTGTTACTAATAAATAAAAATGAATTACTATTCACGAAACTATTGCGCAAATATAAAGAAAATATGACTATACAAATCACAAATGTATACTGTATGATGGTTATTAATAAAAAAAAACATTTATAAAATACATCTGCAAGTTAAGAATAAAAATACATATTTTAGGGTGTTTGCAGATTTCTAGGCATACGCTGTTTTAATATGCAACATTATATTACTAGTTAGCCACCCGGCGTTGCCCACTCGTACAATACGCTTAAACAGGATATTTTAATTTATGCAGATTGCGTATGTATTATTATAGAATCAATCCCCCATTGAATATTATATATTACGAGAAATAATTTGCCAGGTGGACTAATCTGAAGAAAAAAACAATGATGATAATTCATCAAATTCACTCTGTGTTTGTTTACAATATCACGTCAATTTATATTTGGGTCTGATGATCTTAAAAATAGTCCAGCTCTGTTGTAGATAAAAAAAATTACAGGGGAATACTTTGCGTCATTTTTACACCGGTGTAACGTAAAATATTCCCCTGTAAAATTATTATTTTGTACTTATAATAGAGGACAATATTAAATATAGATTTTTTTTTGATTGTTGATACTTGTATCGAAAATAAAAAACATCCAATCTTAAAAATAGTCAGATCAATTTCTGTACAAAGCATATCTAAGTATACTGCCAGAAATATAAATTACCTTTGTGTCAAATTTGCAAAAGATGAGTTTAGCCGTTTTAAAACCATATGAGAAAAAGAACTCTCACACACAAGGTTACTTTTATATAATAGTAGAGATAGAGATAGAAGACAAATACACATAACCTGTTCCGATGTTTAAAAAACTTTCTTATTTATGTATTTACATTAATTTACAAAAATATATATGAATCACCTATATTCTACGAATCCCCGACACCGAAATTAATTTACCAAAAAGCGTTGATATGCCGCAAAAGCAAATCGCAAACTATTATAACATTTACTATAACATTCTCGATCGTAGAAGTCACACTTACCATGCCAGTGTGGATCATTTTTAACTCGACAGGCCATCTCGTCGCTGTTGCTATTAATCATGTCAATTTAAACTGATTTCCCTGACATGGCGACAAATGTCTGTTCGATGCTGACTGAATGCGATACATGAATGGAAACGACATTAAATGTTTCATTAAAACTTCTGCCATGACACTTGTGGCATCTCAGATTTCTTTATAAATCCTAACAGATAGGAACTTGTCGAGAAAACTATGAACTATCAATACGTTGTTCGATTACATGTTAACATGAACGGAAACATTAAGAAAGAAGCCTGCTCTCGTGACGTCACAGCAGAACACGATATCGGCTGAATTCAGTATCAAATGGACAGTTCAATACGACAACAAAGGATGATTTTTTTACTTATTTTACGACATTTTTCATCCGACCAAAACTGAATATCTGTTGTTCGGTTTTAAGAACTATTATGACAGGTATTACATTCTCCTTTTCTATCGCCTATGAAATTTAAAGGAATGAAGACAGGACTATACAGTTAATTAGTTTTTAAATATTTAGTTCACAATATGGTGTTCATAATTTGTGAGATGGAGTCCTTACATTAGAAGTAACGATTATGTCTAACCTTATCCTTGTAGCGAGGTAAAGTAATAAGTTATTGGAAATCATAAATATTTGATAAGATATATAGAACAAAGCAAAATAATTTATTGGTTTTCATCAATCAATTAATGATTGTGCAGTTTAAAAATACGGATGCTCAAATGTAACCTGTATTCCAATGGCATATATAAGCAAAGCCCAGCCTGGTTTAAAGAAAACGTGTATATATATATATATATATATATATATATATATATATATATATATATATATATATATATATATATATATATAAACTGGTTCCCCTACCAGACTTGTTTGGTGAGGAGGGCGGCTAGTTTCCCTGAAGGATTAAAAACAAGACCTTCCAAAGGGCGTATGTATGTATGTATTTATGTATGTATGTTTGTATGTATGTATGTATTTATGTATGTTATATGTCAGGTCATGTCACGTGCTACTGGTACCATGTAACCCAGTACTACCTGCCTCATGGTCGGGTCACCGGCGACTAAACTGGTTCCCCCACCAGACTTGTTTGGTGAGGAGGGCGGCTAGTCTCCCTGAAGGATTAAAAACAAGACCTTCCAAAGGGCGAATGAACTCTTTTTCTGGGTCAACGGCCAACTAGCACCGTGTATATTTGTGTGTGTGTATATGTGTATTGGGGTAGAGAGGGCTCCCGTAAGCCGTGGTGAAGGCAACCTTTCTAGGAGAAGCAAATCTCTGATTTAAAAAACCATAAAGCGGAAGACCAGTACCTGCATTAAGCTGGTCTGCAGTTTAATTTGTTGCTGGCTATCTTGCTCTTGCTTGTTGCTGGATCTCAACATTTTGAACCGAGAGAGAGACTTAGCTGTCGTACAAAGCTAAGACTCTGTAACATCACATTTGTATAGATACTCCCTCAGACATTTGGGCTCATGGATTTTGAATGTCTGAGGGAGTGGCACTCGTCTGACAAGACGTTGCAATCATCATATATATATAAAAGTGAACGCGTCTATATGTCTGTGGGTCTGTGTGTCTGTGTACATTTCCCTCCGCAATAACGATGTCAATTTTTAGTCTATAGACTCGAAATTTGATATACAGATTTGGGAAAATCTATGTGATTTGTTTTCGGCCAGAAATTTGGCTGTTAAGGGGCCAAAGTTCAACGATTTGACCTTTGATAACTCTACCAAACTCCTCCGACAATTTTGGGTTTAAACACTTGAAATTTTAGATATAGGTTCCTTGGACATGGATTTAACTTAATAACTTGATTTGAGCCCAAAACAATAAATTTTAAGGGGTCATAATAGGGGTCAAATTTAAACATTTTTTTTTCTCAGGATACACCTCCAAACACCCGGGCAACGCCGGGCACCCATGCTAGTATATATATATATATATATATATATATATATATATATATATAGTGAATAAATGAGAAAACACTATATTCCAAAATTAATGATGTTGGCCATCTTATCATTTATTTCTTTTAATTTAGTTGACATTTACAATTCTTTGCAATATCTGTTTCGAAGCGCAAAATCAATCACTTAATTATTATATCACTCAGTAGTAGCCCTTAACTCATCAGAAGAAATAGCAACAATCAATCCGTCAACAAGAAATAAAGTGTGACTTGACATGAATAAAATCAAAAAATTGGGAGAGAAGCTGCAAATATCTTTAATACGTTTCCATTACGCCATTTTGGATTCAAAATGGCTTAATAGAAACATATTAAAGGTATTTGCCGTTTCTCTTCCAATTTTCGGATTTCATTCATGTCAAATTACACGATATGGATGGACTGCCCGCAAGCCTTTGATGGTATGCCTATGAGGTATATTATCAATTACTCTCCGACCCACTGTCGATTCTCTTTTTAAAATATTTGAAAAATGTTCAGCCCAGCGCTTAGTTATTTCTTTCTTATCGTTGAGGAGAATGCCATCCGACGAAAATATTGGGACTGTGGCCTTCTCTTTAACCCTTGTTCCAAAGAATAAGCCGACTTCATGTCTAACCTGTGTTATAGAAGACAAATAAATAAAACAACTCTCAAGATTCAAAACAAATTAGTGATACATTACCTGAAAGTACTTTCTTGAAACTCCTATGCTAAGCATTCACAAAAGACATTAGTTGGAACAGACACATCGAAGATATTGTAACGGCTGCTACAAAGAATGTGATCTCGCTCTACCGTGCTAGAAAATTACTTACGCCGAAGAGTGTCCTGTACCTCTTAAACCACCATTCGCCCATATATGGAGCATTGTTTTCACATTTAGACTGATGAATCTGCTACTAGTCTCTCTCTCTCTCTCTTTCTCTCTCTCTCTTGGTCGAAGTTCAAAAGAAAGTCGCCAACCTAACAGGTTCCGACCTACCAGTTTGACTTCAACCTCTGTTCCATCGACAAAATGTTGCATCCCTTTGCCTGTTTTACAAGTATTTTAATGATAGGTGCTTCGACGAAATACAAGCCCTAGTATCTCCTCGCCATAAATACCCAGAACAAACCTTAACAGCAGCAAAATCCTACACAGTGGAAATACCCAGGACAAAAAGCCTTCCACTGTAATAACTTCTTCTCTATGAATGCTAGATGTTTTCATTCCCTTTCAGGTTTCCTGCTTCCCTGACTGTATTGACATTCAAAAGTTCAAACGTACTTAAAACATTCAGATAACTTGATTATGTAGTAAGGCTGATATATGCAATGTAACACGCTTCAGTATCAATCACAGCCCCGATACGGGTCCGGAACTGGAAGCATGACTTTTTCCACAAGCACCAGCGGCAGCTCGGTAAATACTCGGCAGATGGCGTGGTCAGGCTGGATTTGATGTGGTAAGAGGTCATTTTCGTAATTTTCTCGGCGTATGACCAAACGAAGTATTTCAGAGGGTTTATTTCGGGGGAGGAGGGAGGCAGTGAGGGAAGGGTCCAAAGTCGTAGCACTCTTTCTGAAGCCAAACCTTTGAACTTGTTGGCCGGCGCTGAGTCCTGCTGCCACCCCCAGAGTTTGCCAGCCGCAAACCGATTGCACCAGAGAATCACCACACACAGTTACACCCAGGTACACTTTGATGTTGACTTTCACACCGACTTCGAGGATGGGAGGTGGCGTGATGTGGCCCTCAGTTAAAGCCACACCAAGACCGTAACTGTGGCCAGAAACTTCATTGAGTTGTTTTCTCAAGCGTTAAAGCGTTTGCATTTTGACGGTGTTGGCAATGGACTGCTGTCATAACTTTAATCGCTAAAGAGCATGAGTTTTATAGCTGCGCATCTCCAATCTCCCTCGTTGAACATTGTGTCACTTTCAAACATGATAGAAAACACATATCGTTCTTGGGATTTGTACACAACTGGCAAACTAATATGTGGTTCGTAAGAAAAAAGAAAATCGGTTTTATCAAACGGAAATGGAATCATGTCGTCTTTTGTAGGGCGACAAGTTTATCGTTTCAACCTGTACTTGTCCTCTGAATTTTAATCATAAAAAAATAACAATTTCTACACATTTACTGAAAAAGTCTCAAAGGAAATTTATGGTTCACTGGGAAATTCTGACTGTCAGAAAAGCAATATTTCTAGAACATCAAGATCATCACGAAGCATAAATGAATGTATTAACAGAAAATTCGTTCTTAAAAGCGACATAGAAACCTACCATAGGACTAAAATGTTCTCGTAGAGCTGCAATAATTAATCTACACTATTTTTTACTATTTAGCATTCATTTTTCAAAACTTACGTGCTTTATTATTTAATATAGTGCCTATTATTCCGGAATATCATTGTTTAAAATTTAATTAATACAATTATGATGACGATCGTTCTCTTTGAACCCTTATTTATTAGCTTTTGCTGTTAATCTATTGTGGGTATCAACAAAGCTATAACCTTACACATAGACAAACAAATGGAAATGAAAACATGTAAATACTCTTCGATGAAAAAACCTATATATCGATATAATATTTACAACATGACGCATAATGATGGCTATAAACATGCCGTCAGTAAGAATAAAACTAAATAAAGCATGACAAAGATTTTTTACAGCAATAGAAAATTGATTTGTATACAGCTTAATTTAACCTAATGCTAAAAAATAAAACAAAAGTGACATTTTGAACATGATCAGTAAACACTTACAATCAAGTAGAACCCTACATAAAATATTCAAGAAAGTACTACATTTTAGCTCTAACTTTAGAAAATAACTTGGTAATATCACTTATAACACATTAAACTTCTAAGATAAAACAATGACACAAGTAATAATATGGTTTGGAATTGAACCATAATCACTTGTAATTGGCAAAAAACTGGTAGCTGATTAATACTATCTATTCCATCAATATTTTTACCCGACAAAAATACACACCATGGAAACAAGAAGCTGAAAAGATTTAAATAGAAATGCAGCAGGGTTGATTTTACGTACATGTTTACTCGTTTAACAATGGTAGATTGGACCTCACATGTAACATACTGTGTGTATTGCTGGCGGGTGTATAATTGTGTCTGCATAAATGTATCTTAAACCTGTCTGCGCATTACAGCTCGTCTAAGAGATGTGTGTATGTACACACGTCAATGTTTATCTACGTGTGTGAAGATTTACACATATAAAATCAACAGTTCACAATCGGAAATTAACATTTGAAAGTTCTTTTACGGGGCGAAATCATTTTCTATTGGGACACCAGCAGAGGACATTAATGCATACCTTGTTTTGAGTCAGAACTTTTTCACATACACTTTTTCATTTTGGCACGCCGCCGAAGTTGTTCCCTCCAAAGGAAAACACCAACAAATCATATATATATATATATATATATATATATATATATATATATATATATATATATATATATATATATATATATATATATTTAGTGGAGATGCTAATTAATAAAAACTGAAGAAAGTGCTCAATACTGTTGTAGAGCAAATATGCGTTTTATTTTTTGTTACCGTATCTTTCTGTTAAGTTTTTTTGGCCGTCTGTAACGTCCTCAGACTTATATATATATATATATATATATATATATATATATATATATATATATATATATATATATAGTACGCTATTGGCGGCTGCTGCGTGAGTCATGAGTTTAACGATGTTTTGACATCGTCCGAACTACCTCTGCTCAATTTGTTTACACAAAGAGCATCGCTTATACGCCAATGGTAATTCGTGTATCACTTCTCAATATGCTCAACTCAAGATAAGGAGCATTATAGTCATTCATATACAGTACTGTTTCGCTGTATTACAGCTCATAAGTGCGGCTAGACAGGCAACTACCTCAAGCCTGGATTGAAACGTCAAAAGCGACATTATTTTTGCACTAACCTAATATATACAGTAATTTTACGGCTGGATTCACTTTGGCGTATGCTACGCTTTATTTTACAGTCTGCTTTCCCGCGCCAATTAACTTCCCGGCTGCATAAAGAGATCAACTTCAGAGCCTAACCATCGTCTCCAACTCAGTTAGCGAACTAACTAACAAACTGAGAACTTAAAAATCTAAACATTTATGGGTTTTTAAAATTTTCTGACGTCACTAGCCAAGTCACCAATCCGTAACATACGTTTTAGTCATGCGTGAATAAAAAAAAAACTTCAAATCATTAAACTGAAATATATGCATCATTTATTTAATATTAGAAAGGAAATAACAAATAACTGCTAACACATTAAACTATTTTCAGTCGTTAAGATAGCAGGCTCAGAACTGCTAGTACTGATGATGAGAAAATACTATTATAATTGTCCGAATATAGCTCTTAAAAATATTAGTACAAAACTCCTTCCCACGAACCTCTATTTCATAAATGCATTTTGTGTCTCTTTTTAAGTTATATATTTCTGAATCTAGACACACGCTTGCTATTGACTATTGATTGGTTATATTTTTGCAATTCGCAATTACAGAACTTTAATAGGTGATATGAAAGCTTTAACTTGATAAATGACAAATTAGTGGCAACTTCAGTTTAATTGACTGTGAATATATTTTTCTGTCTGTATTAAACACACATGACCACACACCCACACACACACACACACACACACACACACATATATATATATATATATATATATATATATACATATATATATATGCATTTATCATTAATAAGATGAAGTTCATTATATTTAAAACATAATAAAATTACGACTATTAAAATGAATTCTACAGATACCTAATCTGAATTTCCGAGTAATTAATTTATGGGAAACGTAGTAAAGAAAGAAAAAGTATAAAAAATAGTTTATGTTTGAAAGTCATATGTATAGATGATTTTGACGTCATTTGATTTAAGAATAATTTTACTTTAACAGCGTGACCAAAAAAAAAACGGGCCCTGTGTACACTTTATGTGATATCTCAATTATTTATTCACCGATTACCCTTATTTTACAGGACGTGGCAAATCAACGACCGTGAGTACACCGTGAGTCTGAGAAGTCGGAAATTTTTCTGTCTCTATGTCTATCCTTGTGGTCATGTCACTAGTAAGGGTGCTGGAGGTAAACGTTTCGTCTGGGCTGACGTTATCCGCTTGATAGTCAGAGACCCGAACCTTAGATAAAACACTAAGGAGGCTGCCCTATCAGCAGGCGCAAAGTACTGGGACTGCTGTATTGCCATTTGGTGAGTGGATTCTAGACCATGCAGTAATCTCTGGTGGGGCCTCTCGATGCCATACTAGTGTGTAATTGTTTCGGCTTTACCTTTTCGTGTGCTACAAAATTTCCTGTCTTTTTCTCTCTTACTTTCCCTCTCTATCCTGCTCTAACCAAGTATGCCGACCTGTTCCACAAATCCCAAAACCTCAACATGAAACATCTCCAGAAAAAAAACTCGAATCAATCTAAAACCCCATCTTCCAACGTAGACCCCTATAACATGTCTCCTTCTCCAACATCAGGAGTCTACGTTCCAACCTTCCAGAGGTTGAAACCCAATTACAGGAGACGAAACTGGACTTACTCTTTCTCAGCGAAATTGGAATAGGGCCGACCACTTCCCTAGATGAGTTCATAATACTCAAACTTAACATCTAAATCTGACCCCCAAGATCGCCATGGCCATGGAATATGTGCCTACATTAAAGATGACTTCCCATGTGACAGGGATATCTCTAGAAAAGATACTAATTTACCTTATATGTGCTTCAGGGTTGCACTTGCTTACACCACTGCATTTATATTTGCCCTCTATCGGCCACATAACAGCTGAGTTTTTATATTAAAGAGCATATCTGAGAAAATAGCCCACATCCTGTCTGCACATCCCTCGGCTAACATCCACATCTGTGGTGACTTCAACGTCCATGACCTGGAATGGCTGACCCACTCAAATAAGACGGACGGAGGGGAGGTTCTGTCATGATTTTGCCATTGCTTATGACCTTACTCAGATTGTTTGCGAACCCACCCGTGTGCCCGATACTACAGGTCAATATGCAAGCTTCCTAGACCTTTTTCTCTCAACTTCCCCTGAGCTATGTTCATGTTCCGTTCTTTCTCCTCTAGGATCCTTCGACCACTCCGTCGTATCAGTTAAGATAAAAATGCAATGTAATAAGTCTCCAGACGTACCTCTCCACCATACTGTATACCGATACTTCATGGCTGACTGGGATAGCTTCCATACACTTATATCTGATCTCCATCTGCATTCCATGTTTAAAAAGGATGTGTCCTCTATAGTATCAGATCTGACCGAATGGTTAATTGTAGGCATAGACCGATCCATACCATCTAAAAAATTTCAACAAAAACCTAACAGCTAGCCATGGTTCTCCCCCGAATGTGCTGCTGTCATCGCACACAGAAATCACTTTTTCCATAGCTACCAACGTAATAGATGCACTGAGACTAAAGCTGCTTCCAGGACCGCCAGCAACCACTGTGAAAGAGTAATAAAAAAAATGCAAGAGAGCTATATGCCCAGTCTGTTAAATCCAAAGTAGCTGAGCAGCGGCTTGGTTCCCACCAGTTTTGGCAAATAACAAATAGGATCCTGAACAGAAGTGTGCGTTCTATCCCAACCATTATCAATGGACCAGAGGTCATCTCGTCAACTTCAGACAAGGCCAAACTATTTGCAAAGAACTTTTCTGCTAATCTTTGTTCATCACAATGTCTCAAAACTTAACAGGTTATGGGCCAAGCCATCATCTTTTCTTTGACGGATCGGAATCTAAATTCGAATTGTGGCAGGTAAAATTTCTGGGATATCTAAGGATTCGAAAACTACACAAAGTCATACAATCTCCAACAGAGAATCCAAATGACCCCGAATTTCTCGAAAAAAAAAATGCGACGGTTTTTGCAGAACTGATTCAATGTTTAGACGATACAAGTCTGTCTCTGATTATAAGAGACGCATTGGATGATGGGAGGAAAGCATTGAACATATTAAGAGAACATTATTTATCAAAAGGGAAACCGAAAATAATATCCCTATATACAGAATTAATGTCTTTGAAACGTAACATGGATGAAACGATTACCGACTACGTTATAAGGGCAGAAACAACCGCCAATGCCTTAAAACTCTCAGATGAAATAATAAGCGATAGCTTGTTGATATCAATGGCCCTCAAGGGACTTCCAGCCGATTTTAAACCATTTACAACTGTTATAACTCAGAAAGACAAACCCATAAATTTCAGCGAATTTAAAGTGGCATTGCACAGTTACAAAGAGACTAATCCTATACTTGTGGACAATAATAACTCCAGCAATATTATGAAGTTCAAAAATGCTTCTCGAAAGCAGACACCACCAAACTACGCCGCCATCTTGGTTACTGATCTGAACTACGCCGCCATCTTTGTTCAACACAATATCTCAGAACTTAAGAGGTTAACTACGCCACGGACCGCATTTGATTCTTGGTCGCCATCTTGGTTACTGATCTAAACTACGCTGCCATCTTTGTTCAACACAATGTCTCAAAACTTAACAGGTAGCAGGGCGTAGTTTCGATCTACGGACCTCTGTTAAGTTTTGAGACATTGTGTTGAACAAAGATGGCGGCGTAGTTCAGATCAGTAACCAAGATGGCGACAAAGAATCAAATACTGTCCGTGGCGTAGTAACCCCTTAAGTTCTGAGATATTGTGTTGAACAAAGATGGCAGCGTAGTTCAGATCAGTAACGACGAAGGCCATCAACTCCCCATATTTTCTTCTATAACACAGAACACGCTAGGTAACAAACAAATATCTGTGCATGAGTTCGCAAGCTAATCAAGAACCTTGATTCCAGTAAAGCAACTGGCCCTGACGGCATCCCAATTATAGTGTTAAAAAAACTTCAACCAGAACTTGCTCCCATACTTACGAAACTGTTTATGCGTTGCTTTAAGGAGAAGCGCTGCAAACCCTCACAGTATACCCTGTATTTAAGAACTCAGGGAATAAGTCATCTCCCTCTCAATACAGACCAACAAGTCTCCTGTGTGTCATGAGTACGTAATTGGAATCCATATTAAATAGAGAAGTAGTCAACCAGAAATAACCTTCTTATTGACATGTAATATGGTTTCCGTTCTGCAAGATCTACCGCAGATGTGCTAACGGTTATATCTCATAGGATTAGTGAATCTCTAGACAAAGGCTTCCTTTCTAGGCCAATTGCTCTTGACATATCAAACGCCTTCGACAAGGTATGGCATTAAGGCCTACTTCACAAGATTTACAGCTATGCTATAATTGGAAATGTTCTCTCTATCATTAAATCATTTCTCTCTGATAGGCTCATAGACAAAAATCTGAGGCCTGCAGTATTAATGCTGGAGTCCCTCAAGGGTCCATCCTGGGCCCAACTCTCTTCCTGATCTACATCAATGACCTCCCTAAACACATACTTAAATCATTCGTTGACATCTATGCTGATGACACGACTATCTACGGCAAAACATTAAAGGCTGTAAATGACAAAGCTCTCTCTGATTCTCTTTCCTTTGATCTTAAGCGCATGGTTCAGTGGGTGAAGACGTGGCTGGTTACCTTTAATGCATCTAAAACCAAACTCCTATCTTTACATCATCAACGCTCTGATCCCCATCTGGCATCAAATGAAATGGATGGCTTCGTCTAGGGGAAGTCCCATGTTTTGATAAGCTTCTGGGCTTGACCTTTACTCCTGATCTGAAATGGAACACGTACATCAAGTCTGTTGGCAAGTTCGCTAGAAAAATTGTGGGATCCTTCTACCGTCTCAGAAGATATCTCACTACTGATGCAATTCTCTATCTATATAAACGCCAAGTACGTCCAAGGATAGAATACTGTTGCCATATCTGGACAGGAGCTGCTAAAAACAGCCTATTCTGCCTTGAGAGAGTAAAAATTAGAATCCGTGGCTTTTCTCTACCCTGCAACCTCTCTCCCACAGAAGAGACATTGCAGGCCTATTTTTGTTTCATCGTTATTTCTATGGCAGGTACTCGTCTGAACTCCAATCTCTGGTCCCCCCTCGCCAATCCTTTACGAAAAACACTCGTCTAGCTGCATCCACTGTCAAAAACCTTCCCCACTCTTTATCAGAAATCCAAACGTAGATTCCATAAACAAAGCTTCTTTCTTAGAACTGTACGCCTGCGGAACGCTGTTTCGTCTGCCTGCTTCCCACCTGACTACAACGTGGATGTCTTCAAGTCCAACGTAAACAAATTCCTAATGAACCGCCCCCTTAAATAGGCACTTTATTAAATCTTCACACGAACGTACTCTACTTACAATAGCCCTTATTCCTGAGTGGCCTCCGGGCTTTGATAAGTGGTGACCACCTTGTAAAAAAAAAGACCCCAGTGGGAGCTGGGACAAAGAATACACTGTGTTAAATTTTACTACAAGACAGGCTCGTTTAACCAGGACAGTTTCATGCGTCAGTTCGAATGTGAAAAGACTCCATCCAAAAGCTTAATTCTGAACTGGGTGGATCACTTCAAGAAGTATGGGACTGTGGAGAACCTCAACGCTGCCGGAGAGAACCATCCAAGCCATGCGGGACGTCTCAAGAAGCGAGCAGCCGAGCTGGTCGAAAGAGTGAGAGAGTCTCTCCAGCAGAGTCCGAAACGCTCTGTGCGTAAGTGAAGTCAGTCCCTTTGTATGTCACGTGAGACTTGCAGGAGAGTGCTGATGAACGATATCAGAGCTTACCCATACAGAATACAGACGCTACAGACCCTTACAGCCTCAGACAAGAAGCAGAGAGGGGCTATGGAAGTCAAGATGCTCAAGAAGATCGAGGAGACACCAAGTTTCCTTAACCTCCTTTGGACCTCAGATGAAGCCCACTTCCATCTTGATGGAAAGGCGAACTCCAAGGACAAATGTCTTCTGGGGGTCCTCCAGACCCAATGACATAGCCATCAAGCCCCTGCACTCTCCTAAGTGCACGGTGTGGATTGCAATCTCGACCAGAGGTATCATCAGACCAATCTTCATCGAAGAATCTGGCACAGCAGTGAAAGTCACCAAAGAGTGGTATGTGGAGGTCCTCAAACCTTCAAGAGTGAGCTCCAGAGCATCTACCCGTCGCTCATGAGCAAGTTCTGGTTCCAGCAGGATGGAGCGAGTTCTCACACCTCAAACTTGTCCGGAGACTGGCTGAAAGAGAACTTCGGAGGTCGAGTGATCAGTCTCAAGACTGATTTTGAGTGGCCACGCCATAGCCCGCACGTAAGCCCCCCCCCCCAATTTTTTCTTTGGGGTATCTTAAGGACAGAGTCTACGTAGGGAAACCCAGAACCAGCACGGAACTCAAGGAAGCCATCGAGGAGGAGATGAGTCATTACCAATTCGGTCTTTAAAGAACGTCATGGACAACTTCGTGCTGCGCCTCAAGAAATGCACAGAGCTAAATGGAGGCCATCTAGAACATATGCTGTAGAATGGAGAAAAAAGGCCAAGGAACCTAGTGTTTTGATGTGATGTTTTGAATATAATAAACTAGTTATGACCAAAGTTTCCTTTCATTCCGACAAAACACTATGAAACGGGACCTAATTAAAGTTGGGGCCCGTTCTTTTGGGTCACCCTGTATATATAAATATAATATATATGTAGAGAGAAAGGGAGAGACGGAGAGTAAGAAAGAGAGAATAATTTGAGGAATTTTCGTCTGACGATTCTTCACTGAAATGACACAAGTAAGATTTTGTGCAGTGTAATTGCCATAAAGTTTCATAACGAGCCCGACTAACTAGAAGCTATATTCCACCCTCAACAAACCCGAGAAGCAGAAAAATCCCACCCTACACAACAGAGAGCTTCAGATTCCATAAAGCCTTATACTCTAAGTCTCTGCTATAGAACTGCTAGACTTTGGAATTCTCTTCCGGGTCCCTGTTTCCCTAACTGTGCTCACATGCAGATGTTCAAGTGTAATGTAAACAGATATCTTGCTGATAAACTCCTTACATAGTGTCCCTGAAATTATGCCCTAGATAGTAGCTCCTACATCAAAGTGGCACTGTGTCTAGTTTGGAATGAAATTTCAATAAAAACATCAAGGAAAACTTAAGTAGAGTTACGCTCTTGTTTATAAATTATTTTTATTGGTCCCAGGGCTGAGCATATGGATATCATATATATTTGCTTATATATTACAACGTTTAAACAAAATTCAATGAATGTATTAGCAAATATCTTCAACTCAACGAATGTGCTTTCAGTAATAGGAGCAGACGATAACTGGATAAGATATAAAAAATCAGCACTATCAATTGATTCTTAAATTGGAACGCAAGTTAATAAGATACTAATACCAGAAGAGCGCAAAAACTTATAAATAATCTTAGAATTTTATATGAAATTGTTAAAATTAAACTAATATTTCCAGCAGTATTTATTAGTATGCTCTTATATTGGCTGTAGATTATTACATATCAAATTTGCAACTTTGCCTAGAAATAATATGACTAAAGGGGGTATCCGCTTTATGAGTATGGTAGAAAATATAACTTTGGGCGGATAGAAGACGAGGGTTTAATCTCACCAGCTGTATTCGAAGAAAGATCACCGTTTTTTACCCACGTCATTAATTGTTTTTGTTTACCTTGGTTTCTAAAGAAAGCTGTTGCATTTTGTCGCTGTAATTAACCTTTATTTGTTTTAACGATTACAACATATTTATTTGGTCGTAGAGTTTTAATGGCAGCAAAATGTTCTTTACACCATTTAAACTCTTAATATGATTCTGCATACTTGCATAGCTGTGACAAGGTGATTTAATCTTGCTTTTTAGTCTTTTACTTTAGACTCAGACACTAGTAAATATCGCTGAATTTTTCCAAACAAAGGTTAATGCAGTAATTACATGTTCAATACAGATTTTGTTAGGCTCAAGACATGTAAATATGTATATAATTTCTCTTCCTAATATATTATTGTTATACCTTTACTTTCTGTGTTCTTGTTAATTATTTGTGCAGACACAACAATCTTCAAACCATAGATTTTCAAAGATCAACTCTTTTTATCAGAAGAAAAGCAGTGAACATTTATCAGTAAGTTGCATCATTTTTAAACCATTTAGATTTTGTATATTATTTTCTATATTTATATATAGTTTCAGAATTATTTAAAACAATGATGAATTTTACTAATGACTAATCTCTGATTAAAAGTGTCTCTCTGTGTAATGATCTTTTGAAAAGAACTAATAAATACTTTAATTTATTCGATTCTATATGCATTATATTATTTATATCATATATATATATATATATATATATATATATATATACACACATAAGGTGTGGAATAAAAGTTATACATAAGTTTATTATTATATCATCTGAACTATAAGGTACAGTCAGGAATATTAAAAAAATCTGCATTTTCCCCCAACTTTTCCTTATTGTAACGATGCTATAATAAAGTTATCTCTAAATTTTATTTAAATAAATATTATTGTGTTTTGCACCCTTTGATGGTGTTGAACTTTTCTTGTCATGATAAGTATTGCATTGTTTAAGATTTACTCTTTGATAACATCATTATCATTATATATATATATATATATATATATATATATATATATATATATAAAAGTGTAAGTGTCTGTCTGTCTGTGTAGATTTCCCTACACAATAACTCTGTCTACTGACTCGAAGTTTGATATACAGGTTTGTGAGATTTGGGAAAATCTTGGTAATTGGTTTCCGGCCAGAATTTTGGCTGTTAAGGGTTCAAAGCTCAACGATTTGACCTTTAAGAACTCTACCAAACTCCTCCGACAATTTTTGGTCTAAACACTTGAAATTTGAAATATAGGTTCCTTGGGCATGGATCAAAGTTAATAACTCGATTTGAGCCCAAAACAATAAATGTTAAGGGGTCATATTAGGGGTCAAATTTTAAAAATTTGACCTCTGCGGTCTCTACCAAATTACTCAGACAATTTCTGGTCTAAAAATTTGAAATTTTACATAAAGGGTATTCAGAAATAGGGCAAGCTTTTTAACCGGTTTGGGTCGAAAATTTGAGTTACAAATATATAACTCTATGTATGTATGTTTGCATGTCTGCCTAAAACTTTCGACACAGGCGACATATTTTCAAAAGACCAGTTTCGTTTTGAAGCTCGACCCTTAAGACGACAAGTACCGAATAATTGTCTAAAAACATTAATTTCTTCATCCTCAACTGGTCACTTTTCTACAGGGAGTGGGTCGCTTTTTTTGTGCTATTTTCGAAAGTCATCCTCTCTTTTGTGCTATTTTCGAAAGTCATCCTCTCTTTTCTTAATTTAAACCTACATCACTTCCGGCTTGGTGGCGGTCGAAACAGCAAAGACGGCACATTTGTTCACGTTCTTTTCCTCCTCCGCGGTACGGGTTCGAGACTGCCTTCCTACTACCACTTTTTTTTTTGCTCAACACGCTCCTCCAAACACCCGGGCAACGTGAAAATGTCTGTATATATATATATATATATATATATATATATATATATATATATATATATGTGTGTGTGTGTGTGTTTGTGTGTGTGTGTGTGTGTGTACATTTCCCTACCAAATAACTCGGTCAATTTTCTGTCTAGAGACTCGAGATTTGACATAAGGAGTATTGAGATTTGAGAAAATCTTTTTAATCGGTTTTCGGCCAGAAATCTGGATGTCAAGCGGTCAAAGTTCAACGATTTGACTTATAAAACTCTACCAAACTCCTCCGCCAATCTTGTGTCTAAACACTTGAAATTTTAAATGTAGGTTACTTGGACATAGATCAAGCTTTTTAATTTGATTGGATCCCCACAAAGTAAATGTTATGGGGTCAAAGTTGGAGTTAAATTAAAAAAAAATGTTACCCCTGCGGTATTTACTAAATTATTCAACCAATTTCTGGTCTAAACATTTGAAATTTTATATAAAGGGTATTCAGAGATAGGGAAAGCTTTTTGATCATTAAAGCATTTGAACTTTATACATAACGGGTATTCAGACATGCGGCAACAATTTTAATGAGTTTTGGGGTTAAAATGTGGCTGCCAAAATGTCTAAGTTGAAAGAGTTTACAGTTACACCAAATTCTTCCGCCAATTTTGGTATAAAGACATTAAATTTTAGATGACTTGTAGGTAACTTGGACATGGGTAAAACTTTTGATTCGAGACCAAAATAATAAATGTTAAATGGTCAAAATTAGAGTCAAAGTTTTAAAAAAATACTTCTGCGGTCTCTAAGAAATTACTCAGAAAAGTTTTGGTCTAAACATTTGAAATCTTACATAAGGTGTATTCACACGTAGGGCAAGTACATAGGACCCGAGCAAAGCCGAGCTGAACTGCTAATATATATATATATATATATATATATATATATATATATATATATATATTAGGGGATTACAATGAAATTGGGGTATTAATTAAATATTGTGGGAATAAAGTAAACTGGGTTAATCTTTGAGTTTGGAAAAATGTTTATTTTATGAACGTCATACGATTATTAAAAATATTCTATTTTGATGCTTTTTGCGATATAACTAAGGATCATTAAAGTCTCATTATAGTGAAAGATCAATATATATATATATATATATATAGTTAGTTAGTTAGTTTATAGGAGTGTGACTTAATATCAGACTAAAATTGATTACAAGAAATTTATCACACCAACAATGATGCGAAACAGAATATTCTTATTATATCTAACATACCATTTTGCATAAATTAAACTAAATAATTTACGGATACACAAACAGAAACGCATTTTTGATATTGGAATATACATGTTGGACGCCATGGAAATTGAAAGTTACTCTATTCCTTTGAATGAAGGTTTTGTCAACGTTCAAAATATTTTCTACATAACAAGGTATAGTTAGAAAATATAAGGTGAATATTAAGGTTAGAAGTCCTTTTCGTATATAAATTAATTTACGTAAATATATAACTTAAGTTTAATTCCTGTACACCCCCAAAAAGACATATTGTCGCTAGACCAAAGGGACCTTCTATTTGTGATCATGCTTACAACAGCTCTATATAGGGAATTAAGCAGTGAGATGTCTGTTCGTATTACATATTAATTTCTACATGATAGTACAGTCAGAGAAGCAGAAAACAAGACAATTTCAATGAATTACAAAAAGTATTACAGAAGAAACCTTACTCGAATCTTGAGACGTATAAAGTGATTGAGTGAGTTTTTCTTGCTTGCCGTGTTAGTTGAAAGTATTTACGGCAACGCGCGATAAATGTTACAAATACTTCAACACATTCCATTAAAGTACTTGTAAAAAAGGCACAAGGATTCAACATTGCAGCGATAGAACAAAGGTTGGAACTGGGTCGACAGTACGACATTTTTTTTTAGATACAGTCGAAGAGAAAAAGACTAGTAGTCGATACACCAGCCAGGATATATCAACCGCACTCCATGCATGGTCGAATGGTGGCTTTGTTTATTCTCTGGTAACTGAGTAAACGGAGAATTATTTACCTGCTTACATATTAAAAGAAATCTCTATAAATATTACTACTGTATCGAACATGGTTAAAGTATTTTTCATTCTTCAATTGTAAAAACCTATTGACAATGTAACGTTTGTGCTAATTCATTTAGTTGCTAAAAGCTCCATTATGTATCATTGGAAGAGTACTTTAAAAGGTTATAAATATGAATAAAAACATTCTGCATTTATCTATTATTACTAATTTTTAAGTTTGTTAATTAAAAAAAAACAGGAGGTCAGAGGACACAGAAAAACCCACACAGTTTGAATGTGGATTTATATGGTTGTAAATTGCAATATAAAATGTTTCCAAATTCACGTCAGATAACCTTTATATATACCATTAGTAAAACAATTTTTACTTGAATTGCACTTGTTATCATTCAATTGATAAATAGGTTAAACATAATTATTTTAACAATATGCATATTGCCCCCCCACACACAGACACACACACACACACACATATATATATATATTAATATATATATATAACTATATATTATATATATATATATATATATATATATATATACTTGTTTGTTTATATTATATGTTGGTCGAATACTTGCCACAGGCCAGCGGAAGAATGGTCGCGTAGAAAGACGAACAGAATTAATATAATTAGCTGGAATTTGTTCAGAGTGACGTTGTATGCTGTATTCTAAGGGACAGTTAATATACCAATATGTATACAAGTGGGACGTTGTGATAAAGAGATAAACCAAAGTTGGATGATTTGAATTATTCACATATGATTACAATGCCCTTGGAATTTATTTATACAAACCACATGTTTACATTACAAATCGTCGTATTAATATGATTACGAGATGAATTATTTACTGTGTATGCGGTTCTCGCAGCATTGGGACTTACACAATATTATATTATTATTACTATTTCTTTTTACTATAAAATTTTCGACTTATCTAACACCCGACCTTCTTTATGTATATCTTACTTAGAAATATGTAAATATCAATATCGAAGTTAGAAGTCTTTCTGTTAAATTTATATATCTTTAGGTCAAACTCGGGAATTTGCATAGATTTTCGAACTGAATGCGTTATTTAATCTATTGACTAAGCATGTACTCATTTCCCCAGTTACAGCTGCACATAACTCTTAAATAATTCATAATTGTAAGGTTCCTGTCCGTCACATTGAAGATTAAACTTTATACTTCCTGAAGTGTGTATCTCAAACTAGTACTTTATCCGTTACGCCACGAATATTTGAAGGCAATTTAGTTTTTGTTATAAAATTCTTCTTAATCTTAAAGTATTAAATGGAGAAAACATCAGGACCTTTACATTCTATATGTTTATAATTATAGATTAAACTATTACCTTAACGACATTCGTCAGGCTTACATCAGAATTTTGCTTAATTACTCATTTAATGATCAAACTTACACGTAAGATTTTAATTAAACTTTCAAAACTTTATTTACAAAAATTATTTTTTAATAAAATGGTCTAATTTAAATCCAGCAAAACAAAAATGAAAGTATTTATACAACGTTGTATAGATTCAGCTAGTAATATATAATATTATAAGTGCTTTCACTTTATTTATAATCGTTTATTATAATTTAGAGTATGAAACTATAGAAAATCGTGTACAATTACGTAAACCGTGAAATGTATTTTGAGTGAGGTAAAATGCCGTTCTAAATTTTACAGAAAACCTGAGTAACAATCAGTATTCGCAAAAAAGATGTAACGTTAAAACTCCCTATCGTATAATGACAAATCATTAATATCACTGAATAGTGTCTAATTAGTTTCGTAATCACTGTTACATTGCCCATTCTTCGGGCCAAGATCAAAGTGTAGTATCTGTTCCGGCAGATACTGCACTTAAGATAATTTGTACCAGTCAATGGAGGGGAAACCCTCTATACTGGGACAATTATTATTTTTGGTAACCAGAGTGACCCCTTTTAGGGGAGCTGGTTTTTACCTCACATTAAAAACGGCCTTGTGCCTAATTTGCTCAGTGGGGGAGCAAATAAATACCATCTGTTCCGGCAGATGATGCACTTAAGATGATTTGTACCAGTCAATGGAGGGGAAACCCTCTATACTGGGACAATTATTATTTTTGGTAACCAGAGTGACCCCTTTTAGGGGAGCTGGTTTTTACCTCACATTAAAAACGGCCTTGTGCCTAATTTGCTCAGTGGGGGAGCAAATAAATACCATCTGTTCTTCAGATGCTGCACTTCTATTTCTTGTTCTCTTTCGATGGAGGAGAACTCCTTCACGACTGAGACAATTTTTATTTTTGTACCTTTTCTCCACGTTAAAAAACGACCCTGGTGTCTAACTCTGTCCCGTGGAGAGGCATAGTAAATAGGTACATTGCCCATTGCACAAACGAAAGCAAAAGCTTTACCACCTTCTTTATTGTTTTTCATGCATGCCTTATTTTGTTTCCTAAATAACCCATTTGAATGTTCAAAGCTATCTCTTCTTAAAATCTAATGTTTGTTCTAACAGCTTACGTGTAATAGCAATACTTGTATTATTCGTGGTGTATAAGAATTATTTAAGTCGTTATTAAAAGCTGGAAATATTATTTATAGTGCTGTAATCCTATAAAGGTCTTGAAAAAAGCAAAAGGCTTTCCTCCCTTCCATAGAAGTTTGAAAAGGAGGCGCTCTAAAGCCTTACAGCGTTCCGCAGGCAGGGGAAGAACAGATAAACGGTAAACGATCAAAGGAAACACGTACGTAGCACATGCCTCCGCGCGACCCTTTAAGGACAATTTCCTCCGAATCCAAGTCCCAACCGACGACTCAACCTTAGTCTGTACTTCCGACCAATTCTTGTCCAACTGGAGGTCCGGCCCGAACCACACACCGAGAATCTTTACTGGGCCATCAATCCAGCCGAACGCACCTGGAAGCGAGTTTACCCCAGTCCAGGCGCCCAACCGCAGGCCAACGGACTTGCTGCGATTGTTCACGGCCCCTGTAACAACTTCATACTCAGCGATCGCCTCTATCACTGCTTTAATATCGCTACGCCACGCAGCGAACATGGTGACGTCATCAGCTTACGCGGACACCCTGGCAAATTTGTCGCCAGGCAGAGCTATGCCGCGCAGGACTGGTCTCGCCGCCTCGTCCCTTAATTTGCAAAGGAAGGGCTCCAACGCCAGGACATACAGCAGAGGCGACAGCGGGCAACCCTGCCGCACCGACCGGGAGACCCCAAAGGGCTCCGACAACCTACCATTTACCTGCACCACTACCGCGGGATCACGATACAGGGCGGAGATCAACTTGCGGAAGTCCGGACCAAAGCCGGCGGTTTCCACAACAGCCCACAGGAACCACTGGTCCACCCTGTCGAATGCCTTGGACTGATCTAAATTGATCAGCGCGGTTTCAGCGTCGTCTTCTAACCCCTTTAAGATCGCGCGAATCAAGTGCAGATTGTTCTGAATTGATCGGCCCTTCACAGCGTAGTTCTGATCCGGTTCGACCAAGTCACCGATAACAACCTGCAGTCGGTTCGCAAGAACGTGGGCCAAAATCTTGAAATCTGCGTTAAGCAGAGTAATGGGCCTATAATCGTCTAGATTCCCCCCTCCATGTTGGTCCTCCTTCTTCAGAAGCGTGACCACTCCTTTGGTTACCTGCCTCGGGATCGAATCCTGGGCAAACCAGTGATTAAACACGCCCGTCAGAAGGGGCACAAACATGGGCGACAGCCTCAAGAACAATTCGTAGGGCAAACCATCAAGCCCCGGTGAGTTGTTGTGGCCAACCTGCTTCAACGCAGTAATGACCTCACGCTCCGTAACCATCCCCTCGCAGCTAGCCGCTCGGGCCGCAGTAAGGCGGGGCGAGCCAGCTAAATAGCCGCCAAACTCCTGGCCGCGGAGTCTGGGTAGTTGGGTGAAGCGTTCCTCCAAATGTTGCCGAAACCCATTGCAGATCTCTCGTGCCGACATGAGAGAGCGCCCTTCCAGGTTTTTCACCTCCCGAATGTACCCATCCGAGTCACCTCTTAGAGCAGCCTTACGCTCAACAGCGTCAACATTCACGGCTTCGTTGGAGACTCTGTTTAACCTAGCCCTAACTACTTGACATTCATATCGCTCGCTAGCCAAGCGATTGAGGTCCCCCTTAACTAGAGCTAGATCTAGGGAATCCCCCCTGCCACCGCCCGGGTCAGTCTATCCTCTAGGTGCCTTTTGGTCCGAGCCCTATTTAGTGCGAGGCGTTGGCTGTATTGGACACAAAAGTGCCTAATGGTGACCTTAAGCTAAACCCACCAGCTACTCCCGGTAACCGCTTCCACTAACTCCCTCTGAATTAGTGATGTCAGCTGCACCCGAAAGTCGTTCGACTCCAACAAGGAGACGTTCATCTCCCAGTAGCCCGCCAACCTAGGCCTATTACCTAATTTAAAATAGGCCAAAACAAGTTTGTGGTCCGAATGACCTAGCCAGTGGAACATGAGACAAGATAGGAAATCTACGTCGCCCCTTCTAATTAACATCCGGTCCAAGTATGTACTCGGACCGACGGCCGAACTAGATTGCCATGTCCACATCTCCCTCCCTGGGTGATCCAGACGGAACCTGTCGACCAGATCGCACGAGGCGATCAAGCCAGACAGGGTGTTGTCACACCTTTCAAACCCACTAGCCCCCCCCCCGACCTTATCTATCTTGGGGTCCAGGATGGCATTCCAGTCCCCCATTAGCACTACCCGCTCCGGACCCGAAGAGAGAAACACCTCCACCCGCAGAAAAAAGGAAACCCTCTCGCTTTGGATGTTGGGCGCATAAACTGCCACAATCCGGAAACAACGGCAACATCGACCACGACCAGCCTCCCATGAGCGTCCACGTGAACAAGTGTAACCGTCGCAGCCAGAGTGCGACTCACTAGTACAGAAACCCCCCGGCTATGGAGGCTGCCATATGCTGAGTAAACATGAAAATCGTCTACCAGCACATCGCAGTCCCCATCTCCAACAAAGTGGGTTTCTTGCAGGGCAGCTACGTCTACCTCAAGGGCCACGAGATCCCTCAGAACGCGAGCAGCCTTGCTTCAAGATCTCATGCCCCTTGCATTAAAACTAGCTAGGTTCAAGGCCATGTTTCCCTAACTAGTAATATTCTTCTACTAAGGGTCTAAAGTCTTCGGGAGTGAGGATGTCAAAGGCCTGACCAAGACTGCCCGTGAGCAGGTCGGACGTAAGCCGTTCGTCTCGAGCCAGGCCGCCCACGTCCAAGGAAAACGTCATTTTCAGAGCCCTATAAAGGGAGGGGTGAACATAACGCGGCACACTCCCTTCGCATTGTGTGGTTATTTTACCAAGTGATGGGTGCTCCCCGTCTACGATTTTGAGGCCCCCGAAGGCCGACTTGGCTGCTTCTATCATGCGCCATAGCGCTTTCGCCATTCCTCCCCTATTCACCCGGACGAAAGTGATGATAGACGGAGCATCCTGTAAGTTCCTGGGGTCTGTCACCTCTTTTCCGTCCACTTTCCGGAGACGTTCAAGTTCCTTCAGGTACCGCCTCTGTCTCCCATTTAAATCAGAGACCGCGTTACTAAAGTCGGCGTTGCATATTTGTTCCCCGGGAAGGAAAGGGTACTTCCTGGTTTTCCCCTCCCTCGGGGCCGCCGACTTCTGTTCCTGCATTTTCTTCTGTACTTCTACCTCTTGGACTTCTTGGACCTCTTGTTCTTCTACCGGAGCTTCCATCTGCTCCGTTTCCTCGTTAGGAGTGGTGAATAGGGGAGGGGTTTGCTGATCTTCTTCCTGGGGGCTTTGCGGCTGAAGCTCAGTGCTCGGGTCTTGCTTGTCATCTTTCTTCTCTCTCTTCTCCCTCTGTTTGTCCTCGGCCCCTTCGCTGTCTGAGCCCGAGGAGCTTCCTCTAGCCTTTCTTTTTGTAGCCGTTGCCACCGTTCTGGTTGTTGGTTGTGGAGCCGGCTCTTGTTTCTTTGCCCCCTTTTTGGCCGCCACTGTGCTCCACTTTTCTTTTGCTGGGGCTGCTTCCTCCTTCCTGGTCTCTGTGGGGGGTTCTTCTCCGCCGATTTGCCCGTCTCGGCTATTCCGGCTTGTCTTTGAGGGCAGAACCTCGCTACGTGGCCCGTCTTTTGGCATTGCCAACACTGGGGTCTTCTGCCCTCCACAATGACGGCGAGTGACCAGCCCTCGCAGGTGAATTGGGCCGGGATCCCGTGGAATTCCTTGCGGGACAGCCTCATCTTGATCTTGTAGTCCCCCGATATTATATTCCGGGGGCCCTTTATCGCCTCGATTCCTTCAACTTCTCGATATTGGGACATGATTGCCCCCAGCTGCTCCTCTACAAGAAAGCACGGCACCCCTGTAATTGTGACCAGCGTTCTCCTCTTCGAAAGGTACTCTGGTCGTACCTTGATGTTTTTCCATGTCAGATTCCCTCTTGCCAGCTTCTCCGCATCGTCCTTTGTTGGCAAGAGGACATCCCACATGGCGTTAAAGCGTCTAACGGCGTACTGAGCGGGGATCCTCAGTTCCCCCAGCAGCTCCATCATGCGACCTTTCGGTACTCCCAGAAGGCCCTTTCCGGTGGCATGCAGAGTCAGCAGGGACACTGATATCTCCCTTATCTTCGTCAGTGTCTCTGGAACCACCTCTATCTAGTTCCCTTTTGTCAGGTTCTTATATTTGTCTTCAAAAAGCCTTCTGTAGTACTCTGGGGACTTCGCTGGTGCTGATTGCTTCGGCCCCCAACTTTGCTTGCTCTCACTGGGTGTTGCCTCCACTGTTACCGCTGCTACTGGGGTCCTCTGTGCTGCTGGTATCGGGGAATCCGTAAATGAGAGAGCTGGCCACTCCTCTTTCTTTTCCGACTCCACCATCCTCGATCCCCCCACACCCGGGGAGCACCCATCCACTACAAACACCTCCATGGACCTCGTTCTCCTCAGGCTTTCTTCCGCCGACTTTCTAGGGCTACCCCTAGCCGACTGCGAAATCGTTGGCGCTTCTTTGTCCCAACGCCTTGTGGGACGCCTCCTTCTCTTCCCTTTCCACGGTCCACCTGGGGTTTCTTCAACGAATCTTTTCCAGGCCTCGATCTCCTCCTCCCTGGACGTTGCTGTTCCCGTATCAGGCATGATATAAGGTCATCCTGCATTTACTGATCTAGGGATGTCCTCCTGGGAGGTCATCACCGTGCCCGAAACCCAACCAGGCGCACCTGCACTGGGGGTGCCCTGCACGGTGTCTGCAAGCCTGCCAGACGCTATTGGGGTGGAAAGCGACCGCGACGCAACCGAAAACGACCCTTCTGAGTTGGGGGTGGCGACCCCCAGAACCGCACCGGCACTCGACCCTTCCGAACTGAGGGTTGCGACCTCCGAAAACCTTCTCGACCTGAGGGTGCCTAGCGAGACGGCACCCTCCGAACCCTTCTCGGCACCTACACCTGGGGCGTCCCCCAAGGTGGCAGGAGCAGCGGCCTGCTCCATCTATTTTGATGGCCAAAGGCCCAACTAGATGCCCGCCGATTTGGAAGCCAAGGGGACCTTCGCCTAAAAAGGCACGTCGGTTTCCCTTGGTCCTGCCGGCTGCTTAAGCACTAGCTGGACCCCGGACTACCTACAATAAAAACGAAAACAAGAACAGTTAGTAATTTGCCCGAGGGCAATAACAAATACAATCAGAATAAAACAATGAAAAGCAAAACTTTGCTGGTCCAAATCCCCAAGAAGGGGCTGGTCCTTGCGAAGTCAAGCGTAAAAAAAAAAAAAAGAACTCGGACTCTTAGAGCGTGGACTGCAGTATGAACTTTAGTCTTGGCCGGCAGAGACCGAGCGTTGCCGTCACTAACGAGTAGGGAACGGCGAACTTGTATTTAGTCGTTACGGCCCCGACCTTGGCATTATCTACTGCCAAGGCCTTATTTGGGGTCTGCAACAACTTAGGCACCAGGGCCAGTAGGGGGAAGTGGGGAAAAATAGGGGTCTTTGCTAGTCCTAGGCTAGACTTGCGTTTGATAGCAAGTACTTTATTAAGTAACACCTACACTAGAGTTTCTATCACGCACTATTTGCATAACCGCCTAACATTCTTACCAGGACCTACTTAAAATAACAGCTCCCCAGCTTACACGGATGGCGGGCGACATTCATGCTGAAAACAAATATGTACAAGAACAAAGTAAAACTTATTTATGTACAAAAATAAAGTAATTTTTTTTTTTTAATAATATAATGGGGGTGAGATGATGGGGAGGGGGGCAAACTAGAAAACACCCAAAAATAAAGAAAAAGAAAGCAAATAAACAAAATGCCTATGGGGGCAGGTTAGTAAGGGACCCTCCCTACCTAACAGCTGGTCTGTCGTTTGAAACGCCCACTGTCTTCCGCTCCTCTCCCCCGGGGGGAAGAGGTGAAAGCAAGCAGGTCGTTCCCTAGAGGGGAGTGGAGGACCTAAGGATATGTGTGAAAAATAACTTGGGGTTTGGGGTAAACAGGGGTGGATAGCGTCTTCCTAGATAAAGTGCGTAATGGGCAAAAATAGGCCAGGGACAAAATAAAACAAGTGAACTGGGAATCCTTGGAAGCTCTCCTAGTGCCAATCTAACAAAAAATAAAAAACTACGGGAACAGGATAACATGCATACTACCCTAGTCTAGGCCCTAATAAAGCATAAGCTATCCACTCCTGGTGGTTACACACCTACCTAGCCTACTCCTACCCATCGTATAAGGTTAACCTGATATTACTTTACATAAGGGGCTGGGTTCCGAGAAAAACAAACCTCAGCACCTTAGGAACAATACCACTAGGGTGGAAACACGAACTCGAACCTATCTCCTCGTCGGATGCACAAACTAGTGTTGTGCACCCATCTCCTATCAAAGTCTATGCGGGACAATCTCTTCCAATCACATCTGATTTTTATTTTAAGTTGATGCTTAAAACAAACAACCAGATCCTGATCGGAATAAGATCGCCCCTCATAGACAATGCCCAGACGTGTATACCACGTCACTAACCGAGCTACCGCTAGGATCGCTAGAAACACCAACCGTTTCTTCCTGTCAAACGGCGGGTCCACATTGTCAACTACGTACGCTAAATCAAGTGGCACCGACCTAGCCGACTGCGAAACCGTTGGCGTTTCCTTGTCCCAACGCCTTGCGGGACGCCTCCTTCTCTTTCCTTTCCACGGTCCACCTGGGGTTTCTTCAACGAATCTTTTCCAGACCTCGATCTCCTCCTCCCTGGACGTTGCTGTTCCCGTATCAGGCATGATCCAAGGCCATCCTGAATTTACTGATCTAGGGATGTCCTCCTGGGAGGTCATCCCCTTGCCCGAAACCCAACCGGGCGCACCAGCACTGGGGGTACCCTGCACGGCGTCTGCAACCCTGCCAGACGCTATTGGGGTGGAAAGCGACCGCGACGCAACCGAAAACGACCCTTCTGAGTTGGGGGTGGCGACCCCCGGAACCGCACCGGCACTCGACCCTTCCGAACTGGGGGTGGCGACCCCCGAGACCCTTCTCGACACGAAACCCTTCTCGGCACCTACACCTGGGGCATCCCCCAAGGTGGCAGGAGCAGCGGCCTGCTCCATCTATTTTGATGGCCAAAGGCCCAACTAGATGCCCGCCGATTTGGAAGCCAAGGGGACCTTCGCCTAAAAAGGCACGTCGGTTTCCCTTGGTCCTGCCGGCTGCTTAAGCACTAGCTGGACCCCGGACTACCTGCAATAAAAACGAAAACAAGAACAGTTAGTAATTTGCCCGAGGGCAATAACAAAAACAATCAGAATAAAACAATGAAAAGCAAAACTTTGCTGGTCCAAATCCCCAAGAAGGGGCTGGTCCTTGCGAAGTCAAGCGTAAAAAAAAGAACTCGGACTCTTAGAGCGTGGACTGCAGTATGAACTTTAGTCTTGGCCGGCAGAGACCGAGCGTTGCCGTCACTAACGAGTAGTGGGGCGGCGAACTTGTATTTAGTCGTTACGGCCCCGACCTTGGCATTATCTACTGCCAAGGCCTTATTTGGGGTCCGTAACAACTTAGGCACCAGGGCCAGTAGGGGGAAGTGGGGAAAAATAGGGGTCTTTGCTAGTCCTAGGCTAGACTTGCGTTTGATAGCAAGTACTTTATTAAGTAAAACCTATACTAGAGTTTCTATCACGCACTATTTGCATAACCGCCTTACATTCTTACCAGGACCTACTTAAAATAACAGCTCCCCAGCTTACACGGATGGCGGGCGACATTCACGCTGAAAAATTTTAAAACAAATATATACAGGAACAAAACAAAACTTATTTATATACAGAATAAAGTAATTTTTTTTTTTTTTTTTTTTTTTAATAATAAAAATGGGGGTGAAATGATGGGGAGGGGGGCAAACTAGAAAACACCCAAAAAGAAAGAAAAAGAAAGCAAATAAACAAAATGCCTATGGGGGCAGGTTAGTAAGGGACCCTCCCTACCTAATAGCTGGTCTGTCGTGTGAAACGCCCACTGTCTTCCGCTCCTCTCCCCCGCGGGGGAAGAGGTGAAAGCAAGCAGGTCGTTCCCTAGAGGGGAGTGGAGGACCTAAGGTTATGTGTAAAAAATAACTTGGGGTTGGGGAAAACCGGGGTGGATGGCGTCTTCCAAGAAAAAAGTGCGTAATGGGCAAAAATAGGCCGGGGACAAAATAAACAAGTGGACTGGGCATCTTTGGAAGCTCTCTTAGTGCCAATCTAACGAAAAAATAAAAGACTACGGGAACAGGATAACATGCATACTACCCTAGTCTAGGCCCTAATAAAGCATAAGCTATCCACTCTTGGTGGTTAAACACCTACCTAGCCTACTCCTACCCATCGTATAAGGTTAACCTTATATTACTTTACATAAGGGCTGGGTTCCGAGAAAACCAAACCTCAGCACCTTAGGAACAATACCACTAGGGTGGAAACACGAACTCGAACCTATCTCCTCGTCGGATGCACAAACTAGTGTTGTGCACCCATCTCCTATCAAAGTCTATGCGGGACAATCTCTTCCAATCACATCTGATTTTTATTTTAAGTTGATGCTTAAAATAAACAACCAGATCCAGATCGGAAAAAGATCGCCCCTCATAGACAATGCCCAGACGTGTATACCACGTCACTAATCGAGCTACCGCTAGGATCGCTAGAAACACCAACCGTTTCTCCCTGTCAAACGGCGGGTCCACATTTTCGACTACGTACGCTAAATCAAGTGGCACCGACCGCTCGGGGTCGATGCGAGCCGTTACCCCTTCGACATACTTCCAGAGACTCCGCACCCCGCTGCAAAGAAAGAACGCGTGTTCTCTTGTTTCCTCTTCCTCTTCATCATTGCAGCGTGGGCACGGGGGATAATAATATTCGCTATCCCTACAATCCCTGGCTAGTCTGCCAAAGAGTGGCAGCGCGTCCCGGACTAGCCTCCACGTTATTGAAAATTCAGAATTATTGATGTAGCTACTGGCAGGCGCCCAATTCCAAAGCGAGAGAACTTCCCCTCTCGACAGATGTAGCCGCTCCACCAGCGGGTCTTTTGCAGTCCCCACCACTAATTCCTCATATAGCCTCCACCTAGGCCGTGCAAGGTCCCTGGACCTCGGCAATGCCCTAAGGGCGGCTCGGCATTCGGTCAGGAAACACCGTTCCCCTGCTGGTCTTTTGCGACCTTCAGCGGCAGGGGCGGATATGAGCCGTGGAAAAGCCTGTTCCACGACTGGTACCCATGGCGTTTCCTCCATCAGTGTCCGACTCAGGAACGCCAATCTTTCTGCATGTTTATGGCTTTGCAGATCAGGCATCCCCAAGCCTCCCTCGCTAAGCTTCTGCGTACAGACCTGTCTACGGACAAACGGCTTTCCTCCCTTCCATAGCAGTTTGAAAAGGAGGCGCTCTAAAGCCTTACAGCGGTCCGCAGGCAGGGGAAGAACAGATAAACGGTAAAGGATCAAAGGAAACACGTACGTAGCACATGCCTCCGCGCGACCCTTTAAGGACAATTTCCTCCGAATCCAAGTCCCAACCGACGACTCGACCTTAGTCTGTACTTCCGACCAATTCTTGTCCAACTGGAGGTCCGGCCCGAACCACACACCGAGGATTTTTACTGGGCCATCAGTCCAGCCGAACGCAGCTGGAAGCGAGTTTACCCCGGTCCAGGCGCTCAACCGCAGGCCAACGGACTTGCTGCGATTGATCACGGCCCCTGTAACAACTTCATACTCAGCGATCGCCTCTATCACCGCTCTAATATCGCTACGGCGCGCAGCGAACACGGTGACGTCATCGGCGTACGCGGACACCCTGGCAAATTTGCCGCCAGGCAGAGCTATGCCGCGCAGGACTGGTCTCGCCGCCTCGTCCCTTAATTTGCGAAGGAAGGGCTCCAACGCCAGGACATACAGCAGAGGCGACAGCGGGCAACCCTGCCGCACCGACCGGGAGACCCCAAAGGGCTCCGACAACCTACCATTTACCTGCACCACTACCGCGGGATCACGATACAGGGCGGAGATCCACTTGCGGAAGTCCGGACCAAAGCCGGCGGTTTCCACAACAGCCCTCAGGAACCCATGGTCCACCCTGTCGAATGCCTTGGACTGATCTAAATTGATCAGCGCGGCTTCAGCGTCGTCTTCTAACCCCTCTATGATCGTGCGAATCAAATGCAGATTGTTCTGAATTGATCGACCCTTCACAGCGTAGTTCTGATCCGGTTCGACCAAGTCACCGATAACAACCTGCAGTCGGTTCGCAAGAACGCGGGCCAAAATCTTGAAATCTGCGTTAAGCAGAGTAATGGGCCTATAATCGTCTAGATTCCCCCCTCCATGTTGGTCCCCCTTCTTCAGAAGCGTGACCACTCCTTTGGTTACCTGCCTCGGGATCGAATCCTGGGCAAACCAGTGGTTAAACACGCCCGTCAGAAGGGGCACAAACATGGGCGACAGCCTCAAGAACAATTCGTAGGGCAAACCATCAAGCCCCGGAGATTTGTTGTGGCCAACCTGCTTCAACGCAGTAATGACCTCACGCTCCGTAACCATCCCCTCGCAGCTAGCCGCTCGGGCCGCAGTAAGGCGGGGCGAGCCAGCTAAATAGCCGCCAAACTCCTGGCCGCGGAGTCTGGGTAGTTGGGTGAAGCGTTCCTCCAAATGTTGCCGAAACCCATTGCAGATCTCCCGTGCCGACACGAGAGAACGCCCTTCCAGGTTTTTCACCTCCCGAATGTACCCATCCGAGCCACGTCTTAGAGCAGCCTTACGCTCAACAGCGTCAACATTCACGGCTTCGTTGGAGACTCTGTTTAACCTAGCCCTAACTACTTGACCTTCATATCGCTCGCTAGCCAAGCGATTGAGGTCCCCCTTAACTAGAGCTAGATCTAGGGAATCCCCCCCTGCCACCGCCCGGGTCAGTCTATCATCTAGGTGCCTTTTGGTCCGAGCCCTATCTAGCGCGAGGCGTTGGCTGTATTGGACACAAAAGTGCCTAATGGTGACCTTAAGTTTAACCCACCAGCTACTCCCGGTAACTGCCCCCACTAACTCCCTCTGAATTAGTGTTGTCAGCTGCTCCCGAAAGTCGTTCGACTCCAACAAGGAGACGTTCATCTTCCAGTAGCCCGCCAACCTAGGCCTATTACCTAATTTCAAACGGGCCAACACAAGTTTGTGGTCCGAATGACCTAGCCAGTGGAACGTGGGACAAGATAGAAAATCTACGTCGCCCCTTCTGATTAACATCCGGTCCAAGTATGTACTTGGACCGGCGGCCGAACTAGATTGCCACGTCCACATCTCCCTCCCTGGGTGATCCAGACGGAACCTGTCGACTAGATCGCTCGAGGCCATAAAGCCAGACAGGGTGTTGTCACACCTTTCAAACCCACTAGCCCCCCCGACCTTATCTATCTTGGGGTCCAGGATGGCATTCCAGTCCCCCATTAACACTACCCGCTCCGGACCCGAAGAGAGAAACACCTCCACCCGCCGAAAAAGGAAACCCTCTCGCTTTGGATGTTGGGCGCATAAACTGCCACGATCCGGAACGCGCCGCTTTTAACGGCAACATCGACCACGACCAGCCTCCCATGAGCGTCCGCGTGAACAAGCGTAACCGTCGCAGCCAGAGTGCGACTCACTAGTACAGAAACCCCCCGGCTATGGAGGCTGCCATATGCTGAGTAAACATGAAAATCGTCTACCAGCACATCGCAGTACCCATCCCCAACAAAGTGGGTTTCTTGTAGGGCAGCTACGTCTACCTCAAGGGCCACGAGATCCCTCAGCACGCGAGCAGCCTTGCTTCGAGATCTCATGCCCCTCGCATTAAAACTAGCTAGGTTCAAGGCCATGTTTCCCTAACTAGTAATATTCTTCTACTAAGGGTCTAAAGTCCTCGGGAGTGAGGACGTCGAAGGCCTGACCAAGACTGCCCGTGAGCAGGTCGGACGTAAGCCGTCCGTCTCGAGCCAGGCCCCCCACGTCCAAGGGGAACGTCATTTTCAGAGCCCTATAAAGGGAGGGGTGAACATAAAGCGGGACCCTCCCTTCACATTGTGTTGTTATTTTTCCAAGTGATGGGTGCTCCCCGTCCACGATTTTGAGGCCCCCGAAAGCCGACTTGGCTGCTTCTATCATGCGCCATAGCGCTTTCGCTCTTCCTCCCCTATTCACCCGGACGAAAGTGATGATAGACGGAGCATCCTGGAAGTTCCTGGGGTCTGTCACCTCTTTTCCGTCTACTTTCCGGAGACTTTCCAGCTCCTTTAAGTATCGCCTCTGTCTCCCATTTAAATCAGAGACCGCGTTACTTAAGTCGGCGTTGCATAATTGTTCCCCGGGAAGGAAAGGGTGCTTCCTGGTTTTCCCCTCCCTCGGGGCTGCCGACTTTTGTTCCAGCCTTTTCTCCTTTGCTTCTTCCTCTTGGGCTTCTTGGACAACTTCTTCTACTGGAGCTTCCATTTGCTCCGTTTCCTCGTTAGGAGTGGTGAATAGGGGAGGGGTTTGCTGATCTTCTTCCTGGGGGCTTTGCGGCTGAAGCTCAGTAATCTGGTCTTGCTTGTCGTCTTTTTTCTCTCTCTTCTCCCTCTGTTTGTCCTCGGCCCCTTCGGTGTCTGAGCCCGAGGAGCTTCCTCTCGCCTTTCTTTTTGTAGCTGTTGCCACCGTTCTTGTTGTGGTTTGTGGAGCCGGCTCTTGTTTCTTTGCCCCCTTTTTGGCCGCCACTGTGCTCCACTTTTCTTTTGCTGGGGCTGCTTCCTCCTTCCTGGTCTCCGTTGGGGGGTTTTTCTCCGCTGATTTTCCCGTCTCGGCTATTCCGGCTTGTCTTTGAGGGCAGAACCTCGCTACGTGGCCTGTTTTTTGGCATTGCCAACACTGGGGTCTTCTGCCCTCCACAATGACGGCGAGTGACCAGCCCTCGCAGGTGAATTGGGCCGGGATCCCGTGGAATTCCTTGCGGGACAGCCTCATTTTGATCTTGTAGTCTCCCGACATTATATTGCGGGGGCCCTTTACCGCCTCGATACCCTCGACTTCTCCATATTGGGACATGATTGCCCCCAGCTGCTCCTCCTCAAGAAAGCACGGCACCCCTGTAATTGTGACCAGCGTCCTCCTCTTTGAAAGGTACTCTGGCCGTACCTTGATGTTTTTCCATGTGAGATCCCCTCTTGCCAGCTTCTCTGCATCGTCCTTTGTTGGCAAGAGGACCTCCCACATGGCGTTAAAGCGTCTAACGGCGTACTGAGCGGGGATCCTCAGTTCCCCCAGCAGCTCCATCATGCGGTCTTTCGGTACTCCCAGAAGGCCCTTTCCGGTGGCATTCAGAGTCAGCAGGGACACTGATCTCTCCCTTATCTTCGTCAGTGTCTCTGGAACCACCTCTATCTGGTTCCCTTTTGTCAGGTTCTTATATTTGTCCTCAAAAAGCCTTCTGTAGTACTCTGGGGACTTCGCTGGTGCTGATTGCTTCGGCCCCCAACTCTGATTGGTCTCACTGGGTGTTGCCTCCACTGTTACCGCTGCTGCTGGGGTCCTCTGTGCTGCCGGTATCGGGGAATCCGTAAATGAGAGAGCTGGCCACTCCTCTTTCTTTTCCGACTCCACCATCTTCGATCCCCCCACACCCGGGGAGCACCCATCCACTACAAACACGTCCATGGACCTCGTTCTCCTCAGGCTATCTTCCGCCGACTTTCTGGGGCTACTCCTAGCCGACTGCGAAACCGTTGGCGTTTCCTTGTCCCAACGCCTTGCGGGACGCCTACTTCTCTTTCCTTTCCACGGTCCACCTCGGGTTTCTTCAACAAATCTTTTCCAGGCCTCGATCTCCTCCTCCCTGGACGTTGCTGTTCCCATATCAGGCATGATCCACGGCCATCCTGAATTTACTGATCTAGGGATGTCCTCCTGGGAGGTCATCCCCGTGCCCGAAACCCAACCGGGCGCACCTGCACTGGGGGTGCCCTGCACGGCGTCTGCAACCCTGCCAGACGCTATTGGGGTGGAAAGCGACCGCGACGCAACCGAAAACGACCCTTCTGAGTTGGGGGTGGCGACCCCCGGAACCGCACCGGCACTCGACCCTTCCGAACTGGGGGTGGCGACCCCCGAAAACCTTCTCGACCTCGACAAGGGGGTGCCTTTCGGGACGGCACCCCCCAAACCCTTCTCGGCACCTACACCTGGGGCGCCCCTCAAGGTGGCAGGAGCAGCGGCCTGCTCCATCTATTTTGATGGCCCAAGGCCCAACTAGATGCCCGCCGATTTGGAAGCCAAGGGGACCTTCGCCTAAAAAGGCACGTCGGTTTCCCTTGGTCCTGCCGGCTGCTTAAGCACTAGCTGGACCCCGGACTACCTGTAAGAAAAACGAAAACAAGAACAGTTAGTAATTTGCCCGAGGGCAATAACAAAAACAATCAGAATAAAACAATGAAAAGCGAAACTTTGCTGGTCCAAATCCCCAAGAAGGGGCTGGTCCTTGCGAAGTCAAGCGTAAAAAAAAAAGAACTCGGACTCTTAGAGCGTGGACTGCAGTGTGAACTTTAGTCTTGGCCGGCAGAGACCGAGCGTTGCCGTCACTAACGAGTAGTGGGGCGGCGAACTGATTGAATACAAAATTCGAAAATTTTTATAATAATTTTGAAAGGTTTTCATTGGTTGTTTAGCACAGCCGGTGGTTATAAAAATGATTGGCGAATCCATTCGTCACATACCCCCATTAGTCCTTTGATGGGGAAGGTCTCCTAGTGGCTTCGGCTCCAGGGAGAAAGGGTAGTAGTACTCGTCAAGGGTCCGTTCTTGACACTCAGCCCGAAAGTTGAGGTGCCGGGAACCGGCCCAGCACCTGTCGGGCTGAGGTATACCGCCTAGGTAATACCTAGGAGGTCCACCCTCTCAGGCCTTGCCACCGGGCTTTCCGGCGGAGTAAGTTTATCGCTTACTGCCTCAGGGGCCCCGACCGTGGAATGCCGACGGGGTTACTAAGGCAATTTTTACAATTTAGGAGTGCCCCTTCTTTAGGGGAGCCTGCTGGATCCCCACCTTCCGACCTTGTGCCACATATTGCTGTGGTGGGCAGCAATTAAATCTCTACTCCCATTAGTCCTCTGATTGGGAAGGTCTCCTAGTGGCTTCGGCTGCAGGAAGACAGGGTAGACGTTCTCGTCAAGGATCCGTTCTCGACACTCAGCTTGACAGGTGAGGGGCCGAAATGCGGACCAGCACCTGTCGGACTGAGGTACACCGCTTCGGTACTACCTAGGAGGTCCACCCTCTCAGGCCTTCCCACCGGGCTTTCCGGTGGGGTAAGTTAATTGCTTGTCGCCTGAGGCAACCCTACCGGGGAATGCCGACGGGGGTGCCCAGGCAATTTTTGATGAGGCAAGAGTGCCCCTCCTTTAGGGGAGCTTGCCTATTTTCCACCTTCCGGCCTTGTGCCACATTTTGGTGTGGTGCACACCAAATAAATAACTACCACCATTAGTTCGTCTGATGGAGATATGTCTCCTAGCGGCGTCGGGAGACATATGCAGGGAGACAGGGTAAAAGTACTCGTCAAGATCCGTTCTTGACACTCAGCCCGACAGATGAGAGGCCGAAATTCGGCCCAGCAACTGTCGGACTGAGGTACACCGCCTGGGTAATACCTAGAGGTCCACCCTCCCAGGCCTTGCCATTGGGGTTTCCGGTGGAAAGGTGTTTCTTACTGCCTGAGGCGCCCCGACCGGGGAATTCCGACGGGGTTACTCAAGCAATTTTTGCAATTGCAAGAGTGCCCCTCCTTTAGGGGAGCCTGCTGGATCCCCACCTTCCGGCCTTGTGCCACTCATTGCTGTGGTGGGCAGCAATTAATATCTACCCCCATTAGGAGTCAAAAATATTTTACACATCCCCTTTTTTGATATACTGGAAAAATCCTTTCGGATTCAATTTTGGCTTGACTTGAGAAAAGGAAAGAAAAATAAATAAATAATAAAAATAAAAATAAACAAATAAATGAACAAATAAAAATAAACCAATAAAATAATTGTTTTTTTCTCTGGTTTTGGGGGAATTGGTCTTTATTCTCATTGGTCAAAAAGAATTATTAATATATTGGTATAATGTGTGCAAAAAGAGGCCACTATGATTAAACCGGACAAATCATCAATAAAGTTCAAAACGTACCTTAGATTATTTCTCCCCATCGGACTGATCGGACCTGCTAAGTCACAATGCACAAGTGAGAGAATTTTCGTAGCTTTTTTGTCTGGCGTTCGGCTTATATATTTTGTCATTTTCCCCTATGCACACACATTACAATTTAGGAGATCGTCTGAAAGTATTATCCCCATGCCTTCGACTACATTTGGTAATTTTTTAATATCAACTGTATTTCAGTGTCCTAAAACTTTATACCAGGTTTCCAAGTCGTGACAGGCAGTTTTTGAGGGAATCATACTTTTTAAATAATATAGTTGGCCGTTTTCTTTAATGTCAAATACAGTTCCATTGGGGTATATCAATTTTGACTTGTTTTGGTCAAATTATATATGCGCGCTTTGTTTAATTGCAACCTGCACGGAAAATATGTCCTGCTTAAATGTAGGTATGAACAGAGCATTGTTTTAGAATACAGCAACAGATTTCGCCTTTATTATTTTTTTGGGATATTTTATCATCGCCTCTTTTCAAGACTATATCATTTATTTGACTACCGTCGGCAAGTTCGACAAAATAACTTTGTGGATTAAAGTTTGAATCAAAATTAATAAAATCAGATTCCTTGGTGATAACGTGTGCTGTAGCACCACAGTCTACAAGGAGATTTTTACCTTTTGTGGTATTGTCAAAGTTACATGTGAATAGAAATGTATGTTCTTCCTCAAAGTTCTCAACGTTTTTTACGGAGTCCATTTTAGACCGTTTATATCGACATTGGAAACTTTTGTGGTTTGGTTGTCCACAATTATAGCAGATAATTTTATTATTTTTCTTGAGAAAATTACTTTTGGGAAACACGTTGCGGTGAGGGGCGTAATTTGGTGGTGTTTACTTTCGAATAGCATTTTTTAATTTCATAATATTGCTGGAGTTATTATTGTCCACGAGCATACGATTAGTTTCTCCGTAACTGCGCAATGCCACTTTAAATTCGATGAAATTTATAGGTTTGTCTTTCTGCGTTATAACAGTTGGAAATGGTTTAACATCGGCTGGGAGTCCGTTGAGGGCCATTGATATTAACAAGATATCGCTTATTATTTCACCTGAGAGTTTTAAGGCATTGGCGATTGTTTCTGCCCTTATAACGTAGTCGGTAATAGTTTCATCCTCGTTACGTTTCAGAGACGTTAGTTCTGTATACAGTAATATAATTTTCGGTTTCCCTTCTGTTAAATAATGTTCTCCTAATGTGTTCAATGCTTTCCGTCCGTCATTCAATGCGTCTCTTATAATCAGAGACAGACTTCTATCGTCTAAGCATTGAATCAGTTCTGCAAAAACAGTCGCGTTCTTTTCGAGAAATTCGGGGTCATTAGGATTCTCTGTTGGAGATTGTATGACTTTGTGTAGTTTTCGAACCCTTAGATATCCCCGAAATTTTACCTGCCACAATTAGAATTTAGATTCCGATCCGTAAAAGAAAAGATGATGGCTTGGCGCATAACCTGTTAAGTTTTGAACAAAGATGGCGGTGTAGTTCAGATCAGTAATTGGCAGTAAACAAGATGGTGGTCAAACATCAAATGCGGTCCGTGCCGTAGTTAACGGCGAACTGATTGAATACAAAATTCGAAAATTTTTATAATAATTTTGAAAGGTATTCATTGGTTGTTTAGCACAGCCGATGGTTATAAAAATGATTGGCGAATCCATTCGTCACATACCCCCATTAGTCCTTTGATGGGGAAGGTCTCCTAGCGGCTTCGGCTGCAGGAAGACAGGGTAGAAGTACTCGTCAAGGGTCCGTTCTTGACACTCAGCTCGGCAGGTGAGGGACCGAGATTCGGCCCAGCACCTGTCGGACTGAGGTACACCGCTTCGGTACTACCTAGGAGGTCCACCCTCCCAGGCCTTGCCACATGGCTTTCCAGTGGAGCAAGTTAATTGCTTGTTGCCTGAGGCGCCTCTACCGGGGAATGCCGACGGGGGCGCCCACGCAATTTTTGGTGAGGCAAGCGTTCCCCTCCTTTAGGGGAGCTTGCCTATTCCCACTTTCCGGCCTTGTGCCACATTTTGGTGTGGTGGACACCAAATAAATAACTACCCCCATTAGGAGTCAAAAACATTTTACACTGATGAAGTAAACTTTTATACAAAATCCTATCAAGTATTTTAAATATGTCAAGAGCTATTTTTTTTGTAGAAAAGAACGCATCATCAATATATTCACTAATACTCTGGTATATTATGGTTAGCACAACAGCTGTTTATCGCTTAGTACGAAAACTATATTGCAATAGGTTGAATAGGTTGGTATAGCTGAAGTGTTTACAACTTCTGTATTTATCATGTACTCCAGCCATATACTCATGGCACAGGATGCTGATTGTTATGTACTGAGATTCAGAAAACTGTCCCATTTTAAATTTGGAGCAGAGTGACAAGGTTTTTCAGGGTGTTGGGAAGCATCTTCTTTTACCGCAACGATTGGAACTGTAAAGATTCCACACCCCTCTACAGTGTGTCACGGGAACCAAAAGGACAATCACGGTTGAATTTTATAGACTTACGAATTTAATTTTGTGTTTTTATCAGTTCTTTGTACGTCGGGTGCGTGGCGAATGATATTATATATATATATATATATATATATATATATATATATATATATATATATATATATATATATAATGGGAGTATCGATTAGTTGTGTTGATGTATATCCAATTAAGCTCACGTGATTATAACAGAGTGCTTAATACAGAACAGAGCTGGCATATAGTATGTTTATCATACAAAAGTTATTTGTTACATATGTCCATATATATTTCAGTGGAATTCCAATTAAAGGATAAAACTTCGTCAGACCAAAATGAATGATATTGAAACGGGAGTCAAAATTACATTAGCTTTATAAGATATTTGGGTGTGTTTTACGTTGTGGAAGACAACACAAACCCTACATATATTCACCCACGCACCAACCACCTACTATTTATTAATAAGCTCATGCTTAAACTAATCGAACGTAGAATAAATTATAACACCTCGAATGAGGAAATATTCAAAAGATACAAGAATATATATAACAATACACTAAAAAACAGCAGATACAAAACTGCCAACATTAAATACAATGGAAGCAATCTTATGGATAAACGTTTCCCACATAATAGTGCACTACATAAAATCCTTAATAAAATATCCTAAAACTTTGCTACAGTAGTACTGATAACCTAGAGAGAATTATAGAAAAAAACACAATAATAAAAATTAAGGAAAAATGATCCAACACTATTAATAGTAATAAAGACCATCCTCTCGTTACATCCCAACACTATTTCAAGCTTCGCCGTTTAATATTAAACAAAACAGAATTTGCCACCAGCTGCATAAACTAGATAAAGGTGGGTACGCTTTGTTTACGATATATATTAAACACCCGAAAAACATTAAACACCATAAATCGATTAACTAAAATAATTCATGGGTCTAAAGCGCTTGTAACTGGAATATTCATATATACCTACAAGCTAGTATTATCGTAAAGCATTGTTACATGAGGAAACCAATTCTTAGAGAACTCTGGGAACAGAATAATCCACAAATCTAGATAAATATATGCTAGAAATACCCTGGATTCTATAAATGACATATAGGAGAATGTGTCTCCAAAAATAACACGGACATCGACATTACTTGAACCAGTTTGCCTCGCTGAAAATCATGCCAACGCAATTTTTAATTCATCACTCGCCTAAGGACGGCTTATGGAAGTCGAAAACGGTCCCGACTACGGCAAATATATTTTTACACTCGAATAAAACGTTCGAACATTAGCCCGCCAAAAAGAAAAATGGATAGCAAGAAAAACAAACAAGAATTGCCTCTTTGCTGTAGTATTAATTGTGATACGCGTGTGTTTTGAGGATCCCGTCGCAAACATAATGGTAGATGAGCACAGTTTAGGGCAGGTAGTTAGAAACACATAAAGAAGGATTGCAAAGTGTCTATCAATATCAGAGAGAGAGAGAGAGAGAGAGAGAGAGAGAGAGAGAGAGAGAGAGAGAGAGAGAGAGAGAGTCGGTTTGTGAACAATTATGACATAACCGTCTTGAGGAGCGATACTGTTCCACACTAGGGAGGTTTAAATCCCCTAAAACTCTGAGTAAGAACAGGTAAATATGCGTAGATTGCTCGTTAAACGATAATCAAATCATGGACAGCGGCGGGTGACATATAAAAAGGGGCGAGTTTATTGTGCTTTGTAAAAAAAAAAAACGGACAAATATTTTGATTGTTTAAAACAATGACAGGACATGCTGAAATAATGTAGAAACGAGATCATGTACTTGTTGGCCTGAGGAACCCTGGCTCAGATGTTCTGGGATTCTGAGTAGAGAAAATTGACAGGATTTGACCCTTTGGGGTCCTGTAAAAGGATTTCATTTTTGGTCCCAGATTTACGAAACTGCGGACAGATTGCTGAAATCCACACAAGCAAAATGTATCTGGGGTTTCCCCAGAGACGTGGCTGGCCTTGATTGTTTTAGCGAATCATCAGACCCACCCCGTGACCTTAATATAAGAGCAGGTATTCGGGTCGAAAGAAACAGATAGAAGCCAAATCTCAAGAGAAACACACGTTCCCGGAGGATGCCTCCCCCTTCATTCATCTTGACTGCCATCGAGAGAACGAAGAATATGATTTTGGGAAAACCTTGCTATTTTCTGGTGTAATCGAACTGAACGTTGTATATATGTAAAACGTGAACTTTCATGAAATTAACTTTTTTTTTTCGTAAGTAGAAAACTCGAGTCTGTCTTTCCTTTCCGGCGCGCATGCGGAGCTTTTTTTTTTTTTTTTTTGCTTTTCAGCAGAAATCAACACGAAGCTGAGACACTAAGAATCCAGTAGACGAGACGATCACGAACAAAGCCAGAGGTCAGTTGCTGCCTGAGCGGGGGATCCTGTCACACAATCTGCATTAGATCATAACATAGGGAAAATCTTGACTGAACTTACCTTCATAATCTGTCTCATTTGAGTGGGCCAGTCATTCAACTTTGTGAACATTGAAATCTCCAAAGAGATTGTTGAAAGATGTGCAGTAAACAATGATTGCAGAAAATAGTCTGAGTTATAATTTATGTGGTATATGATTTTCTTGGGAATTGAAACTACTAAAATCTTATGTGGTATATGATTTTCTTGGGAATTGAAACTACTAAAATCTTATGTGGTATATGATTTTCTTGGGAATTGAAACTACTAAAATCTTATAAACGAACTCGGATGTAGAATAAACATTCATTCACAGTATTTGATGTAACGTGGATCAGTTATTTAGGAAAATCTGGATAATTTGAGTTAACATGAGCCACATTTTCGCAAGCACATTAAAATAAGGAAATACTTGTAGCAAATTAGACGGAGTACAAGCATGGTGACGGATTTTCCTTTTTACTCTCTATCACATAAACAAGACGTATCGACACATGGACGTAATCGGCTACTATTTTAAATTATAAAGTTGAGCAGCGAGAAGTATGCTCGCATTACATTTACATTTCTACATATTAGTACAACAATAGCAACAAGCAACAGGGAGGAAATTCCCAAGTCTAGCAGTCTGAGATCAAAACATGATAGTACAACACTTTGTTGAATCTAGGGACCTCAGCAATGAATGGTATGGTTTTGCTGCTTCGGGTAAATCGGGAGTCAGACCTATGGATTTAACTTTTCGGCGAATAGACAGAAGTTGAAGCTTGGTTGATAGTGCGGGACCAATAAGATTTGAGACTCGTTTTCGAACACTGTCTTATAGCGCGAGAGTAATGGTAGAGGCAACACCCCAAATGTGACAAAAATATTCAGTTCATGAGCGAATTGTGAGCTTGTAAGTATATGAGATAATCTCATGTGTGAGTAATTTTCTTTCACGGTAGAAAGAACACAATTTCTTTATAGTCGCCTTGGCAATAACTTTCATGTATTTGTTCTTATTCAGGTTACCTTTGTATATATAACAAGTTAAATCGATAAATTTTAAGTAGGATTATATTAGTCACTGCAATTGGTGGTCGGAAGGTTTCTTATAATTGTTGAAGAGAGAAGTTTGTCTTAGTAGCAGCTTTCCACTACAGACCGAAGGTCGCATTCACAGGTTTTTGGCATTGCTTTTAATATGTGTACACTCATTCTCAGCTCTATTATATAGCGTTGTATCATCAGTTAATATACTTATCACAGGCACAATTTTAACAGGGAGATCGTTTAGGAATATCAGAAAAGATCCAGGTATAGATCACTTAGACGCAGCTGAATTACTATTACGTTGTTTTAGCATACAGTTATTTGGAACAATTTGGATATTACCCCTTTCCAAGAAAGATGTTTTTGATATATTAGTCTATAAACACGGTAACATTTAATTTTCATGTATTTAAGTAAAATAATTCATGCTATATTGTAATGAAGAGGTGCGCTCCTATCGTAAGAGAGCGTCGACGTACAAAATCAGCAATAGTCGTAGGATAGCTGACTAGCAAAAATATTAGCAGCAGCAGTTTTACCGATATTCAAATGAAACAAGTGTGCAGGCGCTGACCTCACGGGGAAAAGAAGGAGAGAAAAAAAGGACAGCACGTGGCCAGGCAAGGAAAGCGATCGGATGTGTTTTGACTCTTGGGTAGCGAGAGAGAAAATGAACCGCGCGGTGGAAAAAACCGAAAGGTAAGCGACTAGAAAAACGTGCGTGAAAGAGCGTCTCGATAGGCATGTTCGACGCGTGAGTCATATTTTGAAACACAATGAAGTGTATTGTTGGAAATTTCTTGAATAAATGATTTTTCTATTTACCTTAAAAACATGCGGAGTCCTATTATCTTTATGTCGGTCTTTGGGTTGTTAAAATGTAACGACTCAGAATAAGTCTAACGGCCATGTTACAATATTATATATATATATATATATATATATATATATATATATATATATATATATATATATATATATATGTATTACATTATATTTATGTATTAAAGAAAAATAAATATTAGCTATTTTATGACATACGATAATTTATTGAATGAGATAGGTTGCCAATCTGTTTCATCTTATTGTTAATTTTATTATATTCGTCTACTTTAAAATATATGGTATCTAGTCTAGCAATATACACAATAAAGAACTATCAGTCCTTCTATATAGTACAATTAAACAAATGTAACATTCTGTAATTAAGTGTCTTTTTGATCACTTCATATCTATGGAAATAATACCGCAGGCATGCTGCTTTTTCATGTGCAACAATCACGTATGTTAACGAACCGCCTCTTTAAGTAATTGAATTATATCAATTACAACGCCCCCGCTCTAATCCATTCATAGATTCGTAATCAATCAACTACTAATTTTGTTTGGACTTGATAAATAGTGAGGAATATGTTTTCAATATCGCAATCAATTCTTCATTTAAATTTTCAATTTGTGCAATTATAATTGTTCTCTACTTGGTAAACCTACAAACCTAAATCTCAAAGATGTTACTATTAAGTTTGTGTGTATCGCAGTGAAACTGTTATCCCAACTTTTGTAACTCTGCAAGAGAAAAGAAACATATCTCTCAAGTACGTATAGATTGCTACCAACGACCGTCAAGTCAACTGATCTACAAACGTAAACCGAATGACTCTGCCTACACAATTTAACATGACAGATATCGTAGATGAAACCGGACACGGTATTAAATACTTCCATCGATACGACGCGGTACGGTCGCAAACAATTACGTCGACACGACCCGATACGATACTGAACAACTCCATTGACACGACAGGATACGATGCGAACAATTCTGTTGATACGACCCGACACGACCACGAAAAACTTTGTCGATCTGGAACAATCAGTCGATACGATCCGACACGTTAGCATGAAAAACTCGGCATTTACTCGCTGTACGACTCCGGTGTGGTATTTTTGTAGTCTGCGGATGCACTCGTCCATGCCGTCAAAACTTTAAGCGTGCCAAACCCAGGGAACAATGACAAACATACGACTTCTCACTAAGATCTGAGTAGGAATCTAAAACTTGTTCAAGATCACCTTACTCATGAGGCTAATAATAGACAAATTAGGTCATTAAAACTTATATTTTAATTTTCAAACAATGAGGCAACAGTAAATTCTGTTTGGCTTGAATGATCAACATACATTGCTCGCATTGGCTACTTCGGACTACGGTTCCATATCGAATGCTATTCTCACAACGTTTCGGTCGATGTAGCATCCGGTCTTTGTCAAATGTATCTTGGCGAAATCAGAATTTTTCTGTCGAACTCGGACATGTGTATAGAATTTCAAATAGATCACTTTAGTTAATCCCTGGAAGTAGCAAACTTTCGTTCGGTCAGCCATGACCGAGTAAAAGCTTAATGAGTACTTAAAAACTCCGTATTTTTCTCTTTTTCTACTTATCCATCACTTTAACTATGACAGTCACCATAATACCACATTTACTCTATGGGCTAGCCAAATTAAAACATTCACGATTGTTTATAATCAACCCTCATCAATAATTTTCAGAATAAAATAATGTTCTTCAAGCATAGTTCTGGCATGACAATTGGAAGCGAGAGTTTTAATATGGATGGAAAAAAAGCTTATTCACAATATTAGCGTGATAAACTAGAAACACTTCCAAACTTATGTCTGACAGACAGATATCTTGCTGTTATAATCTTATGCATGGGAACCAATAGGCAGCAGAATTTCCGTGTAGTTACTCTAACATGCTGTTTATGAAACAAGCGTGACTTACTGGTGAAAATTCTATTTTAAATTTATACTTGACAGAATGGTAGAATGATATGCGCTGCGACGACTAAAATGTAAGCTCAGCAGACCAACGGAACTTCTAACAGATCAAAGAAAATGTAATTAACGAAGCAGAAAAAGATTTTTATAGATATATGTAAAGGCATTATTATTAAGGAATTAGTTATTCTACATTTTTCTCAGACAAATAAGAGAAAGTTCAATTATTGTGTATTCTTCCCGAACAAAAAACATGGAAATAAAAAAGAAAAACATATTAAAAAAAAACGTGCCACATAAACTACTTGTTGATTTCGTCTCAAAACACATTAACTAATATTGATATGCATAAATTATTGTTGGATTATAAAATTTTAAAGTAAAATCATTGTCACTTTCCTTATAAGAAACTTAACCCGAGAAAAAAGTACATAGATATCTCTAACATTATCCCACAAGAAAGAGAAGAAGAAATCATCAAACTAATCCTATCGATGCACAAGGGGAAATCTGATCCAGGCACACCATACAATAACACTATTGAATGAAAGATCCGAAAAGCTTTTATGCACAAGACATTGGCATATATCACTGGATCAATAACGATAAGAAATACAAAACCGGAAAGATTATATTCCATATAATCTAGTAAATCTAAATTGAAACATCTAGATTAGAAAATGCAATATTTCTTCGGATTGAACATATTGTACAAATAAACAAAATAAATCCAGAAAATTAACAAATCCACGTATTAAGTTTTCTTAAAAATTTAATAGAATTACACTTGTAGTTACGTAACCATAGATTCGTGTTCAAGTGTATAACTATTTGGAAGAAGGTGTTTGTTGTGCAGTTCACAAATCACATCTTCGTTTATATAATACATTTGCGAGTACCACATTAAACCTACTTAGTGTCGACTCAGCTAATGAAGTCAATGTTAAGTGTCTAAATTTCGTATAGGTCTACATTTACTTCTAGATCCCTGTAATAGCGTTAGTGCAATAAATGCGTCCGGTTACTTAGTAGAATTTGAATAAACCTTGAATGCATTCTCAGAAATTAAAAACAATATAGAACACCAACCATATATACAATGACATGCATATGTATTAAATGCATGTTAGTTTTTGTTCTAACTGTAGTTTATGTTCGCCACTTTGCCTGATATTTGATTAGTAATACTTCGTAAAGTTGATTTAGTTGTATGAGGAAAACTCATGCTTGACTCCATTTTATATCAAAATTTATTTCAACTTACTCTATGCCAAATTATCCTATGCCAGTTTATTGAAACTTATGAAATGAAATGCATGCAGTTTTGGTAAAGTAATGAGGTCAGAGAAAACTAAATTTTACATATTTGAAAGGAAGACAACGAAATATGTTTGGCTAAATATAACACTTCAACAAAAATACCGTCTAAGCAGTTAGGTTTGGGGTGGGTCCATGATGATAAGGTGATTTTTTAATCTAAAAGTTATCCATAGCAGAATGAATGGCATCATGTAATTCTAAGAAGATCTTTCAGAAATCTGCAACTTATTTAGGGCATAGTAAGAATTTTGTGCTTCAAACATACCGCAAAGATCTTGTGAGTAACTATCTTGGTCAAATAGTCACATTGAATGTGATTTTCGCAACGTTTCGGTCGATGTAACCTCCGATCTTCTCCAGATATGTTTTTGTTTGCATCCTGTCTAAGTCTAGCAGCAAGCTCTGAAAAGCTTTTTTTTCCCTTTCTGCAGGGGATGCTCTTTTGTAAGATCTGTCTTCCCTGGCGGTTGTAAACTTTTTTACAGCCTTGCTCTTTTTTTGTTTTTCATAGAGTTTGTTTCTTTTACCTTTAATCGTTGTTTGATTTCGCTTCCTGGACATTCCATCTCCCTGGCAATTTCTTCCAGAGAATATCTTTCACCAGATAAAACAACAATTTATGCCGTTTTAATCTCTGAAGCTGATTCAGCGGTATTTTCAATTTCAATGAACACTTAAATAACAATTAAATATATTATCATAGCACTGGAAAGAATTAAATATTACCTAAAAAAATGAGAAACAACTTTTAGTATGAGAATTTATCATTTTGAATATTCGAATGAATTTCCCTCACCCACGGGATGTGCAAAGTGCGATGTATATGATTTTACAGCAGTTTGTGGAGAATTGCAATTGGTTTTTGTCCATTTGGAACAAAAGAAATGACCTAACATACAAGAATACCGTATAAGCATACATTAGGATATGCAGGAATTAGGGTAGGATTCAGAATTATGAGAATTTATGTTTCTCATGCAAGACAGACATAAGCAGTAATGTTGGAGGCAAAGTAACCAGCCTTTTAAACTGATATTTAGAAAATAAATGTTCCAGTTATTGCAGTATCATACATAAGGAACCATATATTTACAAGCATAGGCCTGATATTTAAGCATACACTTAGTCAATAAATGATAAATTAGAACTTCAAAAGAGTGAGAAAGTATCAGAAAATGAAGAGTACGAAATACCAGTTTAGGTAAATAATCATAAACATTGCAGTACTTTGTATCTACCCCTTCTTATCCCGCTCATTATCACATGAATTACTTACAGTCAATAGGGCATTCAGGAAACATTGATAAATCCTATTTTAGTCGCGTAAGTTAATTACAGTGAATTAGGTATTGTCAAAACATGGATAAATCTTTTTTAGTCTTTCAAGTAAATAAGGAATTGTCTAAACAGGAATGAATTCTATTTTAGTGACTTAAATTACTTACAGTGATTAAGACATTACTAATACATGGATAAAGTCTATTTTAGTCACCTACATTACTTACATGTAATAAATCCTATTTTTGTCAACTTAATTACTTTTTGTGAATAAGGCATTGTCAAAATATGATCACATCCGTCTTTAGTTACCTAAATTAATTACAGTGAATAAAGTATTGTCAAAACATGGATAAATCCTTTTTAGCCACCTAAATTACTTACAGTTAGAATAGAATTTTTTAAATTACTGCTAATTAGAATTGGTAACTGGTAAAATGTTCCAAAAGAAATTGATTTTGGCAGCCATTCGATCACAAAATGATATAAACTTTGCGCTTTCTTCATCGGAATAGCAGCGACTTTACTATCATGTGGATGAACTGCTTATTCTGCTTTGAAATTAGCATCAAACATTTAATTCATTTAAACTATCATGTGCAATATCTCCAAAACATCAAATATGGGAATAGATATTGCAAAAATGCAAACTTTTGTTTGGGATGAATGCACAATGGAACACAAAGATCACTTGGCACTCTTGATCGATCCTTGCTTGATTTGCGTGGCAATGCCCATCATTCGGGGATGCAGTAATATTGTTTGCAGGAGATTTCAGACAAACGTTACCTGTAACGAAATTAATGCTTGCCTCAAATACTCTACTTTTTGGTACCATATGAAGACATTAACCCTAACCTGAAAGATACGTGTCCAACTGCAGAACGATCGATCAGCAAAGATATTTTCGCATCAATTGTTGGAAATCGGAAAAGTTCCGGCCGATCTGAATTCATAACTTCTGTAATTTAGTTACATTAAAAGAAGAATAGGAAAACATTTTTTTTCATATATTCAAATTAATTAGAAGAATTCCAGTTGGCTAAGTGAACGAGCTATTTGTGCAGGTAAAAACAAAGATTCCATGAACTTAACGATATTACCTAGCTTAAAATTCCAAATGGGGTAGTCGCATACAAGTCGGTCGACACTATTGCGGAAACAGACAAAGCGGTTAATTATCCAATACTACTGCAATTGAAAATTGGCGTATCAATTATCATATTGTGAAATATCAACTAGCCCAAGCTTTGCAATGACACGGGACTTGCAGTAAAATAAATAATGAACAACATCATAGAAGCAACACTCTTGGCAAAGTTTTTCAAAGTTAAAGATATTCTCATTCCACGTATTTCTATGATTCCATCGGATACGCAATTTCAATTTAAGAGATTGCAAACCATAATTTGATTGTCATTTGCAATCACCATAAAAAATCACAGGGGGAATCATTACAATTGTGTGGCTTACATCTACATACTGACTGTTTCTCACATGGATAATTGTATAAGAGTTTGTTTTGTCATATGCATACTATATTGTAGAAGTACCTTATTTCTTATTTAAAAGTCATACTATTCGATGATTTTACGTGAATTTCCGTTTTATCAACTATTATGTACGTCACAATTAATATTTTATTTGTTTTCCTAACTGGGCAACAGTCTATTTCTGTGCAAGCACCTTATTTCTTATTTAAAAATAAAACATATTAATGCAGACACTGACTTATTAATATTGTGATCTCCACTTACTACATAATGGCTGGCGATAACTAAATTATTAGTATCATCCTTGTTGCCATCTTTGCTGACCAAACACTGGCCGCCGATAATTAACTTATACATATTATGATTTGCACCGACCAGACACTAGCTGGCGATAACTATCTTATCTATTAAAAACAATTGTTTATAAGACATTTTAGAATATACCATTTTTATTCTAAGTGATTCAGTATAACAACGGTTGGTGAGATTTTGAATATTCGCTTTTTATTTTAATGGATGTTCACGATAATAACTGTCGAAGATAATAAACGTATGAATATAGAGATAAATCATGACTAAATGTGGGCATATAATTTGAATGAAATGCGTCTAAGCTGTATTTATATAAACAAAGTTAAATAGATAAAAAGAATATTTCACAGTTATCTATATCGATATACTTTGTTTATTAAACAGTAGAAACGATTAAGCCGATTATGTATTCAAGATAGCTGCTATCAATTATTCAAATAAAACTGGACAAGTATGTATATTTTAAGTATCTCTAATCTGAAACGATCTCTCTCGGTAACAAAAGAATATTTCATAAATAGATCCATTGCTAATGTTATCCTTTATATAGCGAGTTTGTTATGATTATATATATATATATATATATATATATATATATATATATATATATATATATATATATATTAGTTCAAAATTTTAAATAAATACTATTGAAACGCTAGGTAAATCCGCTAGTACATTTCATTCTTTGTAAAGTTTACGTTAAAGTTTTCATTTCATTATCATCTTTTTTTAAGGTGATGTATCGATATTCATGTTTCAAATCTTCTTCCTGTTTTCCCGAGAGATGAACGCGCTATTTCTATTAACCTTCATATCAGGACATTTCTCTCTCCGTTTCTTTATTTCACCTACCGTGTTGCCAGGTTACGCTCAAATTCAATCTCGATTGCCTTGAAATGATTGGTAGCTCTCTTTTTCTTTATATCACTTGCGCCCAATAAAATGTATATCACCGTCTTACGGTTTATCAGCAAAAACTGGAGCCAATCTAGAAGAATAGAAAAACAAGATTAAGTTATATTGTGTAGTTAATATAACAGTCTTTATGAAATTTGTTAATCTTTTTTTTGTAAATGTCATTGGGTTTAATAAATATGTATCTTCTCCGAAAAAGTAATTGCCATTTTTATTGGACTCCCAAACACTAGAAATCTAGTAACGTATCATAGCAAGAGCGCCATATATACAGGTTGTTTATATATTATTAAGTACATTTTTATATGCGTTTTCATGTCAGAATATATTAAAAAAAAATGCTAAACAAATCATGATGAATTCGATATAAATGTTGCTAGTTTCAAGTAGCTATATTTTATTGAGTTTAATTAATGCACGCCGAGAAAAAGAGTTGTAATGATCAAGCTTCTCTAATTTTTATCATGTTTGGAGAATAGAAAGATCTACCAATTCTTACAGCTGTGTTGATACCAGATCAAACTCTTTATGTACCAACTTCCTGATTTAAGATGAACCAAATGATTCTGCTACTGTCTTTTTTCGTTTCCCATTGCAAAACTAAATTCTGTACCACCACACCAAAAAAACAAAACAAAAGAAAAACAAAACGGAAAACAATTCTCATCTATAAAACAACTAAACCAAACAGTATAAATAAACATTTGCATATATAAAGAGCTTGGTGCATACATTTTTTGTACTAAAAGACCCGGATTCTGCAACAAATAAACAGGATGGATATGCCATAAAGCAAAACAACTAGTTTTACTGTTTTAATCAGAATATACTTTCAAGACTAATATGAAAATAATTGGAGCAGAAGTTCGCTTTTAGTCTAGACTTTCTCTACGTTCAATTCATTGGCATAATTGATTTCTTTTAACTTTCAATTTTATTGTAAAACGTCTTTAGACGGCTTTCAATTTATTATTAATAATTCAATGGCGGAAAGCGTAAGTTTACTATTTTATCTTATTCTATTAAACTTTCAGCTCATTACACAAAAAACCTCTTTTGCATTATTAATTCGATTCAATTATATCATTTTCTGTACGATCTAACTGTTTTTTTTATCTTTGATGCTTAATTGTAATTTTCCAATTAACTCGACAAGTGTATATTTCTTAATAATTGATTATTATATGTGGATTTTTTTAAATATAAATAAGCAATATATGTGATTTGATTATTATATGTGGATTTTTTTAATATAAATAAGCAAAGCATTTAAAAATATATCAGAAAGGTGTATAGGTAATCGTCTGAATAATGTGTTAGTCTTGTGTCCAATGTAGTTATGAGTGTTTCTCTTGTTGACATGCATTCTCCGAGATTGTAATTAAGCCTACAAATTTCAGATATAAGCTCGATTTGCAAAAACCTAAAACAACATGATTGCCAACATTCCAAATTTAGAAGAATCCTAGTTGAAAACAAAATAATTCATATAGATCCAAACCAAATGATGGACTCTCCCGTCGATTTCGACGTATAAGGTTCCGCTAAAACAAGTAAGTTGCTCGGAAATCTACACAGATGATTTGTTTATAATGGTGAAAGATGTGTATAGAACAAACCACACTTTGTTGTATTACTGTTATATATATATATATATATATATATATATATATATATATATATATATATATATATATATATATATATATATATATACCTTTCATCATTATGGGTATGTGATTGACATCATCATTCCTGTTACTATCACTGTTGCTGCCATTATGTTTATTTCTATTAATAATTTTTTAGTAGTATCTTTATAAATATTATTATTATCGCCATCTTTATTACCATGTTTTTATCATTATTAATTAATATTTTAATATCATTACTAAGATACTTGTGATTATTAGTGGTTTTATTATTATTATTATTATTATTATTATTATTATTATTATTATTATTATTATTATTATTACACATGATCATGGACTATACTATTATCAGCATTACTTTGCATTATTATTAATTTGTTGTTATTATTATTATTATTATTATTATTATTATTATTTTGTCATCTTTATCATCATCATCATTGACACCATGACTCTTCGAAAGCCTTATAATTACTAATAAGCAAAGATTCAGCCTTAAAACTTTATAATCCTCACTCCTCCACCTTTTTAATGATGACATCGAATTTAACACTTTATAATAAGATATGTTGCATTCTGTCTAGACAATTTCCGGTCCTAGTAATGCGAGCTTTTATGGGCTGATTTTTTTCCGCTTAGCCTGATCCTTATTTCTCTAAAATTAAATCTGAAATCACATTTTATAATTAAACCGACGATGAAGGTTTACATATTGCTTTTATTTTATTGGAAAATTAGCTCACGCTTTGCATTAATAATATTCTAAGATTCAGGTGATGTTATTATTCTAACTGCCTCGGATAAGCCTAGGTTACACAATATTGAACTGGGGGTATATGATTTGGATTAACATATCATATCCGACTTAATTGAGAAACGAATATGTTTAGAAGTAAGTTTTTATGAAAGTAGTACAAAAGTTTCCCTAGTTGTTGTCATTAAAAGGTGATGCATTATTGGATATTTCCAGCTTTATTAAAGTGGACGTGGAAACAATATACATGTATTTTTTTGGTACACTGTAGCTATTATTACTGGTATTTATTGTTCCAATGTTGTTATGTTGAGGGTGAGAGCAGGTTGCGTTGTTTGGAATATTGTTGCGGAATTGGTTGTCAATGTTATTGTATGGGAATTGCCTGCGAAGGAATATTGCAATACCTATTGTTAGTGTTGTCATTTGGTAAGCTCGTTGGAAGGGAGGGGTGATCAAGTTCATTATTATTTGAATTACGGGAGCAATTGTCAAATATTAATAGTGCTGGTTTGGGAGGATCTAGATGGTAGCTCAGTAATAGTACATGAATAAACCACATTTTTATGGATACACTTATTTGCCAGAGAGCATTCATTTTTTTATGTTTGCAGTTTAGTCGCTTTCCTTAGGTAGGGGAAAGGCATTGCCTGTGCGTCTTTAATTTTCTTGTTATTAGATGTTATAACAGTCTAGGCTAAATTAGGCATTGTAGATTAAACTATTTTAATGATATTTTTATTAAACAAAGTGCTACACCTATATGATTACTTAAAATATGTTTTAACAATATTGAAAAACTCCTTGGGGATATTAGTTTATACATTAGAGCTGAATGGGGGGGTTTACCCAAATATATTTCTTTATCATTCTTTTTCTAGGGGTTGATTTATTCAGATTAGATGGAAAGCTGGCGCGATTATGAATGTTGAAGTTAACGTTAATATTTGAATTACATGTAAACTGGTGGTTTCTTTTAGTTCGAAGCATATTTTGCATAATTAATATATAAATATCTTTATTTATATTAAATTTAAGTTTAACTCGGATTATATCAGGAAAATATTTTTCCACTGCATTCATAGTTTAAGCCACTTCTTAAAACGTTTTTCTTTACACACTAGGCGCATCACAATTTCATTTAATAGAAATGTAATTTGAACTGAAGCATTTAAAGAATCTCGATTTTATACAAAGCAGTAAACAAAATAGTAACCAAAAACTGACTGAAGACGACTGAAGCAAATCAGTTTAAAGTACTTGCAAAAAATCAGATAGATAAAAACGATTACGGAACTTTCCTGCAAGAATTCAACCTAAACATAAGATTAAGAATTCGAAAAATGGAAAAATTACAACAAAGGATCATTAAGCAAAAACACTACGTGCTATTTAACGATATCTTTCTGAATATATATATATATATATATATATATATATATATGTGTGTGTGTATATATATATATATATATATATATATATATATATATATATATATATATATATATATATATATATATATATATATGTACCCAAAACTTCTTGCCTTGATAGATGGGAAACTAAAACTTGCTGCTATGGTTTCAAATAGTCTTGAATAACAGCAAGAGGAAATTTGATTCCGAATATTTCTCATATGTTATATCTCCTCTCTTTTTTAAATAATGTAAGATTATGAATATCTCCAGTATCAAATAATCTTTACACAATGTGAAATTTACTTTATGTATGAAAACAAAAGAGGGGAGATATAACATATGAGAAATATTTCGACTCAAGTCCCCATTTGTTGTTAATTCATATCATTAGAAACCATAGCAGCAAGTTTTAATCTCCCTTCCATTAAGGCCAGAGAATTTGGGAAAATATCAGATATTTGTAATTCATATGCAAAACTAGGAAAAAATGACTATGATTGGAAAGTTTTATGGCTGTAAAAAAGTGCTAAAAATAGGCTCTGGATGATCGATAATTCCCTTTATGTGCGATGTAAAGGGCAAATGTCACATAGCGCACTACACAAGTAAGGTAAATCACCTTTTCAACAAGAAAATTGAATAACAATTTTTTTAAAAAAGCCTTCTTTTGTTATATTTTTATAAATAATCGCTGAGATTTGGAACTTACACTATTGCCAAAAAAGGATATATATATATATATATATATATATATATATATATATATATATATATATATATATATATATACTTGTTTATTGTTATATAAACATGCTCACATCCCGCTGCTACAAATAGCCACTTGTTTCAATCAAACAACAGATATCATCAGGCAGCTATTTTCTTTCTCTATTTCTTTCTCTATTTCTTTTTTTTTCTCTTCTTAATCACTCTCTCTCCATTATAATCTTTTAACTTTATTTAAATTGCCCATCCCTCTTTGCATCTTATAATTAAAGTTCTGTGTTTTAAGTTTTTTAACTCCAATTTCTAAAGAGTTCCTACCTAAAATAAAAATCCATTATTCATTGCCTTTTGAATAGTCAAGTCGCTGCCTGATGATATCTGTTGTTTGATTGAAACAAGTGGCTATTTGTAACAGCGGGATGTGAGCATGTTTATATAACAATAAACAAGTATTATCAGCTCTTTTTATAGAGCACTATGAATTCATTAGTCCATTACTTTTGAATATAAAAAACCCGAGTATATATATATATATATATATATATATATATATATATATATATATATATATATATATATATATACTAGCATTTCAGCCCGGCGTTGGCCGGGTGTTTGGATATATTTATTTACAGGCTCGAACCTGTACCGCGAAGGAGGAAAAGAATGGGGGAAAAACCTGACGTCTATGCTGTTACGACCACCGCCAAACTGGAAGTTACATTTTTTAAAATTAAGGTTAGACAATCGAAAGGAGAGGATGACTTTCAAAAATATCGGCGAAAAAAGCGACCCTCCCCCCTGTAGAAAAGTTCCCAGTTGAAGGTGAAGATATTAATGTTTTTAGCCAATTTTTTGATATTTGTCGTTTGAAAGGTCGGACTTTAAAAGGATACTGATCTTGGTAAAATCCACCGCCTTTGTCGAAAGTTTTAGGCAGACATGCAAAAATACATACATAGATTTATATATTGGTAACTAAAAATTTTCGACCCAAACTAATTAAAAAGCTTGACCTATCTCTGAATACCCTTTATGTCAAATTTCAAATGTTTAGACCAGAAATTGTCTGAGTACTTTGGTAAGACCGCATAGGTCAATTTGAATGAAAAAATGACCCCTTAACATTTATTATTCTGGGCTCTAATCAAGCTATTAAGTTAGATCCATATATAAGGAAACTATATCTAAAATTTCAAGTGTTCAGACACAAAATTGTTGGAGGAGTTTGATAGAGTTCTCAAAGGTCAAATCGTTGAACTTTGGTTCTTAACAGCCAAACTTCTGGCCGAAAACCGATCACAAAGCTTTTCCCAAAATCTCAGTACCCTGTATATCAAATTTCGAGTCTGTAGACTGAAAAATGAGAGAGTTATTGCGTAGGGAAATGTACACACACAGACAGACACTTTCACTTGCACTGTTGTTTTTCGTCGATTCGTACGTTGAGTTATTTGGAAAATTATGTGTGAATTTGTCATCATAATCATCAATATCATCATCATCATGTACTGCATATGTGTGAGTCTTAAACAAACTTTTTATTAAAAAAAACACAGAAAAAAGGAAGGAGGAAATAAATCAGGAAGGAAAAGGGACAAAAGCGGTTCAGCCGCTGATCACTTACTATGTATTATTTTGGAATGTTCCTTCATGTGTATTTTACATGTATATGTGTGTGTACGTATGTATAGGCATATGTACAGTGATGATCATATTTATTGGCACGGTAAAATAAAAGTTAAATTTTGTATAATAAATTCTAAAAAAGGGATTAAATTAAAGAAAATAACAAAGTATATTATGTATTTTTAACCGGCCTTTCCGATGCAGCAATCGGATTTTAGAAAAAATAAATAACAAAGGAACAACAAACATAATTGCAAAAAACCCTTGTTCAAAATTATTGGCACGGCTTTGTTTTTCTTTTAGTATCAGTATAATATCAATCAATTTCTGGTTTACGTGCTTTCTGAACTTTTTTTATAGCCATATTATGCTTGTTTAACGCTAATTCAGTGAATAATTTTTTTCAGATAATTTTTAGATAGCGATTTATTTAAACTATTATAAGTGACTAAATTATAATTTTCAATCGCCATGGTTAAAACTAAGGAACACAGCGAATACGTCAGGAAGCTTGTTGTAGCATGCCATACCAATGGGGAGGGCTATGATAAGATTTCAAAGAAGCTAAACCTTCCCAAATCCACTGTTAGAGCCATAATAAACAAGTTCAAATCGCAAGGCCACGTTATGAGTTTAGAGGGTAGAGGGAGAAAAAGGATTCTTTCCCCAAGAGATGAACGGAAAATTGTTCGACAAGTAAAACAAAACCCAAGGATCTCTGTTGGGGAGATTGTTGATGAAGAGAGCACCTCTGGAGTGAATGTATCTCGACATACAGTTGGTAGAGTTTTGAAGAGAGCTGGTTTAAAAGCATGTCGTCCGAGAAAGACTCTCTTATTGAAGCCTATGCACCTGAAAGCAAGGCTAGCCTTTGCAAAACGTCATATTGATAAAGATGTTGCATTCTGGAAACGTGTTCTATGGACTGACGAAACGAAAATAGAGTTATTTGGCCATAATAAAGTGTCTTATATTTACAGAAAATCTGGCGAAGCTTTCCTGCCTAAGAACACCATACCCACAGTGAAGCACGGTGGAGGCAGTTTGATGTTTTGGGGATCCTTTGCTGCCTCTGGACCAGGGCGACTTGTTAAGGTCACAGGTAGCATAAAAAAGGAAGATTATGTTAAAATATTGGATGAAAACATGAAAGACTCTGCTAAAGAGCTCTCACTTGGTCGTCGTTGGTGGTTCATGCAAGATAATGACCCAAAGCATTCGGCTAAACTGACTAAGAAATGGCTTGAGGACAATCATATTAATGTTTTGGAGTGGCCACCACAAAGCCCAGACCTTAATCCAATTGAAAATTTATGGAGAACATTAAAATTGAGGGTAATGCAAAGGAAGCCTAAGAATCTTATTCAATTGGAGGATTATTGTCAGGAAGAGTGGGCTAAAATTACTACTGAAGAGTGCAACAACTTGGTTGTAAACTATGAAAAGCGACTGAGGAAGGTAATCAAGGCCAAAGGCTATACAATTGATTATTAAATAAATCGTGCCAATAATTTTGAACAAGGGTTTTTTGCAATTATGTTTGTTGTTCCTTTGTTATTTATTTTTCTAAAATCCGATTGCTGCATCGGAAAGGCCAGTTAAAAATACATAATATACTTTGTTATTTTCTTTAATTTAATCCCTTTTTTAGAATTTATTAGACAAAATTTAACTTTTATTTTACCGTGCCAATAAATATGATCATCACTGTATGTATGTGCGTATTTGTGTGCCTCTACGTGATTATGGTTGAATGTGTGTGCACATGCATATGTATGTTGGTGTACATCTGTATGTACGCATGTGTATGTGAGGTGGAGAGGGCTCCCGTAAGCTGTGGTGAAGGTAACCCCTCTAGGAAGAGCAAATCTTAGATTTAAAAAAAAATCCAAGCGTCTGTAATTCATATCAATTGGACTATTGTTTTTCGTCAATTCGTACGTTGAGTTCTTTGTAACACTAGGTGCGAATGTGTCATCGTCATCATCATCATCATCATCATCATCATCATCATCATCATCATCATCATCATGTACTGCATATGTGTGAGTCTAAAACAAACATTTTATTTTTAAAAAAATCCAAGCGTCTGTAATTCATATCAATGGGACTGTTGTTTTTCGTCGATTCGTACGTTGAGTTATTTGAAAAATTATATGTGAATTTGTCAACATCATCATCATCATTATCATGTACTGCATATGTGTGAGTCTAAACAAAATTTTTATTTAAAAAAACAAAAAAAAAAGGAAGGAGGAAACAGATCAGGAAGGAAAAGGGACAAAAACGGTCCAGCCGCTGATTACTTACTATGTATGACTTTTGGAATGTTCCTTCCTGTGTATTTTACATGTATATGTGTGTGTACGTATGTATAGGCATATGTATGTATGTGCGTATTTGTGTGCCTCTACGTGATTATGGTTGCATGTGTGTGCGCATGCATACGTATGTTGGCGTACATCTGTATGTACAAATGTGTTGATTGTCATGTGTATGTGAGGTGGAGAGGGCTCCCGTAGGCCATGGTGAAGGCAACCCCTCTAGGAGAAGCAAATGTTAGATTAAAAAAAAAACATAAAGCGGTAGACCAGTACCCGCATTAAGCTGTTTGAACCGAGAGAGATTTAGCTGTCGTACAAAGCTAAAACTCTGTAACATCATCTGTGTATAGATACTCCCTCAGCCATGGAAAAGTTGTGACGCCTGTAGGCCTGACATGCTAGAAGCATGTAATAATTGTTCTGCCGTCATTAAATGTATATATGTATGCATAAGTATATGTTTGTTCATGTACAGGTGTATGTATATGTGTGTATATCTATGGGTATATGTATGTATATGTGTATATGTATGTATATATGTATGTGTGTATGTATATACGTATATATATTCTTTGTATGTATGTGTATATATGCATGTGTATGTATATGCATATATGCATGTGGGTATGTGTATATATGCATGTGTGTATGTATGTATATGTATGCATGTATATGTGTATGTATGTGCATGTTTGTGTATGAGTGCATATTTATTTATGTGTATGTATATGTAGGTAAGTGTATGTATATATGTGCATATGTGTACATATGTGTATATGTATGTATATGTGTGTATGTATATGTGTGTATGTATTTGTATATGTGTGTGTATTTATATGTATGTACATGTGTATGCATGCGTATGTGTGTATATATATGTATGTATGTGTATTATGCATTGTGTATGCATATATGTATATATGTGTGTATGTTTACAGATATGTATGTGTATGTGTATATATGTATATTTGCATTTATATATATGTATGTATGCCATTGACCGTCTTGTGTATGTTTATGCATGTATATGTATGTGTATTATGTATTGTGTATGTATGTATGCATATATGTGTGTTATATGTATGTGTGTATGTGTATGTATGTGTATATATGTATGTATGCGTGCATGTATATATATGTAAGTATACTAGTGACCGTCTTCAGTGTCATGTCTGTTTAAACGTGTGAATTCACATCATTTCGAATCCACCGATTGACATCATCAGTTGAGATTAAGGCTATTCAAAGTGATTTTGCAGCATCGGCATTCTGTTGATAAATAAATCTTCCGTTAATCAAAACAATGTGAAATTCGTTCTTGTTTTTTGGTTAATATTGTTACTGGATACGTTCTTTATTTCATATAGATATAAATATGAAGTTAGAATGTTGTTTTATTACCGGGAATATACATTTTTAGAGTAATACCCACTTAAAATTACCAGGAAATACGAAAATTAGTATGATTTTCAAATATATGTTCAAATTCCACAAAAATCAGGGAAATAATGCACCTTCTAATACTCTTCCAGTGTACTAAATTTCACTTTTCTGCGGTTTATAGAATTTTAAAATTAAAAAAAGATATTGACTTGCAACAAAGCGATACACAGGGTTTATATATATATATATATATATATATATATATATATATATATATATATATATATATATATAATTTATTTATACAAACATTGATGGCTACATATGTGCATACATGTTTCTATAATCACCCGCATTGAAGAGATTACGTCTTCAGGCCAAGAATTATCCTCGATAACTGATATTTCAAGACAAAAACATTTTTTTTTTCGTTTACAAAATTAGAGTCTCGCCATCTAATATGGGTAGGGTTATGTGTAGGATAGGATAAGTAAGGCTTTTATCTTTCTAAATCTTTACCTCTTATTCTCTCTTCCAGTTTATATTATTTTTCTTTTTATTTTTATCAATCTCATCTTTTGGTTTTACGCTATAAAGCACTTGAGAATTCAGCATCTTGTCTCCCCCTGGTCGGTGGTCAAAGACTATAGACATATGTGTTGACCACCCAGTGCGCGGTCGGTATCCTCAATCCACACACACACACACACACACACACACACACACACACACACACACACACACACACACATACTTTAGAAACAAACATAAACATATACCTCTACCTAGGAGTGGATACACACCGCTCGGTATATTTTACGCATACACACGCACAGAAACACAAGCAATAAATATAAAAATAAAAATAAAAATAAAAATAAAATTAAAATTAAAATGAAATAAAAATAAATTTAAAATAAAACAAAAAATCCTAAAAGTTACCAACCCCGACATGTACACACGTAAATAAATACACGTACAAACCCCCACCTTTTGATACACCCGTGTATATATACACATATACAAACACACACATATATATAATGCACACATACATTATCAGATATTTATATTCATACTCATACACGCATTTATATCAACACACGCACCCTCAATACAAATAGCAATATATATATACCCGCATATTATATACTACGTCTGTTATTATACTAATATTAATAAGGCTGTCAAATTGGAACCCTTAAAACCCGTAGATCCCAACCGGATACATGTCTCAATAAAACATATATATACACCCATACGCGCATATACACGCACAATACATTCCTACGTACACACATAATCAGACCATATATATATATATATATATATATATATATATATATGTGTGTGTGTGTGTGTGTGTGTGTGTGTGTGTGTGTGTGTATAGCTACACATATACACCCATACGCACATATGTATACTGACATACACATGATACATCTAAATAGATATAGATCTGGACGCATTCTCTGCATAATTCTTTTTACCAAATCCCACACGCATAACAATATCACACGCCCCCACACGTTTCCTTCGAGATTTATACAGATGCATAAGATACATAAAATTACATAAATAATATATAACAATGTATAACAACAAATTCAGAGCATTTAGGTTATACAAACGGAATAAAAAGGTTTATACATTGTAGCACTTACCTTTTTTTATATTTCAATTCTATTCTCTGCCTACGTATATATACGTACATATATGTATATATAAAGTGTATATATAGACACATTCACAACTACACAAATATCCACATGCATACATTATTTTGAGGTTCACCTTACTATTTCTTACTTGTTTTGTTCAGATATACTATTATATAGGTATTAATTCAGGTTAGTAAGATAGAATATTAAGTGACTTATGCAACCAATTCGGATAGGGTCATAGTCACGACCTCACTCATCCTTTTTTTTGGGGGGGGGGGTAGTTGCAATTGTAGTTATTCTGATCTTCATAACTTAGAGTTCTTTAAGCGCATGTATTTCAAATGTTTGCAGGATATAGCAGTTTCTTCTTTAAATATTTAATAGCTTATCCCTGTCCTTAAACCTAGTTTTCTCAAGTTTTTCTAATAAGCATAACAAACATGGTGAGTTCAATGAGTGGCAAGTACTGGCTCTCCTAATAATCCTCCATTCTATCTTAGGTGTTTTATTTTCTCAAACTAATTTCCAGTAGTATAACGATCATGATTTGTCCTTTTCATACGTTTGATTATTCATCCAACGTGTATGTCCATAGAATCTATTTTTGAATGTCATTTGGGTACCCCCTATTTATAATATAAAGCTAAATGTGTGTGTGTGTGTGTGTGTGTGTGTGTCTGGTCACGAATAGGCTCCTATATGTTTGACTATTTTAAAAAACTGATTACATATAATGATAGAAGATGCATCGAGGAATAGGAATGGGTATGTTTGATCTTACAGAACAGTGTTTCATTAAAATTTTGGGGTCTGCGTTCGCGCCTGGTCCACAAAGTATGGAAATAAAAAGTTTAAAAATTAAAAAAAAAGTTTACAAGTGTTTCTGATATAGATGTACATAAGACTACTTTGATAAGTATGTTTTAACTTAAATAGGGATGGTATAATAAAATTGTGGGGTCTGCGTGCGCGCCTGGCCTCCATGGAATGGAAATATGCATAAACTTTAATAAAGACTTTTCATATCTATCTGCGTAAGTATACTTTGATAATTATGTTTCAGTTTGAAGAAATATGGTATAATAAAATTATGGAGTGTTCGTCCGCGCCTGACCTCCATAGAATGGAAATATGTCATAAAGTTTAACAAGGTTTTTTAATATAGATCCAGAGATTATTGTGATAAGTGTTTCAGTGTGAACAGGTATGGTATAATAAATTATGGGGTTTATCTATTTTATTTTTACTTTCATCACATTTTGCTTTGGTTTTGATACCCCCAAATTCGAAGCTATCGCTTTACAGCCCTTCCTTTTCATAACCTATCATAAATCAGAGTCCATTTTCTGTAGGCTGTTTTTGAACCCAGTCAACGACGGGTACTTTTGCGAGTATATATATATATATCTATCTATCTATATATATATATATATATATATATATATATATATATATATATATATATATATATATATATATATATATAGTAAGTAAGTATATATACACACACATATATATATATATATATATATATAGTAAGTAAGTTATAAAATATATATGACGATTAATCGCCATATATATTTTATAACTTACTAACTAGCTCTACCTACGTATTGAGCACTGTTGAAGTAAATACTTAAAGTTTACGCATAAATTTATACTTTTGTATATTAATTTATTTGAGTAAATGAAGTAGTTATATATATATATATGTATGCATATGTGTGTTTGTGTGTATGTGTGTGTTACTCGTAGCCAAATTGTATACTGAAATGATCATATATTGGATTCTATAGGATGAAACTATATTAAAGTGGATGCAGTCTTTTTGAAAATAATAATACTCTTCTATGGTCAAAATTTTAGTTAAAACAGCACCTATATTTTCAAACCAATAAAATATGCCACAATTGGCCTACATTTGTATGTATATTTCCCTGGTAAAACAGCTGTAATTTTGCTGCTTTGGGATAAATTTAGCTCCGTGTTTTGATAGGTTGTCCCCTCTGTGGCCTTGCTAGTAACACATAGGTGGCGTTTTCCTTTTTAGCCAGATTCGCAGTAAATAGTTATAAATGTTATTCAACCTTATATAACATGATATTGTTTTGCTTCGAGGCAAAAGTTATAATGATATCCAGACAGAAACAACAACTACATTCGTCTTAGTTACTTATTCTGTAGTGCAAATATTGAATACGTTGTTTGTTCAAAATATACTACATTTTTCTGTTAGCTATTAAGCAGTTGAATCGACTGAAAAATGTGCCTACCAACATACTAAACAAACACAGCTCTTGTATTTATTATCTGGTAAATTTTGTTTATTGTAAAAGTATCTTATAAGTCAAAACCCGATTAATTTCAAATAGTTGTGTTCTATTTTTCTTTTATTACTTTACGAGTTTTGCTAGTTTCATAGTCATTTGTTGTATGCTACCTCCTTCAGCATGTGTCTTTGTTAAACCATTGAGACAATTTAAATGTTCCTCCCTTTGTCAGAAAAGAGCTTGTCTATTATTCTACACTCTTACTTGAAATGTTTCTGATTTTTTGAAATGTGAATTAATTATTTGGATTATTACGCTTATTCGGCCTTCTATTCTCATCGTGAGTGCTATTTGCACAGCCTTTAGGCCGATATAAATTCTGATCTTCTTCAAGTATTTCTTGTCAAATTCAGAAATCTATGTGCTGAACTCAGAAACCTGCATGAAATTTCGCTCACGACCCTTACTTTAAACAACAGGGATCGCATTCTCGCTTATCAACCAGAACTGGTATCTAAAGTTACTAAAAATTTAAATAAAGAGTTTCGTTTAAAATTCTAAGCAGATTCCCGAGTTCGACATAAAGATTTCTGGTCGGTCCAAAAAATAAACATTTAAATGATTTTTGAGGTTACATCGGCCAAAACGTTGTGGAAATAACAACCATATGAAAACACTAGTTCGAATAATGCAAATATTACTTTCAAATTGCTTTCACATATATATCCTATCATTCTGGTTTATTTCTATGCATTAAATTTCTTTTGATTGCAGCATGCGACATAAGTTCCTGTCACAATGTCGCTTAGCTCATGATCATAACAAAGACGGCTAATACGCGTATAAACAGGAATATTCACTTGTAGAAAGCTGAAAAATTTATATATTAACATGTTTCTATTTATGCGAATCATGATGCTCTGTTTACACGCCAATAGAAATTTATAATAAACATATATTGAACGCTGTGCCATCCACAATAATATATTTCTTACGTTATTCATGTACAATTGCAAATGAACATATCAACAATTGGATTTGAACTACGAGATTTTATATAAAAAGATTGTACTGAATAGAAATAAAGGAGCAACGTGGAAATCCTGAAGCGCTGTACAATGAAATAGAATAGAAAAAAGTAAATTATGTTCGGTCGCTTCAGGAATTTCTTGGTATTAACCACATTAAGACTACCCGAATCCATTATACAAAACAGAGTTCTCTTTTCATATCTACGTATTTCTCTATATTCTTTTCATCAGAGTTCTCATGGTGCCTACACATACCCTAGTCACGTAAAATGAAACCCATGAGAATACAGTTATGTCTGCAGTGCTCCTAGCAAATGTTTTTAAGTTGGAAAACTGAATATCGATCGTGAAAGATAATGATTAGAAGAACTATGCAATCTAATATTTCTGTTATACATTTTTATTTTATGGTTTTAATGATTCTTGTGTGATTTTAATACTCGCCTACTACGTATCAATTACTGTAATGTAGTTATTAGGGTGGTGCAAAAATAATGTCGTTTTTGATCTTTAATATCTAGTCAAAAAACGACATTATTTTGCACCAACCTAATATTATTATTTACGTGAATGTACTTAAAATAATTTAAGAAACGACCGATCAATGGATTTCCTGGCGATGTGAAAGAGGAAAAAAGCAGAATAAAGTAGGAAGTGATTAAAGTTTGAATCAAATGAGGCGTGACGTCATCGAAAATACTAAAATGATATATTGTAAGTACAAGACGGAGAAATATTTTTCTACACCGTCAATTAAGAATAGAGAAACTAAATAAGAAAAAAGCTAGAAAATAGGACAACTCAAATATGCAATATATAATATATGTAACACAGCAAGAAGTAAAAAGTGTTCATTAAAATCACAGTCTGTAAGCGTACAGAATATATAACTCACAAGATCTAGCATTAATACTATTATTTTTTATATTGCTTTTTCACCCGAAAGAAGGCACTATGAAACTTTGACAGTAGACTACCATTCAGGAAAAATTATGCAAGAATACTATGTAGGGAGTTGAACATCGAGATGTCTGCTCACAGTACACTTGAACTTCTCCATGTCAGTAGTCAAGAAGTCAGGGACCAAGGTTGATTGCTCCAAAGTCTGGCATTCCGAAGGAAGAAATTATTTGAATAGAATGCTTTCCTGCATGCCGGGATCTCTACAATATAGGGGTGAGATTTTGCTGTTTATTGGGTTAGTTGGGATGTTTATGTTGAAAGGTATCAAGTGTCTGGAGTTCGTCGGAGCACTTTCCACTAAAATACTAGTAAATATTTGCACAAAAATAAAGATGCAACATTTTGTCTATAGGAGTTTGGTAATAGTGTGAGGACTATTAAATTGAGGACTCTTTTGTTAATTCTACTTATGGATGAGCGACTCTGGAGGAAAGTTGCACTAGTCTAGCTGTAGCATTAATACTCCATATATGGTCGAATTGTTGCTTTGTAGAGATACAGAATACTATCAGATGTTAATAACTTTCTAACACAGAAAAAGAGCCCATCTACTTACAAGAGCATTGGTAATACTTGGCCCCCATTCATGTTGTCTATGAACGTTAAGCAAAGGGGTGTAAACATCAAGTTTTCAGGTAGTGTATCATTAGCCATGGCAAATAGTAGTTATTAATACTTGTAATTATTAAAGAAAAGAAGCTTAGTCTTGGCGGAATTAAATGTTACTATCGACTTATCTCCCCATTCAGATAAATTTACGGAATGTATGATACCTTTGATCAATTGCAGTTGCACAAGTAGTAAAAGTATTAGGGGGAGTGGTGTTTGTTAAAAAAACTTCCATGTGTGAACATTGTTGTCAATTGCTTTTTGAACCATTTAGTAGTTTCAGGAAGATATTACCGCATGGAGCATTTCTGATGTGATGTTTGGTGGCTTCCCAGTTAGTCTTCTTGAAATACCTTGTCGTTTGAGCAATGGATGTTCAACTTGGGGTCGAGTGTTTATGGTGATGTGTATCAGTATCACAGTATAATAAGCACTTTCGAGTCGGCATTTGTCGCACATTCCTCGAGAACTGTGACCAGAAAATATGTCTAAAGTGGGGCTTGCTGATCCTGTCGATCAAGGAGACGGGTCTGGAACCTAGTTTTTTGTGACCAGTAATGCGATATAGATAATATATGTATGATGCTATCAGCTCCATCTGTATAACTGAAGAAACTAGGAAAAATGCTGTTGTGGACACTAAAACCAGCAAATGCCTGTATTTGGGCATTTATATCTAGAAATATTGCTGCATTTCTGTTGTCAGAGACTTGGTCGATTAGGGTACAGTTCTGGAATGAGGTCGAACTTTTTTCTTTTTTTTTATTACATTTTCACCCCAAACAAGGCAAATTGCCACTTTGTTGTAGGGGGCTACTATCAGGGGCAACAACTACTGGGGTACTATGTAGGGATTTGGGCAGCAAGGTGTCGGTTCACGTTACACTTGAACTTCTGCACGTCAGTACTGTTGGGGAAGCAGGGACCTGGAATGGAATTCCAGAGTCTTGCGGTTCTGGGGAAGAAACTATTGGAGTAAAAAGATCTTTTACATCTAGGGATCTCTACAGTGTGGGGGTGGGATCTAGTAGCCTGTCGGGTTTGTCGAGGGTGCTCGCGTCGTGGGGGCACAAGTGATTGCAGTTCGTCAGAGCATTCACCACTAAAATACTTGTAGAAAAGGCAGAGGGATGCAACATTTCGTCGATGGGACAGAGGCTGAAGCTTAGATGCCAGTTCAGGGCCTATCAGGTTTGCGACTCTCTTTTGAACCTTGTCAAGGAGCGAGAAACTAGTAGCAGATGCACCAGCCCAGATGTGGCAGCAATACTCCATACATGGGCGAATGGTGGCCTTATAGAGGTACAGGATACTTTCGGGTGTTAGTAGTTTTCTAGCACGGTAGAGAGAGACCACCTTTCTTGCAGCGGCCCTGGCAATGCCTTCAATGTAATTGTTCCAACTCATGTTTCCTGTGAACGTTAGGCCAAGGAGTTTGAAAGATGTACTCTCAGATAAAGAGTCGTTGGCCATTGGTATAGGTGGTAGAGAGGGTTTCTTGTAATTATTGAATGAAACTAGTTTAGTCTTGGCAGCATTGAACGCGACCAACCACTTTTGTCGCCATTCCACTACAGATTGGAGGTCTTCCTCTAGTGTTTCTGCCATTTGTTTAGAAATGTGTTCATTCGTCTTCCTGTTGTGTCTGCCATAGAGTGTAGTGTCATCAGCATATATACCCATCTCAGAGGCAATGTTGTCGGGGAGGTCATTTATGAATATCAGGAACAATAGAGGTCCAAGGATAGAACCCTGGGGCACTCCCGCATTTATATCATATTGTTTAGATGTGCGACCGTCGAGGACTACCTGGATTTTTCTGTTATCTAAGAAGGATTTAATTATGTTAAGTATTCTACCAGTGATACCGTATGATCTGATTTTACTGAGGAGACCCTGATGCCATAACCTGTCAAAAGCCTTAGATATATCTAGAGCTACCGCTCTGCCTTCCCCCGCTTTGTCCAGTGAATGGTATATACGTTCAGAGATCACAGTGAGGATGTCTGGAACGGGCTTGTCTAAATCCATATTGTTTGTCAGTCAGTAGTTTAGCATCTGTAAGATGATGGACTAGAGCATGGTTAATTATGGTCTCAAATATTTTGGCAAAAAGTGGGAGGAGGCTAATGGGGCGATAATTTCATGGGTCTTTCCTTTCGCCAGAATTCCTGAATACTGGTACAACAGAAGCAGTTTTCCAACAGCCCGGAAAGCAAGCTTCATTAAGACATTGGTTGTAGAGTTTGGAGAGAACTGGAGCTACTTCGGCTGAGCACTTTTTTAATAGCACAGCTGGGATAAGATCGGGTCCACATGCTTTTGAGGTGTCAAGGTTTTTTATGATAGCATGCACCTGAGCAGGGGTGGTTTTCAGATCGTCTAGTGTGGCGTCTGTCCGCATAGGAAAGTCAGGTAGGTGGTGGTTGGAAGGGTCCAGTGTGGAGTTTGAGGCAAACCGACTGGCAAGCATGTTAGCCTTGTCGGTTGCTGAGGGGACAACCTCGTGATTGTTTGTTAGTGGGGGAATTGTTGATTGCCCATTATTTACTACACTGTTGTAGATTTTCCAGAAGTCTCGAGTTCCTAGTTTTTGTGCTATGTTTTGTGTGTTATGTTTCAAGTTTATTGCAAAGCAACTGAATGCCTGATCGTCTGATCCTATTTGAGATTCTGTCTGCCTGCTTCCCACCTGACTACAACTTGGATGTTTTTAAGTCCAACGTTAACAAATTCCTAATGAACCGCCCTCTTAAGTAAACACTTCATTAAATCTTCACACTAACGTTCTGTACTTTCAATAACCCTTATCACTGAGTGGCTTCCGGGACTTGATAAGTGGTAACCACCGTGTAAAAAAAACGCTTAATGTTGTGTGTCATTTCCTTTCTTTCTTCGCTAAAATCATAAAATCATGTATTATGTTAGCGCTAGTCGACCACTTAGTAAATGTTCAATTACTTTTTTTTGCCAACAGTATTGATTCAATCAGGTTCTTTCTAATTAAAATATACTTACGAACATCTATGAACGCATATCCTATTCTACACGACAATAAAGGGAAAGCTAATGTTTGTGATATATATAAAGCTAGGGTCGATGGTTGTGTTGTTATTCCTGATATTTATAAACGACCTCACTTATTGAAATGATGTTCGAGCTGGGTAGATTTGCTAATGACACAAAAATCTATTCCTTATATATAACCAGAACGTACGCGCGCATATCTAACAAAATGTCTGATTCCTTAGAGAAAGAACATCTAAGGTATAACTTGGTGGTAATATTTAATACTATCAAGACTAAGCTTATGCTTTATTTTAACAATTATAAGACGTCTTTTGACCAACTGGTTTCTATGACTACTTGAAAAAGACTTCAAACTTTCTTACTAAATAATCCCAGGAATTATGCATTGGATTCGATACGTAGAGCATATGGTCAATACAATACAAAGGTTGGGCACTTTCTACCCTGCTTAAATCATTCTAACACATTTTACTTTAATATATATCTACAAAGCACCCATTTGCCTCCTGTGAAATCATAGCAACATGTGTTATCATTATAACATTTATCCAGTGATCAATCTTTAAACTTCAATTTTTTCCTATGCAACTGTATTGCTTTGTAGATATATATATTTTTTTACACAGTGATCACCACTTATAAAGGCCCGGAAGCCACTCAGGGATAAGGGTTATTGCAAGTACATTACGTTAGTGTGGAGACTTGATGAAGTGTTTACTTAAGGGGGCGGTTCATTAGGAATTTGTTAACATTGGACTTGAAGATAACTAAGTTGTAGTCCGGTGGGAAGCAGGCAGACGGAACAGAGTTCCACAGGCGTGCAGTTCTAAGAAAGAAGCTTTGTTCATGGAATCCGCGTTTTGATTTAGGCACAGATATAGAGTGGGGGAAATTTTTCACAGTGAATTCAGCTAGACGGGTGTTTTTCGGGAAAGATTGGCGAGGGGGGACCAGACATTGGAGTTCAGACGAGCACCTGCCATGAAAATAACGAAAAAACAAGGATAGGCTCGCAACGTCTCTTCTGTGGAAGAGAGGTTGCAGGGTAGAGAAAAGGGCATCCCCAACTAAGCTACGAAGTCTATTTTGTACTCTGTCAAGGCAGGATAGGCTGTTTTTAGCAGCTTCTGCCCAGATATGGCAACAGTATTCCATCCTTGGACGTACTTGGCTTTTATATAGATAGGGAATTGCATCAGTAGTGAGATATCTTCTGGAGCGGTAGAAGGATCCCACCATCTTTCCAGCGACCTTAGCAACAGACTTGATGTACGTGTTCCATTTCAGATCAGGAGTAAAGGTCAAACCCAGAAGCTTGTCAAAACACGGGGGCTGACCCAGACGAGAGACATCCATCACAATTGATGCCAGATGGGGATCAGAGCGTTGATAATGTGAAGATAGGAGTTTGGTTTTTGATGCATTAAAGGTAACCAGCCACATCTTCCCCCACTGAACCACACGCTCTAGATCAGAGGAGAGAGAATCAGAGATAACTTTGTCATTTACAGCCTGTGATGTGTTGCCGTAGATAGTCGTGTCATCAGCATAGATGTAAACGAATGATTTAAGTATTTGTTTAGGGAGGTCATTGATGTAGATCAGGAAGAGAGTTGGGCCCAGGATTGACCCCTGAGGGACACCGGCATTTATATTGCAGGCATCCGATTTTTGTCCATCTACCACTACTCTTATGAGCCTATCGGAGAGAAATGATTTAATGATTGAGAAAATATTTCCAGTTATACCGTAGCTGGAAATCCTGTGAAGTAGACCCTTATGCCATACCTTGTCAAAGGCCTTTGATATGTCAAGAGCAATTGTCCCAGAAAGGAAGCCTTTGTCAAGAGATTCACTAATCCTGTGGGATATAACCGTCAGCACATCTGCGGTAGATCTTGCAGAGGTGAAACCATATTGTGTGTCACTAAGAAGGTTATTCCTGCTGAGGTGGTTGACTATTTCTCTATTTAATATGGATTCCAGCAACTTACTCATAACACACAGGAGACTTATTGGTCTGTACTGAGAGGGAGATGACTTATCACCTGAATTCTTAAATACAGGGCAAACTGATGAGGTCTTCCAGGGAGTCGGCAAGCACTTCTCCTTAAGGCAGCGCTTAAATAGTTTCGTAAGTATGGGAGCAAGTTCTGGTTGAAGCTTTTTTAACACTATAATTGGGATGCCATCAGGGCCAGTTGCTTTACTGGAATCAAGGTTCTTGATTAGATTGGCGACCTCATGCACGGATATTTGTATGTTACCGAGCTTGTTCTGTGTTATAGGAGGAAATATGGGGAGTTGATGGCCTTAGTCGCATAGGTTAGAATTAGCTGCAAAGTTCTTTGCAAATAGTCTAGCCTTGTCTGGCCTTGTCTGACGCTGACGAGATGACCTCTGGTCCATTGATAATGGTTGGGATAGAACGCACACTTCTGTTCAGGATCCTATTTGTTATTTGCCAAACTGGTGGGAACCAAGCCACTGATAAGCTACCTTGGATTTTACAGACTGGGCATATAGCTCTCTTGCATTTTTTATTACACTTTTACAGTGGTTGCTGGCAGTCCTGAAAGCAGCTTTAGTCTCAGTGCATCTATTTCGTTGGTAGCTATGGAAAAAGTGATTTCTGTGCGTGATAGCAGCAGCACATTCTGGGGAGAACCATGGCTGGCTGTTAGGTGTTTGTTGGAAGTTTTTGGATGGTATGAATTGGTCTATGCCTACAATTAATCATTCGGTCAGATCTGATACTATAGAGGACACTTCCTTTTTAAACATGGAGTGCAGAGGTACATAAAATATGAATGTACGGAAGCTATCCCAGTCAGCCATAGAGTATCGGTATACAGTACGGTGGAGGGGTACGTGTGGGGGCTTCTTACATTTCGTTTTTATCTTAACTGATACAACGGAGTAGTCGAAGGATCCTAGAGGAGAAAGAACGGAACATGAACATAGCTCAGGGGAAGTTGAGAGAAAAATGTATGAGAGGCTTGCATATTGACCAGGTGTATCGGGCACACGGGTGGGTTTGCGAACAATCTGAGTGAGGTTATAAGCAATGGTAAAATCATGACAAAACCTCAAAAATATGAGTAGTACAAAAGGCTATAACAATATAGGGCACCGACTGTTGTATTAGTGTGACGTATGTACAAAGATGGACAAACGAAGGTCTTATTTGTTTTTGTTACATTTATTTTCGTGTATTTATTTAGTTTTCAAGATAATCACAATGACATTATCTCTACTTCGGATACACCTCCATACCTATATAACAGCTTACGTTAAGCAAACTACCTTTTTCCTTTGTATTACTTTATCTAGTTCTTTAAATAATTCTGAAAATTAATTGTGCTCCTTTTGAAAAATTGAAATATAGAATTTAATAGAAGGTTAAAAACTTAAATCCAGGAATTTATATATTTTTGCCTGTCAAATATTTAAATATAAATATCAAATTACACAAGATAAATATTGAAACCTACGAACATGTCATATGTTTTTGTGGTATAAAATAATAATTCAACAAAAGTAGGTGTACTTTAATTATTAATAGAAATAATCTAAATGTACACTTGCTAAAATTAATTAATTAATCACACCTATACTGAAATTAAGAAAACTTGTCTTTTTAAAATGATTTACAGATGCTAAACTTCTGACTGACAAGCAATATGGATTTAGACAAGCCCGTTCCACAGCAGACATCCTCACTGTGATCTCTGAACGTATATACCATTCACTGGACAAAGCGGGGGAGGGCAGAGCAGTAGCTCTAGATATATCTAAGGCTTTTGACAGGGTATGGCATCAGGGTCTCCTCAGGAAAATTAGATCATACGGTATCACTGGTAGAATACTTAACATAATTAAATCCTTCTCAGATAAGAGAAAAATCCAGGTTGTCCTCGACGGTCGTACATCTAAACAATATGATATAAATGCGGGGGTGCCCCAGGGTTCTATCCTTGCACCTCTATTGTTCCTGATATTCATAAACGACCTCCCTGACAAAATTGCCTCTGAGATGGGTATATATGCTGATGACACTACACTCTATGGCAGGCACGACAGAAAGACGAATGAACACATATCTAAAAAAATGGCAGAAACACTAGAAGAAGACCTCCAATCTGTGGTCGAATGGGGACAAAAATGGATGGTCACGTTCAATGCTGCCAAGACTAAACTAGTTTCATTCAATAATTACAAGAAACCCTCTCTACCACCTATACCAATGGCCAACGACTCTTTATCTGAGAGTACATCTTTCAAACTCCTTGGCCTAACGTTCACACGAAACATGAGTTGGACCAATTACATTGAAGGCATTTCCAGGGCTGCTGCAAGAAAGGTGGGCTCTCTCTACGGTGCTAGAAAACTACTAACACCCGAAAGTATTCTGTACCTCTATAAGGCCACCATTCGCCCATGTATGGAGTATTGCTGTCACATCTGGACTGGTGCATCTCCTACTAGTCTCTCGCTCCTTGACAGTGTTCAAAAGATAGTCACAAACCTGATAGGCCCTGAACTGGCATCTAAGCTTCAACCTCTGTCCCATCGACGAAATGTTGCATCCCTCTGCCTTTTCTACAAGTATTTTAGTGGTGAATGCTCTGACGAACTGCAATCACTTGTGCCCCCACGACGTGAGCACCCTCGACAAACCCGACAAGCTGCTAAATCCCACCCCACATTGTAGAGATCCCTAGATGTAAAAGATCTTTTTTACTCCAATAGTTTCTTCCCCAGAACCGCTAGACTCTGGAATTCCATTCCAGGTCCCTGCTTCCCCAACAGTACTGACGTGCAGAAGTTCAAGTGTAACGTGAACCGACATCTTGCTGCCCAAATTCCTACATAGTACCCCAGTAGTTGTTGCCCCTGATAGTAGCCCCCTACACCAAAGTGGCAATTTGCCTTGTTTGGGGTGAAAATGTAATAAAAAAAAAGAAAAAAAAGTTAATACAAGTTTTAAATATCTGAGATTGGGGAATCAAAATTGAAGTCTAATACTTTAAATCAAAAACAATATTATCTGTACTTATCCAATTGACGTCTATTCCAGATTTGGGCATGTTTCCTGACAAAATTAGACTTAAGAAATCGTGTACGTGTACGTGTACGTCGAGCAGCTATGTTTTAAAGTTAATATCCATCAGTTAATTAGTAGAGGAGTAAATCTTGTATACACAACTATACAAACGCATAAATATACCTTACGTTGTCTGAATAGATATCAGATATAAATACTCTATTAATGTTTGCTGGGCGCATTTATCTACACGTAAATATGGGTAATATTATTTATCATGATTTATTTAGTAAACTAACATTTATGTCACGACATTCCCTGAATGGGTTTTACTACTTAAAATGTTTTAAAATTCACATTGATTTTATATTCATTCAAACAAAATTATAGAAACTTTGTTTTTCTGGTTTTTTTATTGATTAGGTTGTTATATCTTTTACGGTATAACGACTATTTTGTATTATTTAATGCGAATTACAATGATGTTGGTAAATTTTTAATGTTTAGTAATATATTCAACTAATTGGAGATGAAATTGATTTTATGTGTATATCTTTTAAATTATAGAATTTTCGAAAAATATTTCCTTTATCACGTGATTTACATACACCAATCACAGCATCTGATATCAAACAGTTGTCTCTTCTTTCTGTAGTTTGTTAGACGACACTTCATGTGAAAGCTACCCATAAAAATCTATTTTATATTCTGTAAATGTTTTACTATACAGAATCGCTTTAGGCTGATTATTCTTATTCTTAAGAAATAACTCCGAAAATAAGTCTCCGTCATGAAATTAACGTAAAGATAGCGATATTTTCTACGAAACATTTTTTGGCACGTATATGAGAAAAAAAGTATTTCATGATGTAAGCGAAGAAATCTATTTGGAAATGACGTATGATTTGAGTTGACACATTTATCTTCCATTTTAGATTTTAGTTTTTTATTGTTTTTTTTTTATTTTAGGGGTATTTTTTTCATTTCACCTTCCAAACTTTTCGTTTTGACATTTCTATTAATTTATTTGTATTTTCTGCTCTCAAAATTTTACCACGTTTTATTAATTTATTTTTCTTGATCTCCTATTTTCGCGAGTTAAGCCAAGTGGGATAAGGGTAAGTGTTTGAATATGTGCATATTCTGTATTTGCCAACAAAATAGAAAACACTTATTTTTGATTTTTGTTTAGCAGTTACTCCATCCGCTAGGGACAGTATTAAGTCTAGAATATAAAGCCTTTAACTCTTTTCTCTTCGAGGAAACTTTGACTTATTTAAATATCATTTATTTTCAAACTGTTTAAAGTTACGTTTCTGACGTCTTTAACCAAGGATTGGTTATTCGTATCATATGGATTATTTGAACAACTGTTATCATCTTGACGATTATTTTCACAACGTTCTTGTCGATTGTGGGAACATGCCAACCGGATGCTAACGTCTCCAGCATAAGAGACAAAATAAAAAATCGTCGTTTGCACATGGCTCCACGCATCGCTTCCGTTTGGAAAAAGAAAAATAAGATAACCATAAAAGAATTATCAACCAATGGCAGAGCTCCGCGCCGAAAATAAAGGCCTAAAATATCACAGCCGCTGGGAGCCGGTTTGCGACTATAAAATGAGGGGACAGAAAGAAAAGAAAAAGAGAGATTCGCCCAGCTGCGTCAGTGAACGCACGGACATTCTTCCACCCGACCTAAAGCGATGAAGAAGAAAAGAAAAAGAAAAAAGAGATTCGCTCAGCTGCGTCAGTGAACGCACGGGGAGATTCTCCCACCCGACCTAAAGAGATGAAGAAGAAGAAGAAGAAGAAGAAGAAATAAGGCACCAGTGAACTGAAGCCAACTCCGCTCTCACGTTATGGGCCAAGACGACTTCAATTCTAACAATGCCTATTTCACACAAACCAAAGAAGAAAAAGAAGGAGAAAAACACAGGAGGCGAAGACGCCGCGCTGCTTGTTGTTGATGAAAGTAGTCGTCGCTTTCAAGTTAAAAGCCTGGACACATATCACCGAAGTAGCACGACCGTCCACCCACTTACCACCCCCGTCGTCCGAAAAGATAAGTACGCTTACGAGCATTCACTCTTTGTTTAATCATAAAAACCCACAAAAGTTCATTCCTTATCAATGCATACACACGCTGGACTACCATTCTCAATTTTCCCACAACATTTATTTCTCTTTCCACGCGCGAACAAACAATAGTGGCCCGAACTTGAGATGAAAACACATTTCCTTTTCTTGCTACAACACCAGTCCTGCAACGAACATTGGTTACATACGCGCGGACATGTTATAACTAAAACGTTCATTTCTTTCAACAACAAATAAACGACGTTTATCTTATCCATTAATTGAGTCTTTGTTTCCTTCAATTCCCATTCGTTTCATTATTCTTTTGTAACGGGATTGGGGTATTTATATATCCTAGTCCCCTACACGATATAGCCTTCTACGTTCTGTGTATTTTATCGAAATTAGGAATGTTTAACTTCGACAGAAATGTTATCGAGTTCGACAAGAGACAACGAAAATTGCTTGCAGATTTTAATACTGTGACAATAACACCAAAGATGAAAACAGTAGTAATTGTCTGTATTTTTGTGATGAGGTGTTTTCATTGATTTAGATTGTCGGACTGACTTCCTAATCTTTGTTGTTATCGTCACAACGTTTCGGCCGTTTTGCCATCCGGCCTTCATCAGGTGTTTTGTATCGAACTGGGGAACCGTTTGTAAGGTGTCTCGAACCCAACCCTTTATTATTATTACGGGGGTACCGTGTTCGGGCTCCAGCTAGGCTCTGGGACATAGTTGCTGATTCTCTGTTTTGAATGTTACTTTTTTCACTGGCTTCGTTCAGGATTGAACTCAGCACCTTTTGGTAACTGTAAACTTTGATACAACGACTAGGACCACTGGGCCATATGTCACTAGGACAATTCTTAGTTGGTTTTTGTTAATGTTACACCTATGTTGTTATTCAAGGTTTTCTCTCTGTCAGAGGTGTCCAAATTGCATTCAGCTCTATGCTTGGTTTGCTCAGTAGGTTGTTATGTCCGAGCATGTGAGCTGTTTCTTTAAGTTTTCTCACTTTCCAGTGGGTCTCCTGTATTATTTTTACTTCATCCCATAGGGGGCGATGGTCCCCCTTCTCCATCCAGACATGGTTGGCTATACCCGATTTTTCCGTCTTCCCTTTAGTTACCGCTTTTCGGTGTTCTTTCCCCTTACTTTTAGGGGGCGGCATGTTTCACCTTTGTAAACCTTTCTGCAACTGCATGGGATGGAGCATATTCAGTTTTTGGTCATGTTCTCCTCCATACGGGGCTTCACTCTGTCGTCTGAGTGTTGAGTCGCTCTTGAATACCATCCTGATGTTGTATGGGGCACATATTCTCTGATTTTTTTCGGAGATGCCTTGTATGTATGGTAGGCAGACCGTTGGAGGTTTTTGGGTTTCATTCTCCTCTCTTATACTATTAACACGTCTGGTGGATAGTATGCTATCGGGGTCGTTGTTACGATGGAGGGTATTCTTCAACCTGACCATTTCTTGGTGGTATGTAATGGTATCGCTACTTATTGTCTCTGCTCGATGTTATAAGCAGCGTGCGATTCCATGTTTGATACTGTATGGGTGATGGAAGTTGAAGTACAGGTATTGTCTGGTGAAGGTAGGCTTGCGATATCCGGATGTCTTAAACCCATGCTCTGTGCGTGACATGAGTATATCAAGGAAGGCCAGTTGGTTATCTTTTTCTTTCTCCATTGTGAACTGTAGCGATGGTCTTATTGAGTTCACATGGTCTAGGAGAGCCTGGATGTCTTCCTGATGGGGCCAGAGTATGAAGGTGTCATCAACGTATCTTAGCCACATGGTGTGCTTTAAGGGAGCTCAACCTAAGACCATGTCTTCGAAGTATTCCATGTATATGTTCGCCATCACTGGTGATAATGGCGAGCCCATAGCTAGCCCCTCCTCTTGTCGATATAGGTCAGTACCTATTCTGAAGTAGGTTGTTTCTATGCAGAATATCAGCATTTCCATTAAGTTTGGCAATGGTACACATGTGCACTCTTTTATGGCGAGGTCCGCAGCTTGTTTGTCTTGAATTACTGCTAGTGCCACACTAGCTGGGACTTTAGTGAACAGGCTAACCACATCTAGGTTTACCATTTGGTTTGTACTGATGAGTGCTCCATTGATCAGTTCCGTGAAGTGGGCAGAATTCTTTACATGTTGCTGACTTGCCTGCTAATGTGTTTATTATATCCACAAGGTACCTGCTCAGTGGGTGGCATGCTGAGTGTCGGCAGCTCATTAAGGGTCTGAGTGGAATACCGTCTTTGTGTATCTTGGGGGGACCGTACATATGTGGTAGCTTAGTGTAATGCTGGACCAGCTGTCTATATCTCATCAGAGCGATGTGTTCCTTGTTTTTGGTAAGGATTTGTAACAGCTTTCTTTCGGTTTTCAAAATTGGGTCCTTCTTTACTTTGCCGTAGCTTCCGTCTGCGATTAGGCCTGCCACTTTTTCAGAGTACTCCGACATGTCCATCACCACAGTAGCATTGCCTTTGTCTGCTGACAGAATTATTATACCGCTGTCACTCTGTAGGGTTCTTATAGTCAGCCTATCTTCCCCAGAGATGTTTGATTTAGGAGGCTTGGCTTTCTCGAGTTCTTGTCTCACTTTCTATCTTATTTCATCACCTTGGGTTGATGGGATTCTCAAGGCTATATCTTCCATGTGTGTTATGATATCTAAGAATGGAACGCGTTTGGTTGTTGTTGCGAAGTTGAGACCTATATTTAGAACTGCTTCCTCTGAGTGACTCAGTTGGCTGCTGCTGAGGTTGATGACCGCTTTCACAGGTGAGCGGTGTTTTGATGTTACATTCCTCTGGTCTTTGAGCTTTGTGAGCTTCTTGATTTGGCGTTCTTTGACCTTCTAATATTCTTGTCTGTACGATTTATCCAGGTCTGATTGGATTCTCACCCTGTCTTCCTCTTGAGTCACTTTGACAAGGAACGATGTTAAGGTGTCGGAGATTTCGTTCCTTAGTTTTTGTTTATTCCAGCGGGTGTGTTGAACAAGGGCATGCCCTGCCCTTTTCACGACTCTACGTGCCTTCCTGGAATCCACTGTTGTTTGTAATGTCAACCCTGCTGGTATGAGTTTTAAGTCTCTACATCTGTACAGTGAAAACAGTAAGCTGAATAATGTACATAATACGAACTGATTCAAGTATTTAATAGTGGTCAATGAAACGATTAAGTGCTTCTGTGTGTGAGAACTGGATAATATGAATTACTTAAAATCAACGAGGCGTTAGAGGCAAGTAATAATAGGCAATATTACTACTGCTAAAATAAAGTTAAAAATCACAGGTCAATGCTCTGTGAATATATTGAAGTCCGTTATATATAAGCTGAATAATTGCGACAAACATGAAATTAATAATTGAGTGGACACAAAATAGCCACGTCTTTTCTGTTTAAAGAAGTTATGGGAAAAAGATAGAACACTCATACTAGGTTTCTAAGTCTGTTTTGTACACTTTAAGCGAGGAAACATTTGGTCGAGTGGCACTTACACAAGTTTTGGAACAATACCCTAATATAAGACTCATTCGACTCGCATTCAGTAAAGAATTTGTATCATTAATTCGATATCTATATTGGAGCGACAAAATGATCCAACTATATCTCTAACGGTTTGTGCAACATATTTAGCTTTAGTAATTCATTTGCAGCTGATATGAAGTTTAGCTTTATAGGTTTATCAGAGCATTTATATTGAACGGTGCATCCATTCACATAGATATGACAAGTAGAGAATTCGTGTTATAATGATGAAATTAGGGAATATTTTTTTCATATGTATTTAATATAATCATTGATTGTAGTACGCGCTCTAGGTTGTTAGAGAGAGATACATTGTGATATTTGTTGTTAGATGAGTGTGTCATCGGCATAAATGTCAACCAAGAGAAGTATATAATGTAAAATAGAGATCATAGATAAAAGTCCGATATAAAATTTAGCTCATAAGTAATCTCTAATACTTGCAGACCTTAATACAGTAGGGTTTAAGATTCTTGCACTCAATGACTGATGCTGTGAACCAATCAGAATATAATTTCATGTTGAAAATATAATTCTTATTATGCCAGAGTCAGCTAGTTGAAAAGCAATTTTTTGTGTCAAACCCCATCAATAGCATTTAATATGCTAATAACTTATGCTGGAGGAGTGAAATTTATCTAGATTCACCGATTAATACGATATCACATTCAACACACTTTATAGGACGAAATCAATATTGCTTGTAAATGAATTGGATTTTTTTATAAGTAGATAATCGCGTAGATTTATTCTAGATTCAAGCAACTTACTTACGATTCACAAGACTGATTGGTCTGTACTGAGCAGTAAAAGATCGACTTTCAATATTTTTTAAATTGTGTTGGTCTACCCAGTAGGCATTTTCGAAGGTTATAAGAAGCATTTGATTTTTCAGCATGAATTGGACAACTTTACAAAAATATTAGCTACGTCCGATTGTACTTTTAACACCCTGTGATTAAAATGTTGTAAATGTCAGTTGCCTTGCCGGTATCTATGTTTTCGGAAAGTTTGATAACATTACTGAGAAATGTATACATATTGCTAAGAGTATTTATCGTTCTAGATCGAAATGTAGACTGAAGGATATACTGATTTTTAAAAGAGTAGATTTGATAAAAATCTAGTATTTTTTCCAAATGGTTGACTCTTACATACTTCTTATACATGTGTGCCAAGACGATATTATTAACTACAAAGGCCAAGATAAATGACTTACAAAACCGAAAGCATAACTCAGCAAATATGTCTAATAAGTTCCGACTAACACTTAGTGTACGGAAATAAAATACACGTTAAACAATTAAAGTAGTTCAATTGTTACCACGGTTAATTAAAATTAATAAAAAACTATACAATAAAATAAATATCAAAATATCGTAACTTCAACAAAAGATAAAATTTTGCTAATGCTTATGTGGGATTACTAATTGAAAAGAGAGGCAAAGAAGATAAGATATAACATTTCTTTTAAAGTGACAAAATGTGCTTATTATTGTGCGCAAACACACTAGAATATGCGCTGAAAATAGTGAGCCCTCAAGATATGAATAGGAAGTGTCTAACTGTTTTTCTTGTACCGCCACTAAGTATCGCAAAATCGACTATATTCTCTCTCCCTCTCTCTGTCTGTCTGTGTGTGTCTGTCTGTCTGTGTACATTTCCCTATACAATAACTCTGTCATTTTTCAGTCTACAGATTCGAAATGCACAGTACTGAGATTTGGGAAAATCTTTGTAATCCGTTTCCGACAAGAAATTTGGCTGGTAAAGGGTCAAAGTTCAACGATTTGACCTTTGAGATCTCTACCCAATTTTGGGTATAAACAATGTAAATTTTAGATATATATTCCTTGAACATGGATTTAACTTAATAACTTGATTTAAGCTCAAAACATTAAATGCTAAGGGGTCATAATAGGGGTCAAAGTTTAAAAAAATTACCTCTGTGGTCTCTACCAAATTACTCAGACAATTTCTGGTCTAATGGTTTGAAATTTTACATAAAAGATATTCAGAGATAGGGAAAGCTTTTTAATAGGTTTGGGTCGAAAATTTGAGCTACCAATATATAAATGTATGTATGTATGTTTGCGTGTCTGCCTAAAACTTTCAACAGAGGCGACAGATTTTCACAAGACCAGTATCGTTTTGAAGCTGGGCCCTTCAGACGACAAATATCGCAAATTAGCTAAACACATTTATTTATTCACCCTCAACTGGGCACTTTTCTACAGGAAGTGGTCGCCGATATTTTCGACAGTCTTCCTCTTTTTTCAATTGTCTAGCCTTAATTGAAACCTACGTCACTTCCGGTTTGGCGGTGGTCGTAACAGCAAAGACGTCACGTTTTCTTCCCATTCTTTTCCTCCTTCGCGGTACGGGTTCGAGCCTGCCTTCCTACTACCATTTTTCTTTTGTTCCAGACACACCTCCAAACACCCGGGCAACGCCGGGCACCCATGCTAGTATATATATATATATATATATATATATATATATATATATATATGCATAAATATATACATATGTACATGAATAAATATAGTTATACAGGGCGCGTCTGGTATTTGAGAACATCATTATTTCATCTTTTATCTATGATTTAATCTTTTACTTTGTTTCTTTAAGAAAATTAATCATAGCAGATATTAATATAACTCAGGAAATGTAAACCCATGTTGTAATAGTTGCAATAATTGCAGAACACAGTGATTTGCAAATTGGACAATTTTTAAAATTGCCCGGGCGTTTGTCTTTAAAGTTCGCAAAGAATTAGAGGAAAAAATGGTCAAATTTCTCCAGTTGCTAAACGCAAAAAGCACCAACAACGCTCTGACAGCTTAAAAACACCTGAATTTGTTCGAAGAAATAGCAACAGCTAAGAGAGAATTTACGGAAACCACTAAAAAACGCATCGAAGCTCAAAAACTAGGAACTCGTGACGTCTGGAAAATCTACAACAGTGTAGTAAATAATGGGCAATCAACAGTTCCCTCACTAACAAACAATCACAAGGTTGTTTGCTAAGCAACCGAGAAGGCTAACATGCTTGCCAGTCGGTTTGCCTCAAACTCCACACTGGACCCTTCTAACCACCCCTACCTGACTTTCCTATGCGGACAGACGCCACGCTAGACGATCTGAAAATCACCTCTGCTCAGGTGCATGCTATCATAAAAAACCTTGACACTTCAAAAGCATGTGGACACGATCTCATCCCAGCTATGCTATTAAAAAAGTGCTCAGCCGAAGTAACTCCAGTCCCCTCCAAACTCTACAACAAATGCTTTAACGAATCGTGCTCTCAGGACTGTTGGAAAACTGCTTCTGTGGTACCAGTATTCAAGAATTCTGACGAAAGAACTAACCCATTAAATTATCGCCCGATTATCCCCCCTCCACTTTTTGCCAAAATATTTGAGACCTTAATTAACCATGCTCTAGTCCATCACCTTACAGATGCTAAACTTCTGACTGACCAACAATATAAGCCCGTTCCACAGCAGACATCCTTACTGTAATCTCTGAACGTATATACCATTCACTGGACAAAGCGGGGGAGGGCAGAGTGGTAGCCCTAGATATATCTAAGGCTTTTGACATGAGGGTCTCCTCAGAAAAATTAGATCATACGGTATCACTGGTAAAATACTTAACATAATTAAATCCTTCTTAGATAAGAGAAAAATCCAGGTTGTCCTCGACGGTCGTACATCTAAACAATATGATATAAATGCGGGAGTGCCTCAGGGGTCTATCATTGGACCTCTACTGTTCCTGATATTCATAAATGGCCTCCCTGACAAAATTGTCTCTGAGATGGGTATATATGCTGATGCCACCACACTCTATAACAGACACGACAGGAAAACAAATGAACACATATCTAAAGAAATGGCAGAAACACTAGAGGATAACCTCAAATCTGTAGTGAAATGGGGACAAAAATGGATGGTCACGTTATATGCCGCCAAGACTAAACTAGTTTCATTATATAATTACAAGAAACCCTCTCTACCACCTATACCAATGGCCAACGACTCTTTATCTGAGAGTACATCTTTCAAACTCCTTGGCCTAACGTTCACACGAAACATGAGTTGGACCAATTACATTGAAGGCATTTCCAGGGCTGCTGCAAGAAAGGTGGGCTCTCTCTACGGTGCTAGAAAACTACTAACACCCGAAAGTATTCTGTACCTCTATAAGACCACCATTCGCCCATGGATGGAGTATTGCTGTCATATTTGGGCTGGTGCATCGGCTACTAGTCTCTCGCTCCTTGACAAGGTTTAAAAGAGAGCCGCAAATCTGATAGGCCTTGAACTGGCATCTAAGCTTCAGCCTCTGTCCCATCGACGAAACGTTGCATCCCTCTCCCTGTTCTACAAATATTTTAATGGTGAATGCTCTAACGAACGGCAGACACCGCTAGACTTTGGAATTCTATTCCAGGTCCCTGCTTCCCCAACTCTACTGACGTGCAGAAGTTCAAGTGCAACGTGAACCGACATCTTGCTGCCCTAATCCCTACATAGTACCCCAGTAGATGTTTCCCCTCATAGTAGCCCCCTATACCAATGTGGCAATGTGCCTTGTTTGGGGTGAAAATGTAATAAAAAAAGTTCAGAACATCATGGAGGAGAGCCCTCAAAATTCAATGACGTCAATTGCAAAATATCTTAGGACTTGTCATGAAAATCTTCAATACAAGCCGTATGTGATGAAGAGAGGCCAGTTTATTTTCGAGACCACCAAAGAAAATCGGTTGGTAAGACCCAAGAGGCTTTTAAGCGAACTGAAACATCCTGCTGAGCAAGACATTCAATGACGTCAATTGCAAAATATCGTAGGACTTGTCATGAAAATCTTCAATACAAGCCGTATGTGATGAAGAGAGGCCAGTTTATTTTCGAGACCACCAAAGAAAATCGGTTGGTAAGACCCAAGAGGCTTTTAAGCGAACTGAAACATCCTGCTGAGCAAGACATTCTTTCTTTTTTTCCAGACGAAGAAAAATTGGACCAAGACCAAAAGGTAAACCGAAGAAATGACAGATGGCTATGTGCTGACCCTTCTGAAGTTCCAAGAGTCATGCACACAAAATTTCCAGCAACTGTTATGGTTTGGGGGGTGGTTAGCAATTAGGGACACGTGATGCCACCACATTTGTTGCACAAGAACTAAAAATCAATTCTACTGCTTACATTGAAGTCCTGAGTACTGTTGTGAAACCTTGGATTGAGAGAGTAAGAAATTAAAGGCCCTACATCTTTCAACAACACTCTGTACCGGCACATAAGGCTCAGAAGACACAATAATGGTTAGCAGAGAATTTCCATGATCACATTACCCCCAATTGGTGGTCTCCAAATTCTCCAGACCTAAATCCGTTGGATTATTATGTGTGGGGCGTTGTTGAGAGAGATGTTAATAAACATCCTCATAACACTAAAGATTCTCTGAAATCATCCATAGTCAGAGTAATGCAGGATATCGACGAGGACCATCTTAAACGTGCCTACCAATAGTTTAGGCTTCGAATAGAATCTGTATTGATGCTGAGGGCGATTTTTTTAATAAAGTTAAAAAAAAAAATAATATTTTACTTTATGTACAATAAAGTGACTTTTTGTAATACTGATGTTTGTGTTTGTCTTTTTGATTATTTTTAAAAAGGAAATATATGTTCTCAAATACCAGACACACCCTGTATATGCGCATATATATGCATGTAAATAGATTAAGATTGTTTGAATTAATGTTTTTGTGGTGTTTTATCGTAGAACGGAAAACAGACCAAAACCTCTTTACTGGGCTTTACCGAACTAATTTCACAGCCAATAATAAACGTAAGAGCAAATAGTAAACGCAAGAGCAGGTAGCATCAGTAAACGCAGGAACTGTTAGTAACGAAGTGTTGAAGAAAAAAAAACTCAGCCCTTTTTAAAAGGTAAAGGAACGTGTGCAAAATCACGTGCTATAGAAACTTTTACTTTAACGGAAATATAACAGTTTTCAAGTAGATTCAAATGTTTAATAGTAATAAATAGATATCCTTATCATTCTCTACGATATAAATTCATATATTTTATGAATTTAACTTAATTTTTATTCAATTGAATTCTTTAGATACAAAAATAAACTAAAGATTTACTATCAAAACATGATCAAAACGAAAATATGTTAAATTACAAATGTCTGAAGCAGAATGATATCTCATTTTATCAGATGAAATTGGATATTTTTAGGATATCTGTATTCAATTTCAAATCATATACGATCAAATGGTTTCTTAATGATTCTGGAAAATTTATGAAAAATAACACAAGGGTAAATGTCAAAGGAAATAAATTGGTTGAAATATAGTTTTCAATTTAAATATGTACAAACGTGTATATAAAAGTTAGAAAATGAAGTTTAATTCAAATATAATTAACGGAATATCACGAATAAACTTTGTAGATAAATGTTTCGACATAAAATAACGTATTGACTATTACTGCTTTAATAGTGATAGCTTATATAGTCACTGTAATTTTACGTAGGGTCAATGAATCTGTCGATGATGTTCTCTCTCAAGAGCAATAGCTTTAGACATACCAAAGGGTTTTGCATAAAGGTTTACTTCACAGGATTTCCAGGTATGGAACATCTGTAAATATAATGGTGTTCTGCAAGTATCTACCTGGATCCAACTCTCTTTCTTATATTCATCAATGATCTCCCAAATCACACTAAAAGTCAATTCATCGACATATACGCATAGAACACTACGATTTATGGCAACACCTCAAAGGCGAACAACAACTAAGACTTTTCTGAATCTCTCTCCTCAGAGATTGACGTTGTGATTAAATGGGTTAAAGCGTGGCTGGTTAATTTTAACGCACCCAAAACTAGTTTTTTTTACCATAAATGATCGAATTTCCTCTTGGCTCCAACTGATATAAATGGCCCTCGTCTAAAAGAGGCTTTTTATTCTGAAAAATTTCCACGTATGAACTTTACTCTTGTACTGAGATGGAAAATTAACATATATTTTGCCAAGGTCCCCCGGAAAATGGTTTCATATTCTTAGGCCCCATAATGATCTAACTCAGGACTCAATGCTTTACATTTATAAGAGCAAAATACGCCTTAAAATGGAACATTATTTCCGTATCTGGGCCGAGCTGTTCAAAACCGGCTTTGAAAACAGGTGATGGCCTTTTTTCTTCTCTGCAAACACTTTCCCGCGGAATAGACATTATGAGTCTGTTAGTGGAAGATATACTCTTTTGTTAAAAGCGTTCTGTTATTTATAAGGATAAAAGATTGAGTCCTGGTCGCTGGTGTTTAGGGGCTAGAGAATAATTGGATCTTTTTCAGCAGAAATACTGATAGTTTTCCCCTTCAAGTTTCAAGTTAATGTCGGTTAGAGAAGTTAACACATAAAAAACGACGTACGGACCTTCCTAGTGAAAGCAAACGAAAAATAGTTAAAGTTTTAAAATCATAAGCAGTTGTGTGTCCAATGCATTCTTGTACGAAATCGTGACAGAAAAACAATTTATTGACTTTCGATGTACTTAGAAGTGTTGCAAGAAATAGTTGCCCTTTTGTATAGATGTCAAGAAATAATACTAGAACATGATTCTTAAGGCCATTGGAATATGAAGAATGAAATGGAATCTTTAGGCACACCTACTTTGGTAGTGTGTACATATGACGTCTACTATCAAATTTACTTTTCAAGTTCTATCAGAGAAAAAGGAGTCGGTTGTTGGTAGCACATTTCAAGATAATCCGGAGCAAACAAGGTTGTGAATAAAACTATTGTAATAAATCTTATCAGAGGCTTTTATATGTCTAAAAACACTCGTCATAGAAACGAAACATGCGTTTATAGTTTTATCGATCCTATGCAATATTACAGTCAGCACGTTAACCAATTATGTTGCAGAATGAAATCACTATTACTTGTCATTAATTAGCTTGTTTTTGTGTAGATTCAAGGAATTTGCTCATAAAGTACATACACACTAAAATTACATCTCCAGTAATTTCGAAATACTTTGCAGTTAGACATAATTTTCCAGACGTTCTATTCGAACCAAGGATTGAACTGCTTTTCTAGGATAGAGAGTCGTTCAAATTTCATATTATTTAATAAAACCACTGAAATGCTTTAAGGTTAGGACTTACTATAAGTATTCAATTTAAGGTTTGGGGATGAAAGTTACTCTTGGAGTTAGTAATAATCGAGTGCTTCTTAAATAAGTGTGATATTGCTATACTGAATCGAAACAAGTATTTGAACTTTGGTACTGAAAAAAGTATTCAGTTTTAGACATGATAAAAGTATAGTACTTCTATTTGATCCAGATAAAAAGGGAAAGAATAAGCAATATTTTGGTAACTTATACTATTTAAAGAGAAATCATACACAATGGTTGGATGTGTATAGAGTTATTTATTTTAACACATAAAAAACGACGTACGGACCTTCCTAGTGAAAGCAAACGAAACATAGTTAAAGTTTTAAAATCATAAGCAGTTGTGTGTCCAATGCATTCTTGTACGAAATCGTGACAGAAAAACAATTTATTGACTTTCGATGTACTTAGAAGTGTTGCAAGAAATAGTTGCCCTTTTGTATAGATGTCAAGAAATAATACTAGAACATGATTCTTAAGGCCATTGGAATATGAAGAATGAAATGGAATCTTTAGGCACACCTACTTTGGTAGTGTGTACATATGACGTCTACTATCAAATTTACTTTTCAAGTTCTATCAGAGAAAAAGGAGTCGGTTGTTGGTAGCACATTTCAAGATAATCCGGAGCAAACAAGGTTGTGAATAAAACTATTGTAATAAATCTTATCAGAGGCTTTTATATGTCTAAAAACACTCGTCATAGAAACGAAACATGCGTTTATAGTTTTATCGATCCTATGCAATATTACAGTCAGCACGTTAACCAATTATGTTGCAGAATGAAATCACTATTACTTGTCATTAATTAGCTTGTTTTTGTGTAGATTCAAGGAATTTGCTCATAAAGTACATACACACTAAAATTACATCTCCAGTAATTTCGAAATACTTTGCAGTTAGACATAATTTTCCAGACGTTCTATTCGAACCAAGGATTGAACTGCTTTTCTAGGATAGAGAGTCGTTCAAATTTCATATTATTTAATAAAACCACTGAAATGCTTTAAGGTTAGGACTTACTATAAGTATTCAATTTAAGGTTTGGGGATGAAAGTTACTCTTGGAGTTAGTAATAATCGAGTGCTTCTTAAATAAGTGTGATATTGCTATACTGAATCGAAACAAGTATTTGAACTTTGGTACTGAAAAAAGTATTCAGTTTTAGACATGATAAAAGTATAGTACTTCTATTTGATCCAGATAAAAAGGGAAAGAATAAGCAATATTTTGGTAACTTATACTATTTAAAGAGAAATCATACACAATGGTTGGATGTGTATAGAGTTATTTATTTTAACACATAAAAAACGACGTACGGACCTTCCTAGTGAAAGCAAACGAAACATAGTTAAAGTTTTAAAATCATAAGCAGTTGTGTGTCCAATGCATTCTTGTACGAAATCGTGACAGAAAAACAATTTATTGACTTTCGATGTACTTAGAAGTGTTGCAAGAAATAGTTGCCCTTTTGTATAGATGTCAAGAAATAATACTAGAACATGATTCTTAAGGCCATTGGAATATGAAGAATGAAATGGAATCTTTAGGCACACCTACTTTGGTAGTGTGTACATATGACGTCTACTATCAAATTTACTTTTCAAGTTCTATCAGAGAAAAAGGAGTCGGTTGTTGGTAGCACATTTCAAGATAATCCGGAGCAAACAAGGTTGTGAATAAAACTATTGTAATAAATCTTATCAGAGGCTTTTATATGTCTAAAAACACTCGTCATAGAAACGAAACATGCGTTTATAGTTTTATCGATCCTATGCAATATTACAGTCAGCACGTTAACCAATTATGTTGCAGAATGAAATCACTATTACTTGTCATTAATTAGCTTGTTTTTGTGTAGATTCAAGGAATTTGCTCATAAAGTACATACACACTAAAATTACATCTCCAGTAATTTCGAAATACTTTGCAGTTAGACATAATTTTCCAGACGTTCTATTCGAACCAAGGATTGAACTGCTTTTCTAGGATAGAGAGTCGTTCAAATTTCATATTATTTAATAAAACCACTGAAATGCTTTAAGGTTAGGACTTACTATAAGTATTCAATTTAAGGTTTGGGGATGAAAGTTACTCTTGGAGTTAGTAATAATCGAGTGCTTCTTAAATAAGTGTGATATTGCTATACTGAATCGAAACAAGTATTTGAACTTTGGTACTGAAAAAAGTATTCAGTTTTAGACATGATAAAAGTATAGTACTTCTATTTGATCCAGATAAAAAGGGAAAGAATAAGCAATATTTTGGTAACTTATACTATTTAAAGAGAAATCATACACAATGGTTGGATGTGTATAGAGTTATTTATTTTAACACATAAAAAACGACGTACGGACCTTCCTAGTGAAAGCAAACGAAACATAGTTAAAGTTTTAAAATCATAAGCAGTTGTGTGTCCAATGCATTCTTGTACGAAATCGTGACAGAAAAACAATTTATTGACTTTCGATGTACTTAGAAGTGTTGCAAGAAATAGTTGCCCTTTTGTATAGATGTCAAGAAATAATACTAGAACATGATTCTTAAGGCCATTGGAATATGAAGAATGAAATGGAATCTTTAGGCACACCTACTTTGGTAGTGTGTACATATGACGTCTACTATCAAATTTACTTTTCAAGTTCTATCAGAGAAAAAGGAGTCGGTTGTTGGTAGCACATTTCAAGATAATCCGGAGCAAACAAGGTTGTGAATAAAACTATTGTAATAAATCTTATCAGAGGCTTTTATATGTCTAAAAACACTCGTCATAGAAACGAAACATGCGTTTATAGTTTTATCGATCCTATGCAATATTACAGTCAGCACGTTAACCAATTATGTTGCAGAATGAAATCACTATTACTTGTCATTAATTAGCTTGTTTTTGTGTAGATTCAAGGAATTTGCTCATAAAGTACATACACACTAAAATTACATCTCCAGTAATTTCGAAATACTTTGCAGTTAGACATAATTTTCCAGACGTTCTATTCGAACCAAGGATTGAACTGCTTTTCTAGGATAGAGAGTCGTTCAAATTTCATATTATTTAATAAAACCACTGAAATGCTTTAAGGTTAGGACTTACTATAAGTATTCAATTTAAGGTTTGGGGATGAAAGTTACTCTTGGAGTTAGTAATAATCGAGTGCTTCTTAAATAAGTGTGATATTGCTATACTGAATCGAAACAAGTATTTGAACTTTGGTACTGAAAAAAGTATTCAGTTTTAGACATGATAAAAGTATAGTACTTCTATTTGATCCAGATAAAAAGGGAAAGAATAAGCAATATTTTGGTAACTTATACTATTTAAAGAGAAATCATACACAATGGTTGGATGTGTATAGAGTTATTTATTTTAACACATAAAAAACGACGTACGGACCTTCCTAGTGAAAGCAAACGAAACATAGTTAAAGTTTTAAAATCATAAGCAGTTGTGTGTCCAATGCATTCTTGTACGAAATCGTGACAGAAAAACAATTTATTGACTTTCGATGTACTTAGAAGTGTTGCAAGAAATAGTTGCCCTTTTGTATAGATGTCAAGAAATAATACTAGAACATGATTCTTAAGGCCATTGGAATATGAAGAATGAAATGGAATCTTTAGGCACACCTACTTTGGTAGTGTGTACATATGACGTCTACTATCAAATTTACTTTTCAAGTTCTATCAGAGAAAAAGGAGTCGGTTGTTGGTAGCACATTTCAAGATAATCCGGAGCAAACAAGGTTGTGAATAAAACTATTGTAATAAATCTTATCAGAGGCTTTTATATGTCTAAAAACACTCGTCATAGAAACGAAACATGCGTTTATAGTTTTATCGATCCTATGCAATATTACAGTCAGCACGTTAACCAATTATGTTGCAGAATGAAATCACTATTACTTGTCATTAATTAGCTTGTTTTTGTGTAGATTCAAGGAATTTGCTCATAAAGTACATACACACTAAAATTACATCTCCAGTAATTTCGAAATACTTTGCAGTTAGACATAATTTTCCAGACGTTCTATTCGAACCAAGGATTGAACTGCTTTTCTAGGATAGAGAGTCGTTCAAATTTCATATTATTTAATAAAACCACTGAAATGCTTTAAGGTTAGGACTTACTATAAGTATTCAATTTAAGGTTTGGGGATGAAAGTTACTCTTGGAGTTAGTAATAATCGAGTGCTTCTTAAATAAGTGTGATATTGCTATACTGAATCGAAACAAGTATTTGAACTTTGGTACTGAAAAAAGTATTCAGTTTTAGACATGATAAAAGTATAGTACTTCTATTTGATCCAGATAAAAAGGGAAAGAATAAGCAATATTTTGGTAACTTATACTATTTAAAGAGAAATCATACACAATGGTTGGATGTGTATAGATAGCAATACATGCTTTGTAAATATGATTTAAAAATATCTAATGAAAGTTAAATTGGCAAAAAATCTATTTTTCATTGGCGTCCGGGTCGACGTAGGTATTACGCGCGTTTGATTACTCCCATAAAAACTACTTCTATAGTCAATTATATTCAATACCCTTTTAAAATATAATTAACGTTATTAGTTACTTTGTTTCAAACATACTTTTAACTTAGATAAGGAATGGAGTATCATACAAAAAAACTTACTCTGGTTTGGTTTTGTTTATAGTAAATCAGTAAACTTCTATAGAAGCTTTTATCGTTAGTCTTGGTAAATTATGTAAATAGAAATTAATTTTCATTTGATTCATTTATGTAATTTTAAAATAAAATATGAATTTTCTAACAAATATACCTGACTAGGAAATATTAGTATTTCAAATAATTTTACACTTAGCGAACTTGCTTTTCATTCTATATTTTATTTTGTTTTAAAATTCAAAATTATTTATGTTTAAATTACAGTTTAGTGCTATTGCTTTCTTAATAGAGTATAATTAAAAAAATAACAAATCACACAAAGAAGCAATGTCAAGGTCCGAAGAAATGCAGACCCAGCATTTAGAAATTCAAATGTTTACACTGGAGAAATTAAACAACAACCAGGCAAATAAAGGAAATTGTAAATATTCTGATAACACCATAATTAATTCGCTGGAAATTGTCAATCACATATCAGACGAGGAAAACATTTGAATCGTATTATAAACGTTATGAGGATATATTCTCCACAGACTGTGAAAACTGGTCGAACTCAGAAAAAGTCAGTCTATTATTAAAAAAAACTAAGTACAGCAAAACATAGAAAATTCGTAGATTTTATTCTACCGAGGAAAACAAATGAGTTGGAACTCTCGGAGACAGTTAAATTGCTAAGGAAGCTGTTTCGGACGAATATATCAGTTGGGCATAAGCGATCGTTATGCATGAATGTCTCTTAATCTGATGGCAGGATTACTTAACATATGCATCTATAGTAAATAGACAATGTGACAACTTCAGATTGGCAGGGATTACGGTTGCGGATTTCAAGTGTTTAACTGCTGCTCAAGGACTAGTATCAAGTGAGAGTTCCGAAATAAGACGCAGAGTTTTGTCTAAACTCAAATCTTAACAGAACCTTACCTTGCAGAAATTAGCAGAGGATTGCCAGCCGGCCGTGTGTAACACGTAAACAAGACAGAACATTAAAGAAGAATTAAAGAAAAAGTTCCGGAAATTTTTACAATTGGTATTGGACGATATAACAAGTTTGAAGCAACATTTGAGCTCCAAGAAAATACTACGCCATTTTTTCTTTTTTTAAATAAACGTGACCTTCCTTTCACAGGAGTAGAAAAACTTAACGAAGAAGTTGATAGATTGGAAAAGTGGGAATTATATCGAAAGTAGAAACTAATTCATTAGCTGCCTGATTGTGTGCATCAAGAAGAAATCACAGCCATAGTACACAAACCATGGCCCAAGACGGATCATCCGTGAATAAGATTACACATCGATTTCGCATGTCCAGTAGAAGAATATTACTACTTAGTAGTAATAGTGGTAGATAGTTTTACAAAATAGCCCGAAATGCTACGCTGAAAGAAGCCTACGACTAATATCACAACAAATATTCTACATCAACTATTTGCTCGGTTCGGTGTGTCAGAGTGTATCGTGAGTGCTAATGGAACGCAATTAACTTCTGAAGCATTAAAGGATTTCTGTGAGTTATACCAAACTAACCGCATAACAATGCCGCCGTATCACCCGTCCAACGAGCTCGCGGAAACATTCGCCGACACCTTAAAACGCGCTCTAAAAAACCTCAGGAGTTCCAACGAACAAGGCGCTTCTACAGTGAAGAGGGTAGACTGGATGAGGAGAAAGCTCACAGAGAATTAATTTATGAAACTTGCCAAGTGGAACCTCCGCAAAATACTCCTGAACCGAGAAGATCAATTAGAAGCGAAAGTTCACGGATCCATTGGATGTGAATCCAACACGTAAACGAGACTGAACATTACACTGATGGACACATTCATCTAAAGTATGCAAATGGGACCTACGACGAAAATACACTTTAATCATCACCCCATATATGAAACCATTTTGAAATTCAAAAGGGACTCCAAGGCTTGAGATAGGCTGTTGTGGTAGGATCCACCTAATTAGCATACGTGAAGTGTCAACCATATAAATATGGTTGGTACGGTAAAGACGAAACAGACCCAACGAGAGACCCAACAAGAGACTCTGAAAGACAACGGGATCGAGAGTCACGACTACCCAGCCGACACCTTATACCAATGGACCCTATGTAAATATTGCATATACTTCCTTGCTCTCAATATATCTGTTCTACTTTACTTTTGTGTTGTAGTTATTTATTTTCATGTGTTCAGTCGAGCTTCAACAGAATGCATATCTTGACGTTTGATACACAAAGATTCTTATATATATATATATATATATATATATATATATATATATATAATAAATAACAAAAGTAAATATTCCAAATTTTATGATGTTGACCATCCTTATAATTTATTCGTTGAATTAAGTTGACATTTACACTTATTAGCAGTAATTGTTTCGTAGCAAAAAAAAAAAAAAAAAAATTAAAAAATTAACTTATCATTATATTAATCAATGAATTTATTTTGTCCTTATTTCATCAGGAGAAACAGCAATTATAAATCCACTAAAAGGAAAAAAATGCGTTTGGGCATCATTAAAAAAACCTGAAAATTGGAAGAGAAACTGGAATTACCTTATTATTCACTTACGTTACACTATTTTGAACTTAAAATAAAGTCATTAAAACCCAAATATTCGGATTAACCAATTGCATTAGTTTCGGCATATTCTACTTGTTATCTAGTCATTATATGCTCTGTAATTATATTGAGCTTCTTAAATAAGAAATGGTATATATAAAAAGGAAATATCAGTGAATAAAAATATTTCCACACACACACACACACACAAACACACACACATAATATATATGTGTGTGTGTGTGTGTGTGTGTGTGTGTGTGTGGAAATATAATGACTAGATCACTTTGACTGACGCCAAAAGCATTTAAAAAGAACAAATTTTAATTTCAACTGAATCTCTTGCGATTGTGGGTAGACGAATAGTTCGGATCCTTGCTAATAAAGTCAGGGATGACTTCTGTTGTCAGGGTTCGAATCTCTCAACTGGCGTTAATCGTGACACTCTGCACTGACGATTCCTGAAATTATGAAACACTAGTGTCTGTAGATATTTAATTACTATAGTAAGAAATTATGTCAGCCCCTTTAAGAAACTTGTTTCTTATCGTTGAACCATTTCAGTTCTAATATATCGGTCAACTTTGCTCATATGCGTGGATCGTCATATAATGACTAGATTACTCTGACTGACGTTAAAAGCATTTAAAAAGAATAACTGTTTAATTTCAACTGCATCTCTCGCGATTGTCGGTGGCCGAATGATTCGGCTTCTTGCTAATGAAGTCAGAAATGACTTCTGTTGTCAGGGTTCGAATATCTCGACTGGCGTTAATCGTGACACTCTGCACTGATGATTTCCGAAATGATGAAATACTAGTGTCTGTATAGATTTTTTTAATTATAGTATATAATTATGTCAGCCTCTTTAAGAAATGTGTTCCTTATCGTTGAGCATTTTCAGTTGTAATAAGTCGGTCAACTTAGTTAATATGCGTAGATCGTCATATAATGACTAGATCACTCTGACTGACGTTAAAAGCATTTAAAAAGAATAAATGTTTAATTTCACCTGTATCTCTGGCGCTAATCGTTACACCCGGCACTGATGATTCCCGAAAGGATGAAACACTAGTGTATGTAAGTCATTATTTTTTTTAGTAATAATTATATATATATATATATATATATATATACATATACATATATATACATATACATATATATATACATATATATTTTATAACTATATAATTATATAAGTTTCCTTAGGTGGTATTTTATTACTTTTCAATAGCTAGCAATTACAATATTTTTCGTACTGCGACTGCATATCAAGTCATGTAGCCATAAGATGTTTACAAAAAAAAACCCCAAAACACCATTATGGATAACTTGAATTGTCCGTAATAGTTATTTTTTTATCTAAGTTTGTTTTTTAGGTAAACATCTGATGAGTACTTAATTAAATACGCAGCAACAACATTATTTTGAAGACTTGTTAGTAGCAATACGAAACAATATAGTAATGCATACTTTTTGAAAAGTTATGAATGACCAACTGAGAAAACTTGATATATGGAACCTGTAAAATAATTTTATTATACTATATTCTCTGGAATTCAATAAAAATGGAGTCATTGAGCTTGGACTTTTTCAATATTTTCAAAATGTATATAATTGTTTGTTTTTTTTTCATTATAAAGAACTATTTATTAGAAAACGCTTTTACCCATTACTATAAACTGAGTATTTTTCAAGTAAATGATCAACCAACTATACGTCGTCTACGACTCATTAACATGGCTGAATCTAGCGAAATTTGATACCGGGACCTTATGGTAAGAAGCATAAACCTTACAACTAGGCTATCTCGCACGACTGCTGAATAAATGTATCACGTTTTTATGTAAATGTTATTTGTTTGTTTTTACGTACTTTTTGAATGAATTCAATTATTTTATACGAAAGTGCATTTTTACCTAAATGCTAGTTGGAAATTACTTTCTCTTTAACCAATTTGGTAATCCAAAATTCGGAGCAGCATATGATTGTTAATCTACTGACACGCATTTCGTCGTCTATAACTCATCAAAGTGGTTGAATCTAACGAGATTCGAAATCGGAACCCCATGTTGAAGACGCATAAACCTCTACTAATAGGCTATTTCGCAAAATTGCTGAATGTGTTGCGTTTTTATGTAGATGTTATTTGTTTTTCTTTTTTCGCAACTTTTTGAATGAATCCAATTATCTATATATATATAAAAGCGAAAATGTATGCATGTATGTATGTATGTATGTATGTTTGTGTGTCTGCAAAGAACTTTTGATCGACGGAACAAAAATTCACAAACTTGATCTCATATGAAAGCCCCATCCTCCGAACGACAAATATCGAAAAATTGGCCCAAAAAGACCATCAGAAGTTCGTCAACTGATCGATTTTCTGCAGGGGGGGGCAAAAAGTGACATTTTAATGTTAAACATTACATATTTTTAAATCGATTTATAACTGCCCCAAAAATACGGGCACCAACTCTTCTACATAAAGTGTACACGGGGCCGCTGATTTTGGGTCAACTCGTATTTAAAACCCGCTGAGCCATGTCACGTGATCTTGACGTCAGCAAGCTGTAATGGCAGTCTGAATTTAAACACATTGTTGTTATCGGTAAAAAAATGTTAACCCTCACACAAGCTAAACTATGAACTTCTACGCTATGACAACGTTACCAAAGTTATTAGCACGTTAAAAATAGTTAGATACGATAGTTAAACGAAAAATAACAAGCTTAAAATGTGAAGTAAAAAAAAAATACGCTTACAAAAAATATTAACAATCGAAGTTTTTACAAAAAAAAAAAAAACAGCCAGACGCATTTTCTTTTTTATTAACATTCTTTAGAGTAAGAAAGACGAAGTGAGAGATAGAGAGACGCAAACAGAGAGAGAGAGAGAGACGCAAATAGAGAGAGAGAGACGCAAACAGAGAGAGAGAGAGAGAGAGAGAGAGAGAGAGAGTTAACTTTTTCACCCTGAAATGGACAATTTTCGACAGGGGGTGGTCAACAACGCATGCGTCAGATGACGTCATGACGTCGTGACCTGATTTACTTTAAATAGTTGAAAAACCGAACAAATTTCATATACGTCGCTTTAGCTAAGGTATTTAAGGCCTTGGTTCATTATCTAAACGTTTTGGGTTCGAATCGTGGTGTGAGATGTGTTTTTTTTTTCGATTTTTTGAATTGAAATATTGAACCCTGTATTATTTAAGCCATTTTTCACGTAAGGTCTGTTTTCCTGTTTTTTTTTTTACTTCGCTTATTCTTAGCGACACCCCAAAACACCCGGGTACCCAACTATTTTTAAAATTTTAATATAGAAACAGGCTTATTTAAGCCATTTTTCACGTGTTCGTTTGCTATTTTCATCGTTCGTTTGCCTTACGTTGTTTTTTGTGTTTTTTTTTCGATGTTTTGATTACCCCCCCCGCTTAATTAAAACGTTGTTTTCTTTTCTTACTTCGCTTATAACAATGCTTACATCGTCATCGTCGTCGTCGTAACGCTCGACGACTTTCAAACATCTTTCACTTATTCGCTTATAACAATGCTTCATTCTGGCTGGCCGATTTTATTTTCAAACTTCGCCTCAGGGCTTCGGCTTCGATCATAAACCCCCCTTTTTTTCTATTTAACACCACACACACCTACAAGCACCCGGGCAACGCCGGGTACCCCTCGCTAGTTTTATATAAAAGGGCATTTTTACATAAATGCGAGTTGGGAATAATTTTATCTTTGGCCAATTTGATGCCCCCAAATAGGGAGCGGCATATGTATTGTTAAAATATAATTATCCACTAAAACTTGTTTTGTCGTTTATGACTCATCACAGTGGCTGAATCCAGTTAGATTATTTGGGGCTACCAAATTGGTTAAAGTGAAAACTATTCCTTACTCGCATTTAGGTAAACTGCCCTTTCGTATAAAATAATTGAATTCGTTCAAAAAGTTTTGCAAAGCAAAAACGAGTAACATCTACATAAATACGCGATACATTCAGCAGTCGTGAAAGATAGCCTAGTGATAGAGGTTTACACTTTTTACCAGGGGGGATTTCGTATCTTGCTAGATTCAGCCACTTTGATGAGTCGTAAACAACGAAATACGTGTCAGTGGATCATTATATTTTAACAATACATATACATATGCTCCCCATTTTGGAGTACCAAATTGACCGAAGGGACAATAATTCCCAACTTGCATATAGGTAAAAATATACTTTCGTATAAAATAATTGAATTCATTAAAAAAAGTATCGCGAAACAAAAACAAATATTCGTGGCTTGGCCAGACAACAGGAGAGACAAGCAAGAAAAAGAAATAAAAACACTATCGATCTAGTAGATATCTCACTGATGATGCAATTCTCTATCTATATAAGAGCCAGGTACGCCTAAGAATGGAATACTGTTGCCACATCTGGGCAGGAGCTGCTAGAAAGGACTTGTCCTGCCTTGATAGAGTTCAAAATAGACTTCATAGCCTCGTAGGAGATGTCCATTTCTCTTCCCTGCAACCCCGATCTCACAGAAGAGATGTTGCGAGTTTGTCTCTGATGTATGGTTATTTTCATGGAAAGTGTTCGACTGAGCTTACGTCTGTGGTCCCCCCTCGCCAAACTTTCACAAGAAACCCTCGTCTAGCTGAAAACACTATCAATAATTCCCCTCACTTTTTATCTAAACCTAGACGTAGATTCCATAAACAAAGCTTCTTTCTTAGAACTGCACGCCTGTGGAACTGTCTTCCGTTTTTCTGCTTTCCGGCTGACTACAATATGGTTCTCTTCAAGTCTTACGTAAACAAATTCTTGATGAGCCGTTCCATATCAGTTAACAAATTTACCGAATTTCTATTACTAATGATTACTATATTGTCCAATTTCTACTGTACACTCTTTATCCCTTATCATCGAGTGGCCTCTTAACCTTGACAATGTGGTGATGCCTGTGTAAAAAAAAACACAAAAAGACACTTAGAAAAATTCATCCCAAAGCAGCAAAAGTTAAACCTGTATGCCAGGACACTACGTATACAAATGTAGGCAAATTAAGAAGTATTTTATTGGTTTGAAAATATTAGTTTATTTTATCAATTGTCATAAAATTTTAAACATAGAATAGAATTATGATCTTCAAGAAACCTGCAAATTTTCATGTAATTTCGTACCATAGAACTAAAGATATGAGCATTTGCAGGCTTCTTTGAAATTATAATAATATTCTATGATTAAAATTTTATGAACAATTGGTAAAAACGACCTAATATTTTAAACCCAATAAAATATTCTTAAATTTGCGTACATTTGTATACATAGGAAAAAGGAGAAATACCTTAAATTATTTATAATATGTATATATTTTTTTCATTATTTTCACCCCAAACAAGACAAATTGCCACTTTGGTGTAGGAGGCTACTATCAGGGGCAACAACTACTGCGGTACTATGTAGGGATTTGGGCAGCAAGTTGTCGGTTCACGTTACACTTGAACTTCGGCACGCTAGTACTGTTGGGGAAGCAGGGACCTGGAATGGAATTCCAAAGTCTTTTTTTTTTTTTTTTACACAGTGATAACCACTTATCAAGGCCCGGAAGCCACTCAGGGATAAGAGTTATTGCAAGTACATTACGTTAGTGAGGAGATTTGCTGAAATGTTTACTTAAGGGGGCGGTTCATTAGGAATTTGTTAACATTGGACTTGAAGACAACCAAGTTGTAGTCCGGAGGGAAGCAGGCAGACGGAACAGAGTTCCACAGGCGTGCAGTTCTAAGAAAGAAGCTTTGTTCATGGAATCTGCGTTTTGATTTAGGCACAGATATAGAGTGGGGGAAATTTTTCACAGTGGATTCAGCTAGACGGGTGTTTTTCGTGAAAGATTGGCGAGGGGGGACCAGAGATTGGAGTTCAGACGAGCATCTGCCATGGAAATAATGATAAAACAAGGACAGGCTCGCAACGTCTCTTCTGTGGGAGAGAGGTTGCAGGGTAGAGAAAAGGGCATCCCCCACTAAGCCACGAAGTCTATTTTGTACTCTGTCAAGGCATGATAGGCTGTTTTTAGCAGCTCCTGCCCAGATATGGCAACAGTATTCCATCCTTGGACGTACTTGGCTTTTATATAGATAGAGAATTGCATCCGTAGTGAGATATCTTCTGGAGCGGTAGAAGGATCCCGCCATCTTTCCAGCGACCTTGGCAACAGACTTGATGTACGTGTTCCATTTCAGATCAGGAGTAAAGGTCAAACCCAGAAGCTTGTCAAAACACGGGGCCTCACCCAGACGAGAGCCATCCATCACAATTGATGCCAGCTGGGGATCAGAGCGCTGATGATGTAAGGATAGGAGTTTGGTTTTGGATGCATTAAAGGTAACCAGCCACATCTTCCCCCACTGAACCACGCGCTCGAGATCAGAGGAGAGAGAATCAGAGAGAACTTTGTCATTTACAGCCTTTGATGTGTTGCCGTAGATGGTCGTGTCATCAGCATAGATGTCAACGAATGATTTAAGTATGTGTTTAGGGAGGTCATTGATGTAGATCAGGAAGAGAGTTGGGCCCAGGATTGACCCCTGAGGAACTCCAGCATTTATATTGCAGGCCTCCGATTTTTGTCCATCTACCACTACTCTTATGAGCCTATCGGAGAGAAATGATTTAATGATTGAGAAAACATTTCCAGTTATACCGTAGCTGGAAATCTTGTGACGTAGACCCCTATGCCATACCTTGTCGAAGGCCTTTGATATGAAGCCTTTGTCAAGAGATTCACTAATCCTGTGGGATATAACCGTCAGCACATCTGCGGTAGATCTTGCAGAGCGGAAACCATATTGTGTGTCACTAAGAAGGTTATTCCTGCTGAGGTGGTTGACTATTTCTCTATTTAATATAGAAGTCTAGCGGTTCTGAGGAAGAAACTATTGGAGTAGAAAGATCTTTTACATCTAGGGGTCTCTACAGTGTGGGGGTGGGATTTAGCAGCCTGTCGGGTTTGTCAAGGGTGCTCACGTCGTGGGGGCACAAGTAATTGCAGTTCGTCTGAGCATTCACCACTAAAATACTTGCAGAAAAGGCAGAGGGATGCAACATTTCGTCAATGGGACAGAGGCTGAAGCTTAGATTCCAGTTCAGGGCCTATCAGGTTTGCGACTCTCTTTTGAACCTTGTACAGGAGCGAGAGACTAGTAGCAGATGCACCAGCACAAATGTGACAGCAATACTCCATACATAGGCGAATGGTGGCCTTATAGAGGTACAGGATACTTTCGGGTGTTAGTAGTTTTCTAGCACGGTAGAGAGAGCCCAACTTTCTTGCAGCGGCCCTGGCAATGCCTTCAATGTAATTGTTCCAAGTCATGTTTCCTGTGAACGTTAGGCCAAGGAGTTTGAAAGATGTACTCTCAGATAAAGAGTCGTTGGCCATTGCTATATGTGGTAGAAAGGGTTTCTTGTAATTATTGAATGAAACTAGTTTCGTCTTGGCGGCATTGAACGTGACCAACGATTTTTGTCCCCATTCCACTACAGATTGGAAGTCATCCTCTAGTGTTTCTGCCATTTCTTTCGATATGTGTTCATTCGTCTTCCTGTCGTGCCTGCCATAGAGTGTAGTGTCATCAGCATATATACCCATCTCAGAGGTAATTTTGTCAGGGAGGTCATTTATGAATATCAGGAACAGTAGAGGTCCATGGATAGACCCCTGGGGCACTCCCGCATTTATATCATTGTTAAAATATACGACCGTCGAGGACAACCTGGATTTTTCTCTTATCTAAGAAGGATTTAATTATGTTAAGTATTCTACCAGTGATACTGTATGATCTAATTTTCCTTAGGAGACCCTCATACCATACCCTGTCAAAGGCTTTAGATATATCTAGAGCTACTGCTCTACCCTCCCCCACTTTTCCAGTGAATGGTATATACGTTCAGAAATTACAGTTAGGATGTCTGCCGTTGAACGGGCTTGTCTAAATCCATATTGTTGGTCAGTCAGAACTGTAGCATCTGTAAGGTGATGGACTAGAGCATGGTTAATTAAGGTCTCAAATATTGTTGCAAAAAGTGGGAGGAGGCTAATGGGGCGATAATATTATGGGTCAGTTCTTTCGCCAGAATTCTTGAATACTTGTACCACAGAAGCAGTTTTCCAACAGCCGGAAAGCAAGATTCATTAAGGCATTTGTTGTAGAGTTTGGAGAAAACCGGAGCTATTTCGGCAGAGCATTTTTTTAATAGCACAGCTGAGGTGAGATCGGGTCCACATGCTTTCGAAGTGTCAAGGTTTTTATGATGGCATGCATCTGAACATGGGTGATTTTAAGATCGTCTAGCGTGGCGTCTGTCCGCATAGGAAAGTCAGGTAGAGGGTGGTTGGAAGGGTCCAGTGTGGAGTTTGAGGCAAACCGACTGGGAAGCATGTTAGCCTTCTCGGTTGCTGAGGAGACAACCTCGTGATTGTTTGTTAGTGGGGGAATTGTTGATTGCCCATTATTTACTACACTGTTGTAGATTTTCAAGAAGTCTCGAGTTTCTAGTTTTTGTGCTTCAATGCATTCTTTAGTGGTTTCCGTAAATTCTCTCTTAGCTGTCGCTATTTCTTTCTTAACATTATTTCTAGCTTCTATATACTTCAATCTGTTTGAAATGGACTTATGTCGGTTAAATCTGCGGTATGCATGCTGCTTTTGTAACAATGGCAGTTGCGCAAGTCGAAGTAAACCATTGGGGAGAGTGGGGCTTACTATAAAATTTCCGCATGGGAACATGCGCTTCGATTGCAGTTTTGAACCAGTCAGTGGTCTCGTTTGCACACTCTTCAGCAGGGAGAGAAAAAAATATTCCCGCATGGGGCATCTCTGATTAGTTCCCTGATGGCTTCCCAGTCAGCCTTTTTATAATATCTCGTTGTTTTGAGCACTGCCTCTTCAGTTTTGGCTCTAGTTTAGGGCGATTTCAACCATTATCACTGCATGATCAGCGTTCCCAAGTAGGCTGTGGGCCTTCATTATGCAATTATCGGGAACTGTGGTTAAAAACAGATCTAGAAGTGATCCGTTTTGTTCTTCCTGGTCAGGGAAACGGGTTGGAAACGTAACAATTTGTGATAGGGAGTGAGATATAGTCAAGCTATGAGTTGTGCTGCCTGCTGCATCTGTGTAAGTAGAGAATCCAGGCCAGTTTTTGTAGTGGACATTAAAATCACCAAATACATGTACTTGTGCGCTAGTGTCGAGTGAGAGTCCCGTGTCTATGCTATCAGAGACTTTGTTTATCATGGTGCAGTCCTGAGTCGAGGGAGAGCGGTAGAGAAAATAAAAGTAGCTAATGTTGTGTTGCATGTTTAGTCTAAAGCACATAAAGGCTTGGTCATCCGTTTCTAGGTTTGTTTCTCAAGTCAGGGGGAGGGTATTACGAATGTAAACTCCAAGTCCGTGCATGTGTCTGTCAGAGTCCTTACGGCAGAGTGGGAGTTATCCAGGCATGTTAAAGTGGTTAGAGGGGATGGAGGAGTGTAGGTTAGTCTCACTTAGTGCTAAGATATCCGGGGTATTTGTTAAGAGAAATGCTTCAAAATCAGTTAAATTAGTTCTAAGCCCACGGATATTTGTGAATACAAACCTCAAGGGAGGAGGCAGGTTGAATTTGTTTGTCCCTAAGCCTGGTTTAAGCTTATTTTTACATTGTACTGTCATCAGATTTTTTAAAAAGAGTTTCGGTTTAGGTAAGGGGGAGCTAAAAAAGAGGTTATGCAGAGCATTAGACATGCCTCACAAGTAGACCATCAGCTGATCTTTCTCCAATAAGGATTGTGGCCTCAGGAAAGCCCACCGGGAATGAGTGCAGGGTCCCTTTCCATGCGCGTTATGGCAATACAAACAACCCGATATTATTCAACTGTTTATGGAGCAGCCGCTCTAAGCGCTACCAAAGAGTTAGGGCACCTGTACTACCAGTCGGGAACAGCAGCCAGGAACTGTCAATCCGGTACCCTCAACCCATTAGAAGAAGGCCAACCCAATCTAATTGCTCAGGCATATATTGTACTCAAGCACTCCCAAATGTCCAGTTTTAGGGGTTGGGTGTGCTGGGAATGGGGAAAACGGCGTTCGTTGCTCTAGCCAAGAAACAAGATCTACTGCTGGGCGTTTCTGTCGAATCACTGAGATAGTGTCTCTGCGCTTGACTAATAGGCAAAGAAGGAGTATGGAAGCCGGGTGATAGACAGAGCCTATCTACTCCTTAAGCAGTTTAGGTTTGCATACCGGTAATTTGTTTGAGTCGCCAGCTCTAGGAAGGTTGTCATCCAAGACTGAAGAGGCCTCCCTCCCCTTGGTTTTGTTTCAGAGTTTTCCTTCTCCAAGACGAATGATCTGGGAAGATCTACTGGGTCCGTCAGCACATTTTACTTTTACATCTGTCTCCTATTCGCATCAAACCTTTCCGCCTTCAGTACATTCTCCCATCACATTTCGTACTTTTTTATTTATTTACTATTCGAAAACTTAAAAGTTGTATAGTCATAATAATAATAATAATAATAATAATAATTATAATAATAATGATAATAATCGTAATGATAATAATAATAAACGCAAAATGTATCTAATTAATAAAACCCTGATGCATATATATAATTATTTGTTATAATTGCGATTGTAATAATTAAAAATAGATGGTAGAGTGGAATAAATAGGTTTGTTATTAGGATCTTGAAATATTTGATAATAATAATAACGTGTTTATACATTGATAATTAGATTGATGATTCATGTATCAATAACCCTAACAACCAGGGTAATTACTAATGGTAATAATAGTGAACAGAAAGCATCTAAAGTAAATTTCAAAATTTAAAAATGAAAGAATAATGAATTTAAAAAAAGAAGATTAGATGTAAACGGTAAAAAAGAATAAATTCAAAATACACAGTGGCCTAATTAAAAGTAACCTAATCTCTCTAATTTTTCTCTTACGACTATCTGACACCACAAGACAGAATCCAATTCTTTTTCCAACAAGATGGTGCTACGAGGCACACGTTTCACATATAATTGACCCGAGTTCATGATATGCTCCTCCTTCAGCTAACATCCAGATTTGTGGTGACTTCAATGCCCACAATGTGAAATGGCTGACCCACTCGAACAACACAGATGATGAGGGGTGGTTCAGTCATGATTTTACTATTGCTTTTGACCTCGCCCAGATTGTTCACGAACCCACCCGTGTGCCCGATACTTCCGGTCAGTACGCTAGCCTTCTAGACCTTTATCTCACAACTTCCCCTGAGCTATGTTCCTGTTCCGTTCTGTCTCCTCTGGGATCTTCCGACCACTCGTTTGTATCAATTAAGATAAAAACGAAATGCAATAAGTCATCAGACATACCTCTCCACCGTATTGTATATCGATACTCTATGGCTGACTGGGATAGCTTCCGTACATTAATGTCTGATCTTCCCCTGCATTCCATAGTATAAGACCTGACCGAATGGTTAATTGTAGGTATAGACCGATTCATACCATCCAAAAGATTCCAACAAAAACTTAACAGCTAGACATGGTTCTCCCCAGATTGTGTTGCTTCCATCCTACACAGAGATCACGTTTTCCATTGCTACCAACGTAATAGATGCACTGTGTCTAGAGCTGCTTTCAGGACTGCCAGCAACCACAGTAAAAGAGTAATAAAAATGCAAGAGAGCTATATGCTCAGTCCGTTAATTCCAAAGTAGCCGAGCAGCGGCGTGATTCCCACCAGTTCCGGCAAATAGCAAACAGGATCCTGAACAGAAGCGTACGTTCTATCCCAACCATCACCAATGGACCTGAGGTAATCTCGTAAACACAAGACAAGGCCAAACTATTTGCCAAGAACTTTGCAGCTAATTCTGGAAAATCTACAACAGTGTAGTAAATAATGGGCAATCAACAATTCCCCCACTAACAAACAATCACGAGGTTGTCACCTCAGCAACCGAGAAAGCTAACATGCTTGCCAGTCGGTTTGCCTCAAACCCCACACTGGACCCTTCTAATCACCCTCTACCTGACTTTCCTATGCGGACAGACGCCACGCTAGACGATCTTAAAATCACCCATGCTCAGATGCATACCATCATAAAAAACCTTGACACTTCAAAAGCATGTGGACCCGATCTCATCCCAGCTGTGCTATTAAAAAAAAATGCTCAGCCAAAATAGCTCCGGTTCTCTCCAAAATCTACAACAAATGCCTTAATGAATCTTGCTTTCCGGGCTGTTGGAAAACTGCTTCTGTGGTACCAGTATTCAAGAATTCTGGCGAAAGAACTGACCCATCAAATTATCGCCCCATAAGCCTCCTCCCACTTTTTGCCAAAATATTTGAGACCTTAATTAACCATGCTCTAGTCCATCACCTTACAGATGCTAAACTTCTGACTGACCAACAATATGGATTTAAACCAGCCTGTTCCACAGCAGAGATCCTAACTGTAATCTCTGAACGTATATACCATTCACTGGAAAAGTGGGGGAGGGTAGAGCGGTAGCTCTAGATATATCTAAAGCTTTTGACAGGGTATGGCATGAGGGTCTACTCAGGAAAATTAGATCATACAGTATCACTGGTAGAATACTTAACATAATTAAATCCTTCTTAGATAAGAGAAAAATCCAGGTTGTCCTCGACGGTCGTACATCTAAACAATATGATATAAATGCGGGAGTGCCCCAAGGGTCTATCCATGGACCTCTACTGTTCCTGATATTCATAAATGACCTCCCTGACAAAATTGCCTCTGAGATGGGTATATATTCTGATGCCACCACACTCTATAACAGGCACGACAGGAAAACAATTGAACACATATCGAAAGAAATGGCAGAAACACTAGAGGATGACCTCCAATCTGTAGTGGAATGGGGACAAAAATCGTTGGTCACGTTCAATGCCGCCAAGACGAAACTAGTTTCATTCAATAATTACAAGAAACCTTCTCTACCATCTATAGCAATGGCCAACGACTCTTTATCTGAGAGTACATATTTCATACTCTTTGGCCTAACGTTCACAGGAAACATGAGTTGGGACAATTACATTGAAGGCATTGCCAGGGCCGCTGCAAGAAAGTTGGGCTCTCTCTACCATGCTAGAAAACTACTAACACCCGAAAGTATCCTGTACCTCTATAAGGCCACCATTTGCCAATGTATGGAGTATTGCTGTCATATTTGTGCTGGTGCATCTGCTACTAGGCTCTCGCTCCTTGACCAGGTTCAAAAGAGAATCGCAAATCTGATAAGCCCTGAACTGGCGTCTAAGCTTCAGCTTCTGTCCCATTGACGAAATTTTGCATTCCTTAGCCTGTTCTACAAGTATTTTAATGGTGAATGCTCTGACGAACTGCAAGCATTTGTGCAACCACGACGTAAATACCCTTGACAAACCCGACAGGCTGCTAAATCCCACCCCCACACTGTAGAGATCCCTAGATACAAAAAGATCTTTCTACTTCGGTAGTTTCTTTCCCAGAACTGCTAGACTTTGGAATTCCCTGCCGGGTCCCTGCTTCCCCAACTCTGTTGGCATGCAGAAGTTCAAGTGTAACGTGAACCGACACCTTGCTGCCCAAATCCCTACATAGTACCGCAGTAGTTGTTGCCCATGATAGTAACCCCTTACACCAAAGCGGCAATGTGCCTTGTTTGTGATGAAAATGTAATAAAAAAAACTACCCTGTGCGACGAAGGCCATCAAATGCAACATACAAATATCTGTGCGTGAGGTTACCCTGAATCCAGTAAAGCAACTGGCCCTGACGGCATTTCAATTATAGTGGTGAAAAACCTTGAACCAGAACTTGCTCCCATACTTACAAAACTGTTTAAGCATTGCCTTAAGGAGAAGTGCTTCCCAACACCCTAGAAAACCTCATCATTTTGCTCTGTATTTAAGAATTCAGATGATTAATCGTCTCCCTCTCAGTACAGACCAATAAGTCTCCTGTGTGTCATGAGAAAGTTGCTGGAATCCATATTAAATAGAGAAGTATCAACCACCTCAGCAGAAATAACCTTCTTTGCGACACACAATATGGTTTCCGTTCTGCTAGATCTGCCGCAGATGTGCTAACGGTTATATCTCATAGCATTAGTGAATCGCTTGACAAATGCTCCCTCTCTAGGGCAATTGCTCTTGACATATCAAAAGCCTTTGATAACGTATTGCATAAGGGCCTACTTCACGAGATTTCCAGCTACGATATAACTGGAAATGTTTTCTCAATCATTAAATCATTTCTCTCTGATAGGCTCATAAGAATAGTCGTTGATAAGCAGAAGTCAGAGGCTCTCAGTATTAATACTGGAGTCCCTCATGGGTCCATCCTGAGCCAACTTTCTTCCAGATCTACATCTATGATCTCCCAAAACACATACTTAAATCCTTCGTTGATATCTATGCTGATGACAGGACCATCTATGGCAACACATCAAAGGCCGTAAATGACAAAGTTCTCCCTGATTCTCGCTCCTCTGATCTCGAGCGCGAGGTACACTGGGAGAAAGGTGGCTGGTTACTTTTAATGCATCTAAAACCAAGCTTTTATCGTTACATCATCTATGCTCTGATCCCTATTTAGCATCAATTGAAATGAATGGCTCTCGACTAGGGGAAGCTACATGTTTTCATAATCTTCTGGGATTGACCTCTACTCCTGACCTGAAATGGAACACATACATCAAGTCTATTGCCAAGGTCGCTGGAAAAATGGTAGGATCCTTCTACCGCTCCAGAAGATATTTCACTACTGATGTAATTCTCTATCTATATAAAAGCCAAATACGTCCAAGGATGGAGTACTGTTGCCACATCTGGGCAGGAGCTGCTAAAAACAGCCTATCCTGCCTTGACAGAGTACAAAATAGGCTTCGGGGCCAAGTGGGTGATGTCCTTTTCTCTTCCCTGCAACCTCTCTCCCACACGAGAGACGGTTCCAGCCTGTTTTTATTTTATCGTTACTTCCATGGCAAGTACTCGTCTGAACTCCAATCCCTTGTCCCCCTTCGCCAATCTTTCACGAAAAACACCCGTCTAGCTGAAACCACTGTCAATAATTTTCCCCACTCTTTATCTTTGCCAAAACCAAAACATAGATTCCATGAACAAAGATTCTTTCTTAGAGGTGCACTCATGTGGAACTCTGTCTCGTTTGCCTGTTTCCCACCTGACTACAACTTGGATATATTCAACTCCAACATAAACAAATTCTTGATGAACCGCCCCCTTAAGTAAGACACTTTATCAAATCTCAACACTAACGTACTGTACACAGAATAACCCTTATCCGCGAGTTGCTTTATAAGTTGTGACCACCTTGTAAAAAAAAAAATGTCACCATTGATTTCTCGCTTGCAGCGGCCATTGGTCTGTACTGGAATTTGAGTGACACTAAGACTCACTAAGGTTTAAACTGTGTTTACGCTTGTTCAGCGGAGGATTCGTCAGAACTCTCTACTCGGTCATTCCATCCTCCTTGATCTTTCGAGGCTATTTGGTATCACACTTTTTTTTTGGGGGGGGCGGTGATGAGACAATCGGAGGGGATGCGTGTTGTAGATGTTGAACTTGTTGATATGCTTCAGTGTTCTTCATTCCCTGTAACGTGTCTTTGTGTTTTGACCCTGCAGCAGTTGTCTGGCTCACGCATGTGGTTCATATATATTATTCTTCGTATTCAAGGGTTTTCCTTAATATTTCAGCCGTTTTCATTATCGTTAGTCATTGTATCTTTGCAGTCGGTCCTCTGATTCCAATTTCTCCCATTTTTTTTTACAAGGTTTTTCGGAATTGTTCCTAGTGCTCCTACTATTATAGGTATTATTTTGATTTTCTTCATCATCCAAATCCCTTTTAACTCTCTGACTTCCTCTGTGTATTTGCTCCGTTTCTCCTTTTCTTTCATACTCAGACTGTGGTCAGCATTATTATTGTTATTATTTTTTATTTATTTTTTTTTTTTTTTACATTTTCACCCCAAACAAGGCACATTGCCACTTTGGTGTAGGGGGCTACTATCAGGGGAAACATCTACTGGGGTACTATGTAGGGATTAGGGCAGCGAGATGTTGGTTCACGTTGCACTTGAACTTATGCATGTCAGTACAGTTGGGAAAGCAGTGACCCGGAATGGAATTCCAAAGTCTAGCAGTTCTGGGGAAGAAACTACTGGAGTAGAAGGATCTTTTACATCTAGGGATCTCTACAGTGTGGGGGTGGGATTTTGCAGCTTGTCGGGTCTGTCGAGGGTGTTCACGTCGTGGGGGCACAACTGCTTGCAGTTCTTCAGAGCATTCACCATTATAATACTTGTAGAACAGGCAGAGGGATGCAACGTTTCGACGATGGGACAGAGGCTGAAGTTTTGATGCCAGTTTAGGGCCTATCAGATTTGCGACTCTCTTTTGAACCCTGTCAAGGAGCGAGAGACTAGTAGCCGATGCACCGGCCCAAATATGACAGCAATACTCCATACATGGGCGAATAGTGGCCTTATAGAGGTACAGGATACTTTCGGGTGTTAAAAGTTTTCTAGCACGGTAGAGAGAGCCCACCTTCCTTGCAGCGGCCCTGGCAATGCCCTCGATGTAACTGTTCCAACTCATGTTTCCAGTGAACGTTAGGCCAAGGAGCTTGAGAGACGTACTCTCAGATAAAGAGTCGTTGGCCATTGCTATATGTGGTAGAGAAGGTTTCTTGTAATTATTGAATGAAACCAGTTTTGTCTTGGTGGCATTGAACGTGACCATCCATTTTTGTCCCCATTCCACTACTGATTGGAGGTCATCCTCTAGTGTTTCTGCCATTACTTTAGATATATGTTCGTTTGTTTTCCTGTCGTGCCTGCTATAGAGTGTGGTGTCATCAGCATATATCCCCATCTCAGAGGCAATCTTGTCGGGGAGGTCATTTATGAATATCAGGAACAGCAGAGATCCAAGGATAGATCCTTGGGGCACTCCCGCATTTATATCATATTGTTTAGATGTACGACCGTCGAGGACAACCTGGATTTTACTCTATTATTATTATTATTATTATTATTATTATTATTATTATTATTATTATTATTATTATTATTATTATTTTCTTTTGAGTCATTCGATTCTAGTGATTTTTGTGAAGTTTTACTTGTTTTTTTTTTTCGACCGTTCTTTTCAGTTGATGACTATTCCTGTTTGCTTCCGTGTATTTTTTTATCCAAATTTCTTGGCCGTTTTTAAAAGTGTTTTGTTTGGAAGTCGGCTTCTAATTATAATGACAGGGGAAAATTCGAGAATTCTCTACGAGTTTGAGAGTGCTTGGATTTTTGTGTGAAAGGATTAGTCATTGAAAGTCCCTTCTTTTCCTGAAAGAAAAAGTCCTGTGGAAAGCTAACAATTTTTCTGAGGCTTTTACGGTATACGGGTACTGTCGTGTGGATATAGGGGCCCCGTTTTGGTCTGTTCTCACCACTTTTTGGACATCCATAACCTCTAGTGCTTATCCCTTCCAGTGTTACTCCTTTCTTTAGAAATTTGACATGGTTGCATGTCTGTGGGTTTGAACTGTGTGACGGTTGGTAAGAAGTGAGTTTCGAATGTAACTTGGCCTTTGTTTTCCCTGAAGTAAAGTTATTTAATTCTTTCTCAGATGACCACTTGCATTCTCGTTCTAGCCTGTTATGGCTGGAACGCCCTCTCTGCGGTCTTGTCGAAGCACACCCACAAAACACTGCGCTATGATTTATGATAGCCTGCTCTTTCATGTGGCCATTTCGGAGTCGCTCATAGAGAATTTCTCTTTTCCTAGCCGGATTTGATCTGACCACATCATCCTTGATAAAGCGGTTACTTAACGCATCTATGAAGAATTAAGACTACTTCAGTTGCACAGCTGGACTTTCCCTCACCTCTGAATCCATATAAGTTAACTTATCAAGTTTGTTCATCCTGCTTGCTAAATCTGTGTTAGCTCTCCTCGATCTTATTTTATTATTATTAGTGTTTGAGCAGTGTCGGTAAGATTTGTGAACTCGCCATACTGGGGTTTTATTTTATTGAGCAGATACTTACTGGTGCAGTTCGGATGATCATCGAGTAATGCTCTAATCATTTCCAATATTAGACCGTCCGTAAAATCGTATGCCAGGTTTACTAGTTCTGTGTCTATTAGCTGGTAGACCGACTCTTTCTTTTTCAGAGCTTCTAGACATGGCCTAAAATCAGACGGTTTCCCAGTATAGATCGGGATAAGACAAGATATTAAACGATGAGCACATGGAAACGGCAAGAGGTCGATATGTCATCGGTTATAACCGGCTGGCATGGGTCGCTTCTTGAGTCTTCATTGCGTCACTACAGGCAGCATTCCCATCGTCGTCATTAAATAGCAGGAATCGCATGCTGAAATTGAACGCTTGTATAGAAAGAACAAAGAAATGCATTTTAATAAAAAAATATATACAATTTATTTTGCATTTACATTTAACACTGCCGGAGCATAATTAAATTAAGACAGGTTGAAATCCGACGCGTGCTGCTAAAAACTCTGATCTGCGTTTGTTGAGCCCAGAATCGAAGTCTCAACTGTTTAAAAACGATACAATCATATTCAATTCTCTTTTTCAGTGAAGAAAAAGAGAGAAATGGAGTAAAAGAGGTATATATATATATATATATATATATATATATATATATATATATATATATATATATATATAGAGAGAGAGAGAGAGAGAGAGAGACAGAGAGAGACAGAGAGAGGAGAGAGAGATGTTCCAACACAAAGAGAGGGAGTGAAAGAGAGAAATAGAGAGAGAGAGAAGAGAGAGAGAAGAGAGAGAGAGAAGAGAGAAGAGAGAGAGAGAGAGAGAGAGAGAGAGAGAGAGAGAGAGAGAGAGAGAGAGGGAGAAATATATGTTTCAACACAATGTTTTGTTTTCTCAAATTCAGCTACCCGCACGCAAGCCTGAATTTTTTCGAATGCTTTTCTCAAATTTCAGAAACACTTGTCCGTCAAACCATGTTGATATGTTCTAACATTTTTCACAATCACAAAACACCTTCATGACACGATTTACTTCATCATAAGTACAGAACAAGTTAGGCACAAGGTTGTTTAATGTAGAAGTTCCCAATTCCCCCAAAATGGAAGCTACGTAATTGTTACACACTGACGTTAATATGCAGTATATAATGGATCGCTTTGCTGATTCTTGCGCTGCCTTTTTTCTGAAGATCAGTCTGTCTAAAAGAAAGGTTATGTTCGCTCCTGCGCCGGGCCAGTCATGCGGGGAGCCGAACATCATAGTCCGTAGTGCTAGGCTAAGAGTAGTTGATTCTGTCAAAAGCTGGATACGTCAACCACCTTAACCCACACAAAACCTGCTTAGGTCAACTTTATACCTATTAGTCAAAAGCAAACGATCTGTTTAATATGAAGCAACGTGTGCAAGTATTCTACTGGTTTGAGAAGACATGATCGTTCATATGGATACATTAACTCGGTTGAAATTGCTCAATTTGTATGACAAATTTGCTTTGAGATGTTCAAATGTGCGACAGGACTGGAGATAAATCTAAGATGACATGGACGATGAGATAGGGGAGAATTCAACATGACGGCGATCCGACGATCATCTGAAAAAATGCAGCAAAAACAATTATATATATATATATATATATATATATATATATATATATATATATATATATAGTAAGTTATAAACTGTATATGGTGATTAAGCTACACTGAATATTCCGCGTTTCATCTACTCTAGGACTCTTCAGGCTTATGCGCCTTAGCCTGAAGAGTCCTAGAGTGGCTGAAACGTGGAATATTCAGTATAGCTTAATCGCCATATACATTTTATAACTTACTAACTAGCTCTACCTACGTATTGAGCAATTTTGAAGTAAACACTTAAAGTTTACGCATAAATCTATACTTTCGTATATTAATTTATGTGAGCAAATGAAATAGTTACATATATATATATATATATATATATATATATATATATATATATATATGTATATATATATATATATAAGTGAAAGTGTCTGTTTGTCTGTGTGTTTGTCGGTGAACATTTGCCGACATAAAACTCTGTAATTTTTCAGTCTACAGACTCGAAATTTGATATACAGGGTAGTGAGATTTGGAAAAATCTTCGCAATCCGTTTTCGGCCAGAAATTTGGCTGTTAAGGGGTCAAAGGTCAACGATTTGACCTTTGAGAACTTTACAAAATTCCTCCACCAATTTTGGGTATAAACAATTGAAATTTTAGATATAGGTTCCTTGGACATGGATCTAACTTAATAACTTTATTTGATCCCAAAACGATAAATTGTTAAGGGGTCAAAGTTTTAAAAAAAATGACCGCTACGGTCTCTACCAAATTACTCAGAAAAGTTCCGGTATATACATTTGAAATTTGGCATAAAGGGTATTCCGAGATAGGGCAAGCTTTTTAATCGGTTTGGGTCGAGCATTTTAGCTACCAATATATAAATATATGTATGTATTTTTGCATGTCTGCCCAAAACTTTCGACAGAGACGACGTATTTTCACAAGACCAGCATCGTTCTGAAGCTCGACCTTTTAGAGACGACAAATATCGAAAAATTGGCTAAAAACATTAATTTCTTCACCTTCAACTGGGCACTTTTCTATAGGTAATGGTCGCCTTTTTCGTCGAAAGTAATCCCTTCTTTTCGATTGTCTAGCCTTAATTTAAACCTACGTTACTTCCAGTTTGACGGTTGTCGTAACAGCAAAGACGTCACGTTTTTTCTAGTTCTTTTTTCCTCCTTTGTGGTACGTGTTCGCGCCTACCTTCCTAATACTGTTACCCTTATGCCGTAAACTGAGGTCTCATTTTACCTCTTTACGAAATCGACGACTCTTCGTCCAAATGTATCCTTGATCCTTTCTTCCGTATGGTTCTTCTATTAATTTGAGCTTTGTTTTCGTTTTGTAACTAACTTATCTTTTGGGGACATTCTTAAAGCGCATTTATCTTTATGGTTGGATTCCACATATTAAGATATACCTTTCATCCACTGATTCGCTCGGATTTCCTTGCCTGGACCCTTGGAACTTGACGAAGACCCAGAAAATATCACCCCTAACTAAATAACACTTTTTGCGCCACAATACCTATTTGCGCACTATATTCTATCTAATGGTACACTTTTTGTGATTTCTCTTTTATCTCATCATAGATCCAGTAGAGACATCCCACATTCATGCGTCTCTAAAAAAATACAAAGTTATATCTTCCTACGTACTTACGGTATATTTTACTTTTCTTTCATTTTATTATACTATATGTGAATAGCCTTCGGGCTCTCATAGCCCTTTTTTCATAAGGATTCTCGTATCCGTCCAACGTCTGCATTTAACTTATTGTGTCGAGACTTATTTCTCTGCTCAAAACCGTTACATGTGGCATGCTTTAAAAGCACACAATATCGCAGGTTCACATCTGCATTTTTCGAATGAGGGGCATCTCTAGTGCTTATCATCTCCCTGCCAAGTTACTCTTCTTGGAAAAAATGTTATAGGCATCATTAAAAAAAAAACAAAAACCAATTGTCAAAAAAATTCTTTCTTTCGGCTTATTACATCTGAAAACTCTCTAAATACCCGTTTATGCAATTTATTTTGTCCCCTCTCTAAAATTCTAACTGATTTCTACGCCAACTATTTGTCTTAATTAATCTTATTTTCTCCTAGATATTTCAATTGTAATGTATATACATAATAATGACTTTGAATTCCTGTCGCAGAAAAACATAACATTTACATATATTTAAGACATTCTTGACAATATAAAAACATTTTTAACAAATACGTTACATTAAACATTTAAACTATGATTTTCACAAACAGCCGTAACTTTTCTCAAGAACAGAAAAAATATTTTCTGTAACACAAAGTCCGTTAACACGAAATCTATAAATTGCCCCTTTTTTCAAAGACAAAACAATTAACCACATTAAAAGCTAGAAAGTTCAACTATTTCACATTTCTGCATCCTTCTTTTTGACAATAGCGTATTTTCGTTTCCGAACGAAACACGTCTTAAGTGCAACTCACTTTTGAATTATTTTCTTATTGACATATGTAAACTTTCTTCCACCACACATTTTTGATACCATTTTTATGAATTACATACTGACTTAATTTTTCCCTGTGTTTGTGTGAGTCCATCAAAACAATTTATTAACCGAATTCAACAATTACCAAAACAAAATTTCTCGTCCCGTGTAAAATATCTTGACATAAACAATCTCTTTATTTTTTTCTGCTTAAACTTTCTGCATGTGTTTGTATATTTAAACAATCTTTAAATGAATGAAATGCATTGTGAATTTTTTTTTCATTCATTACGTATGTTTTCTATTCTTTTTCAAATTTTCTTATATACTTTTGTTCTATTGTGTGTGTGTGTGCTTTCATTTTTTTCTTTAATACTGCGTATGTGTGAATGTTTCTCTTTTTATTCTTAATTATTGTTTTATTTGGTTTTGCATTTTTTCCTTTGTTTTTTTTCTTTTTTTTCTTTCGCGCTGTGTGATCGTCTATGGAATGGACCCTTACGTTGTGTACTCGTGGTAGAGCCGACTTTTTTTTTTTCAAACCCACCCTTGCTTGAGTGGACTAGTCACGTTCACCAAATTTCCGAATATGTTGTATTATTGATGATGTTCCAATATGCGCGTATGTTCCGTGGATTCTTATTTAGTGTTCTTGTTTGTAAGACGACTTATATATTTGTTGTTGTTCGTTTTAGGAGAGTCTTGGTGTTTTATCTAGAGACATTGGTGAGATATAGACAGGTATATATAAAGAGAGCTGAGAGTTCTTATATATATAATAGACATTGAAGAGATATAGAGACAGTGTAGATATTACGACAATAGCCAACGAATGTAATACACAATGAGAGGAGATTTGATATATATAGATAGATAGACCGAGAGTTTGACATTTATACCTTTGACAGTTCTGTGAACGGGGGTGTTTCTATAACATTTATACTTTGACACATATACTTTCTAACACACATTTTTTAGATGATGATTTTATCAAGGTACTTATAACATAAATAGACAATACCTTTTCTGTTGAATAACAACCCGACGACACAGATACAAAAACACATTATGACGTCCTTTATTTCATGACCGGTCCTGATTTCGCTCGAGGAATTCAAAGTTTCTTTACGTGACTTTTCTTCTCTAACCTTCGCTTCCAAGGTTTGGTGTCAGCAGCTGTCGCTGACCGCTCTCTCGGCTCTCTCTCCCCTCTTTCTCCAAGACGCCATCTAAAAACTCTACCTATATTGGGAACTCGTCACGTCATCGCATGATTAATCATGTGCTCATCGAGCACGTTGCCTTGACATGCGCCACGTTGTAAAACTTGACATGACCCCGAGTTCAGCAAACTATTTTTCGAATAACCTCTTTACAAAATATGTTTACAATTTCAATTGACGATTTAATTCCTTATTTTAATTTTCACAGAAACAAATTTCATTATTACATTCCTTTTCCAATAAACAGATATCTAACTATTTTGTGTGAGCTAAAAATTGCGATTCTACATTGCTTATTTTCAATAACATTCTGTATTTATTTTAACTTATGATTGGAATTCTCAATTCCAAATCTAGCTTCGCAAGTTCGAATCCTTGACTATCCTATTTCATATTTACTCACTCTCAAGAACAGGCTTCTGTTATTGTAACACTACCACTTTTTTTGCTCAATACACACCTCCAAACACCCGGGAAACACCGGGCTGAAATACCAGTATATATATAAAAGTGAAAATGTCTGTGTGTTTTATATACAAGAAAAAGATTTGGGAACGTCTTTGTAATCGATTTTCTGACAGTAATTTGGCTGTTAAAAGGTCTTAGTTCACCGATTTGACCTTTGAGAACTCTACCTAATTCCCCCTGCAATTGTAGTATAAACAATTGAACTTTTAAATATAGATTACTCAGAGATGCATCTCACTTTATAACTTGATTTGAGCCCAAAACAATAAATGTAAAAGGGTTATAATAGGGGTCAAATTTTAAAAGAATTTTACTTCTGCGGTCTCTACAAATTCCTCAGAAAACTTCTGGTCTAAATTTTATATAAAGGGTATTCGGAGATCGGGTGAGCTTTGTAATCTGTTTGCGTCGAAATTTGAGCTACGAATATAAAAATGTATGTATGTATATTTGCATGTCTGCCTAAAACTTTCGACACAGGCAACGGATTTTCACAAGATCAGTATTATTTTGAAGCTGAACCCTTCAGACGACAAATACCGAAAAATTGTCTAAAAACATTAATAACTTCACCCACAACTGGGTTCTTTTCTACATGGAGAGGTCGCTTTTTTCGCCGATATTGTCGAAAGTAATCCCTATTTTCGATAGTGTAGCCCTGATTGAAACCTACACCCCTTCCGGTTTGGCGGTGATCGTAAAAGCAAAGACGTCACGTTTTTTCCCCGTCATTTTCCTCCGTCGCGGTACGTGTTCGAACCTGCCTTCCTACTACCACTTTTTTTTTTTGCTTAACATACACCTCCAAACACCCAGGCAACTCCGGGCTACAATGTTAGTATATATATATATATATATATATATATATAGTAATTTATAAAATATATATGGCGATTAAGCTACACTGAATATTCTGCGTTTCATCCACTATACGACGTGACGTCTTTGCTTTTACGACCACCGCCAGACCGGAAGGGGTGTAGGTTTCAATCAGGGCTACACTATCGAAAATAGGGATTACTTTCGACAATATCGGCGCATAAGCCTGACGAATCCTATAGTGGATGAAACGCAGAATATTCGGTGTAGCTTAATCGCCATATATATTTTATAAATTACTAACTAGATCTACCTACGTATTGAGCACTTTTGAAGTAAATACTACAAGGATGGAATACTGTTGCCATATCTGGGCAGGAGCTGCAAAAAACAGCCTATCCTGCCTTGACAGAGTACAAAATAGACTTCGTGGCTTAGTGGGGGATGCCCTTTTCTCTACCCTGCAACCTCTCTCCCACAGAAGAGACGTTGCGAGCCTGTCCTTGTTTTATCGTTATTTCCATGGCAGGTGCTCGTCTGAACTCCAATCTCTGGTCCTTCCTCGCCAATCTTTCACGAAAAACACCCGTCTAGCCGAATCCACTGTGAAAAATTTCCCCCACTCTTTATCTGTGCCTAAATCAAAACGTGGATTCCATGAACAAAGCTTCATTCTTAGAACTGCACGCCTGTGGAACTCTGTTCCGTCTGCCTGCTTCCCATCGAACTACAACTTGGATGTGTTCAAGTCCAATGTATACAAATTCCTAATGAACCGCCTCTTAAGTAAACACTTCATCAAATCTCCACACTAACGTAATGTACGTGCAATAACCCTTATCCCTGAGTGTTTTCCGGGCCTTGATAAGTGGTGATCACTGTGTAAAAAAAAAAAAGAGCTTAAAGTTTACGCATAAATCTATACTTTTGTATATTAATTTTATGTGAGTAAATGAAGTAGTTATATATATATATATATATATACATATATATATATATATATACGTGTGTGTGTTTATTACCGTTTTATCTGTTTGATTACATATATATGTGTGTGTGTGTGTGTGTGTGTTTATTACCGTTTTATCTGTTTGATTCATATTTCGGATGTTGGACCGTGTTTACGATTCTAACAGCCTCGTCAGACCTTACAGAAATTGTTGGTTAGTATTAGGAAAAATTGTTTTTAGCTTTTTTCATACTAACGAACCATTTCTGTAAGGTCTGACGAGGCTGTTAGATCGTAACACGGTCCAACATCCGAAACATATGTAACCAAGCAGATAAAACGGTAATAAAAAATAAAACACATATTTGCCCTGCAATAGTATTGAGCACTCTCTTCAGGTTTTTATTAATTACCATTTTACCATATATATATATATATATATATATATATATATATACATATATATATATATATATATATATATATATATATATATATCAACAACTGAAGGCTCGTTGAAAAGAAAATTTCCTAACTTGTGTTGTATGGGGCATGTGACATTGAGGGGATCATCCATTATCCAGAGCGTATCTTTATACCTTTTTCACAACAATAAAATCTTTCAATCGTAGTCATTTGCTTTCTTAGTTTTGCATATTAATTACAAATTTTCCCAAACTTCTGGCCTTGATATTGTTTCAAATGATTTTAACTAACACTAGGAGAGACTGGATTCTAAATATTTCTCATATGTTATATCTCCTCTTTTTGGTCTTCATACATAAAGTGAATTTCACAGTGTATAAGGATTGTTTTCTACTGGAGATATTCATAACCGAACCCTATTTCCAAAACAGGGGAGATATAGCATATGAGAAATATTTGGATTTAAAAAACCTCTTGCTGTTACTTCAGATCATTTGAAACCATATCAGCATGATTTAATCTTCCCACCATCAACGCCAGATGTTTTGGATATATATATATATATATATATATATATATATATATATATATATATATATATATATATATAATAAAATGAACTCCGTTTATTTAATTGCTTAAGGAAATTATAAGAGTTCCATAGGTGTATATTTTAATAAACCTAAAACGCGATGGAAATCGGCTTTACCCTTTGTTTGTTTGTTTATAATAGTCGCGTGCAAACGACTCCACAAGTCACTCCGTCATTCGGTCGGTCTGTCCGAAACACTTTTGTGCTTGGCCTTTTTGGTTAAGATCAAAGGACTGTTCTTAATAGATGCTGTTCTTAGCTTTTTATCATTTTCTTGGCCTTTTGGCAAAATGTAGTATCTGTTCCAGCAGATACTGCAAGCAAAGACCATATGTGGACGTAACCCCACATATAAGACCTTGGTCAATATACGGGCAACCTTTCATACCAATTGTCACTATCCAGCTCCCATTTCCCACCCACCGGGAGCTGGTCCCCCTTCTCCCTCCCCCTCCCTCTCTCTCCACATTAAAAAACAGCATTGTGCCTTATTTGCTCAGTGGGGAAGCAAATAAATCCACCCACATATAAGACCTTGGTCAATGTAGGGGCAACCCTTCATACCAATTCTCACTGTCCAGCTCCCCTACTCCCCAGGGAGTTGGTTCCCATTTCCCCTTCACTCCTCACATAAAAAATCGGCCTTGTGCCTAATTTGCTCGGTAGGGGAGCAAATAAATACCGCTTTTCGTGGCCTTTTGGCCAAGATCAAAGTGTAGTATCTGTTCCGGTATATACTGAAAGCAAAGACCATATGTGGGGGCAACACCACATATAAGACCTTGGTCAATGTAGGGGTAACCCTTCGTACCAATTGTCACTATCCAGCTCCCCTACTCTCCGGGGAGTTGGACCCCATTTCCCCCTCACTCCTCACATTAAAAATCGGCCTTGTGCCTCATTTGCTTGGTGGGGGAGCAAATAAATACCAATCCCACATACAAGACCTTGGTCAATGTAGGGCAACCCTTCGTACCGATTGTCACTATCCAGCTCCCCTACTCCCCGGGGAGTTGGCCCCCATTTGCCCTTCACTCCTCACATTAAAAAGCGGCCTTGTGCCTAATTTGCTCGGTGGGGGAGCAAATTAATACCATTTTATTGTCTGCTGGTCAAGCTCAAAGTGTAGTATCTGTTTTTTCTACATTATGTACTTATTGTGATATAAAGTAGGGAATCACTTTTCTCTATTAATTTAATGTAAAATGATCACCCACTTTACAACCAATCAGTCTCCAAGCCATTCAAGTCATTCTCCATACCATTCAAGTTGTTTCTGAAAGATTCCAGTTATTTTTTAAGCATTCAATTCATCCTTAGGTTCATTAAAGTCATTCTAAGTCATTTACTTTTTATTTATTTAAGTCATTTCAGCCATTTTTTCGGTCATTTTAGTTTAGTCTTTAAGAATTTCATCTCAATCCTACATTCACGCATTCATTCATTACACGAGAGCACGCGAGTAATGGCTATCGGCCTCGTTTTTTCTTGTTTAATTCTTTTTTGTAATCTCATTATCTTTGTGATTTGGGAAGTGCTACTGTACAGACAAGTGCGGTGAACAGCAAGTAAGCTTACATGTTTGTAAAGAACGTGTTATTGAAATTTGAATATGCGTCGACAATATTGCAAATTTATTTTAAAAATGAAAATTGTCACTTGTGCTTTAGTTGGGGAAGCATAAAAGATCGATACTGTTTTTTCTTTCCTGAGTAGCGATGATACACTCTATGCTTACTTGGGTTGTTATAATACGTAAAAGATGAATGTGATAAAAAAGACAGTGTTGAAATTATAGCGTTAAAGACAATAAACAACGAAACTTCTATTTGCATTAGGAGTTTCCCGAATCAAAGGGAGTGGTTATCCTTTGTCTTATGTAATTTTAGATAACAAAAGTTATGCCTCAGTTGCTCATATTCATAGGAAACAGCGTCAAACCTAACCGATTCCCTTATTGTGGAGACGTTTTGCACGTGTGTTCTTGCAAATATTTATATATATATTTTATTTATATTTTATGGATATCGTTACAGACCAGTTATCAAGCTACTTAATGTACGAAGTTATCAAATTCTAATGCAAGGCCCAGATAAATGTTAGGTTGATGACGGTTTAGTAAAAAATAACAACAAAAAAAAAAACAATACTTCCCTTTTTGCCAGAAACATTTTTCACGATAGAAGGCAAAGGAAGAGAGGCGAGAGATACGATAATGTTTAAATTAAAAGCAATATATACTTTTAATGCTGTTAAATATAATTGAAAGAGCAACACATTTCAACAAATTGAAACTCTTTCTATAATGAAAAATATTGATTTTACAACATTTTAATAGAGTATATAAAACGTCATATAGAAAGGTTAATAACTAACATATCAAACAGATTAGATGACAAACTTTCCCTCTTTTTTCTATGTACACACACGCACAGACACATATCTATATATGCGTGTGTGTATTTTCATATGCAAAACCAGATATATATATATATATATATATATATGTGTGTGTGTGTGTGTGTGTGTGTGTGTGTGTGTGTGTGTGTGTGTGTGTGTGTGTGTGAAGAGAGAGAGAGGGAGAGCGCGCGAGAAAGAGAGAGAGGGCAAGAAGTTGAGAGAGATAGAAGGTGGACGGATTGAAAGAGAGAAATAGAGAGTGAGGGAGAAAGAGACTGTAGCACCTTCACAATAGTAAATGGGGTTGTAGCTACTTTACAGTTTAAACCAGCTGCCTTCTTTTGTAGTATGATCATTTAAATGTTCATCCGCCTGAGAACATGGCAATCAAAGATAGCAGATCCATCAAATGTCATATTGCCGCTTTTCAAGTGTTACACTGGCTTCAAAGCATATTTTAACCCCATTCTTTTTCCGAATAGATAAAAGTGCATAGAAAAATCAAAGACAAAAGTTCGAAATCGTCATTCAACCATTTCACAGATTTATAACAATTTAAGAAAATAATATTCGAAGACTGATTCTACAAAAGAAGCTTATGTAATTTTCTGTGCTTCTTTAGATAAACCTGAATATCTATATGGAAAATTCAGAAAATTTCAGTACGTATTTACCTTGATAGGTTAAAAATAGTTGACTAAGCAATTCGTAACATGTTGACTAATTTTTCTTTAAATAGTTTGAGTTATATATTTTAGCATTGACTTGACGAAGGCCGAAAATAACTGCCGAGCAGTTTATCGATAAATATAATTTATTATAAAAAACATAAATATAAAATGAATTTATCTAATTTTGGTGTACTGTATTTTTTACGCTACAGGTAGTTACATTATAGACTATTTGCATTATTTTGTTTATTTTTTTTTACGAGCAGTTTCAAATATTGGAGTTAAACTGGGGAATTATTTAACTTTATATAGATCTGTTTTATATATATATATATATATATATATATATATATATATATATACATATATATATGTGTGTGTTTGTGTATATATATATATATATATATATATATATATATACTATTATTAAAAGTCATTTATGAGTATGTGTGTGTGAGTTCCTTATTTATACATTCCGAAACGGCTGTGTTAACTTTGCAAATTTCACACAAAAGCAATTTATATTTCTAGCAATGTTCTTTTTTTACATGGGGGTCACCACTTATCAAGGCCCGAAGGCCACTCAGGGATAAGGGTTATTGCGTGTACAGTAATCAATGAGATAGTATTGTAGTGATCATTAGTATTGGGGGTTTTGATAGAGTGTCTTACTTAAGGGGGCGGTTTGTCAGGAGTTTGTTTATGTTGGACTTTAAGACGTCCAAGTTGTAGTCAGGTGGGAAACAGGCAAGCGGTAGAGAGTTCCACTGGCGTGCAGTTCTAAGAAAGTAGCTTATGTTTTGTACAGGAATTCATCTGATAAGTTTCGAAAATCGAAAAATGTCGGATTAAAAATTAGCCTTCTTATTTTATAGATAAAAATAATTTTTGAGTAGAAATATTTTATGCTACATTGGTGTAAAGTTGATCGGCGTAACGTAAAATATTTCCCTATAAAAATTCTACTTTTTATCTATAAGAAGAAGAATGACTATTTTAAGATCGTCAGACCTAATTATCAACTGACTTGATATTGCAAACAGACATAGACGAAATTTGATAAACATTATCATTATTATGTTTTTTTTGTTTTTTTTCAAGTTAGTCATGTGAGCAAATTATTCCATATATATATTATAACTTACTATATATGCATATATATATATATATATATATATATATATATATATATATACATATATTATTTTTTTAAACCAGTAATCTACGGACACGCGTGTTTTGGAGCCCTACTCCTCATATATATATATATATATATATATATATATATATATATATATATATATATATATATATATATATGGATAAAAAAGGAGAAAGAGAGTAAGAAGTAGTGAAGTGTCATTGATATCGCCATGCATTATGAGATCAGATTGTTTGATTCGATTTCTGTCGAAGTCCGTGAGAAAATTATGAATTTACTTATTATTCTTTATACAATTGTCAGGTAAAGTAGTTACGCAAACTGTACTTGTACGACCAGTTTAGGATAAAATAAAAATTCGAAATGACATCTTTTTCACTTTGCTTAGCCTGATCTTTCCCCATTTCTTTTGGAGCGGCTATTTTCCACTGGACTCCAGCAATGTCGCTATTGGGAAAGTCAAGTGACAGATTATGCAATCCTTACTTAAGTATATCTTACCTTCTCAGGAACCTTTCATGGATTATCCATTGTGTCTCTAAACTGAACGGAGAGTTTGTATAGCGAAACATGTATATATGTTTATATAGTGAACTATGTATGTGAAGTACGTATATGTGTATTTAGCGACTATATATGCTTTTATAATAAAATATGTATAAACTTAATATGGCGCAGCATGTCTATATCCTTATATAGCAAGGTTTATATTGTGAAGCATTTAGATATGTATGCGTAAATTTAGACTTAGAGTAAGTAGACAACATTCAGTCAATATTTTTAAATCTCAATTTAATCTAAATAACCTTTAACATCAGTTTAACCAGTAATTCTGATTGTCAAATATCTTATAATGTTAACAAGTAAGATAGCAGCCATATTATAAAGTACATACGTTTGGATCAAATCTAACAAAATGTGCATGATAGAAAAGTTGATATTCGAAAAGCATGCATTAAAATGAACTCATTTGGTGAGAATTGGAAACGTCATCTTTATTAATTAAGAATCGAAGGCTGAAGAAGGACAGAACAGGAGGAAAAAGAAAACGGAGAAAGACCACACTAGGATTAGGTCAGTTGCTAAAAGACATACAGCACACACACATTTTTATATATATATATATATATATATATATATATATATATATATATATATATATATATATGATTGTTGAGCTGGATTAAATCCAACGATATGAAATAGAATGGAGGTGGAAGAACCTGGATACTCAATGTTTCGCTCGATTTATGCGGGCTTTGTTCTGACTTCTTTACTCCTACTAGACATCTCATAATTCCTCACAGGATCCCTACATTCTTTGAATTCTTTTATGCCTATAAAAATTGATGTTTGATTCATGCAAGATGGCCCAAGAGCGATCTGTAACATTATATACGTTTCTGTGGCATTTTTCCAAGTTTCAAACAGAATTTTATTGCATATCATTTTTGTAAAGTGCCCTCATGTCCAGATTTTTTTTTTGAAATTAACCAGCTGGAACAATTAGGATTGAGTAAAGTGTATTCCAATTTATACTCTGTTATATATTTGAATCTGAAATCATAAAAATTAGTCAGTCATCCCATAAGATGTATAGCAATAACATGCTGAATAATTTTAAATGCCTGTACAAAAATATTTGGGCACTAATTCACGGCACCTCGTACATAATATATCTTCATACCACCGTCAAAAAGAAACGCACCTCACTTAGATAGAGTTGGATACGTGTGCTAGCTTATCGTTTTCTTTATTTTTTATTTTTATTTTTTTTTGCATGGAGATCACCACTTATCAAGGCCCAGAAACCACTCGGGGATCAGGGTAATTGCGTGTACAGTAATCAATGGGATAGTGTTGTAGTATTCGTTAGTATTGGAGATTTAATAAAGTGTCATTACTTAAGAGGGTGGTTCATCAGGAATTTGTTTATGTTGAACTTGAAGACGCCGTAGTTGAAGTAAGGTGGAGAAAAGGCAAGCGGTAGAGAGTTCTACATACGTGCAGTTCTAAGAAAGACGCTTTGGTCATGGAATCTACGTTTTTTGATTTAGGCACAGATAAAGAGCGGGGAAAATTATTGACAATGGTTTTAACTAGATGGGTGTTTGGCGAGGAGGGACCAGAGATTAGAGCTCAGACGAGCACTTGCGATGGAAATAACGATAAAACAAAGATAGGCTCGCAACGTCTCTTCTGTGGGAGAGAGGTTTCAGAAAAGGGTATCCCCCACTAAGCCACGAAGTCTATTTTGTACTCTGTCAAGGCAGGATAGGCTGTTTTAGCAGTACTTGGCTTTTATATAGATACAGAATTGCACCAGTAGTGAGATATCTTTTGGAGCGGTAGAAGGATCCCACCATTTTCCCAGCGACCTTGGCAATAGACGATGTTAGCATTCCATTTCAGATCAGGAGTAAAGGTCAAACCGAGAAGTTTATCAAAACATGGGGCCTCTCCTAGACGTGATCCATCCATTTCAATTGATGCCAAATGGGGATCAGAGAGTTGATGATGTAAAGATAGGAGCTTGATTTGTATTAAAGGTAACCAGCCACTTCTTCCCCCACTGTACCACGCGCTCAAGATAAGATGAGAAAGAATCAGAGAGAACTTTGCCATTTACGGCCTTTGATGTGTTGCCATAGATGGTTGTATCATCAGCATAGATGTCAACGGATGATTTAAGCATATGTTTTCGAAGATCATTGATGTAGATCAGGAAGGGAGTTGGGCCCAGGATGGACCCCTGAGGGATTTTAACATTAATACTGCGGACCTCTGATTTCTACCCATCAACCACTACTCTTATGAGCCTATCAGACAGAAATGATTTAATGATTGAGAAAACATTTCCAGGTATACCGTAGCTGGAAATCTTGTAAAGTAAGCCTTTATGCTATCCCTTATCGAAAAGAAATTGCTCTAGAAAGTAAGCCTTTGTTGAGGGATTCTCTAATCGTGTGAGATATAACCGTTAGCACATCTGCTGTAGATCTAGTAGAATGGAAACCATATTGCATGTCACATAGAAAGTTATTTCTCTATTTAATATGGATTCCAGCAACTTACTCATAACACACAGGAGACTTATTGGTCTGTACTGAGAGGGAGATGACTTATCACCTGAATTCTTATATACAGGGCATACTGATGAGATTTTCCAAGGTGTTGGAAAGCATTTCTCTTTCAGGCAACGCTTAAACACTTTTGTAAGTATGGGGGCAAGTTCTGGTTGAAGCTTTTTTAACACTATAATTGGAATGCCGTCAGGACCAGTTGCTTTACTGGAATCAAGCACAGATATTTTGTATGTTACCTAGTGTATTGTGTGTTATAGCAGGAAATACGGGGAGTTGATGACCTTTGTCGCATAGGGTAGAATTAGCTGCAAAGTTTTTGGCAAATAGTTTGGCCTTGTCTGATGCTGACGAGATGACCTTTGGCTCATTGATAATGGTTGGGATAGAACACACACTTCTGTTCAGGATCCTATTTGTTATTTGCCAAAACTGGTGGGAACCAAGCCGCTGATCAGCTACTTTGGATTTAACGGACTGAGCATATAGCGGTCCTGAAAGCAGCTTTAGTCTCAGTGCATCAATCACGTTGGTAGCTATGGAAAAAGTGATTTCTGTGTGCGATAGCAGCAGCACATTCTGGGGAGAACCATGGCTGACTGTTAGGTTTTTGTTGGAATTTTTATGGTAATAATCGGTCTATACCTACAATTAACCATTCGGGCAGGTCTAATACTATAGAGGACACATCCTTTTTAAACATGGAATGCAGAGGTAGATTGGATATGAATGTACGGAAGCTATCCCAGTCAGCCATAGAGTATTGGTATACAGTACGGTGGAGAGGTACGTCTGAAGACTTATTACATTTCCTTTTTATCTTAACTGATACAACGGAGTGGTCGGAGGATCCTAGAGCAGATAGAACGGAACGAAATAGCTCATGGGAAGTTGAGAGAAAAAAATCTAGGAGGCTTGCGTTCTGACCGGTAATATTGGGCACATGGGTGGGCTCGCGAACAATCTGAGTGATGTCATAGGCAATGGCGAAATCATAATAGCACCTCCCCTCATCATCTGTCTTATTTGAGTGTGTCAGCCATTCCATGTTATGGACATTGAAGTCACTGCAAATGAGAATGTTAGCCGAGGGATGAGCAGACAGGATATGGTCAATTTTCTCAGATATGCTCTTAAAGATAGTAACTCCGCTGTTGTGGGGGCGATAGATTGCAAATATACATGCGGTGGTGTAAGCAAGTGCAACCGTGAAGCACATATAAGGTAAATTAGGGTCTTCTCATGAGATATCTCTGCCACACGGGAAGCCATCTTTAATGTAGGCACATATTCCATGTCCATGGCGATCTGGGGGTCAGATTTAGATGTTTTTATCATTTGATCATAAGAACGTCATTGTTGGTCAGATGATACGCTGCATTCAATAAATCTTAACAACAAACATCATGATGACGGGCAAATGTCTTTATCCAACCTCGAACATTTTAAGAAACTGTCGGTTTTTACTGCTATCCTATTCATATCCACAAAGTCAGAGAGAATGGTCATACGAGCACTTTTTGACATTTACATGTTATTAAGTTTCTGGCTGAAAGACAAGCCGACCATTCTCATCCGTGATATTGCTCAAGGGGCCATGTTTCACCCTTCTACATTTATACAATGGTATCTGGTGGCGGTGGCTGAGTGGTTAATAACACGCGATAAGTACATGAGTGTATCAACTCAGAATCTAATTTATTTCATCGAAAAACTCTCACTTCGAAACACTGGCAAATTTCAAGTGGTCACTCCCATAATTATCCTATGTCTTATTCTTAAAGATTTCTAAAGAGAAAAGAATGGGGGAAACGAATTCCAACCAATAATAATCTAATTCATTCGGAAGGAATGAGTGAATAATTAATGATGTTTTTTTTTTTACAAATATTTTTATTAGGTTAGAATAAGTAACAATTCACTTTTGTAAAAAGTGATTAGCCATCTATTTTAAAATCAATTATGCCTTGAGTTTTCGAGTGAGACAAAGTATTTTCCCTACTATACAGCAAAACCATTTTTACAATATAATGCCTCCTTATCTTAATATATTTAGAATGTTACGTGAAAATCCATTTTCTGTCCATGTAATTGAAGATCAGTTAAGCTGTTTCGTCTAGATGAAAATATGCTATACTGTTACAAGGTTAACCAGCTTTTATTTTTATCACGAAAACAATTATTAGTGATTTGGAGAAAACGAAATTGAAATCATTCATCAATTCCGAACCAAAGATTCTCTTACATTGAGTTTTTTCTACGATGCGATATATGATCATTCTGACGCAGTGAAGTTTATTGATTAGCCATAAGATGACAGTGCATGTATAAATAGAGAATATTTTTTATCTTCTTAGTTGTATAGTGTCTATATTAATGGATAGAATATATAAAAATAGGTGCCAATAAAATAAAAAGAAGAATAACTGTGTAAAAACATGCACACTCTTAAGATGTGTCCATTAAACTAGGAATGAAATGATATTACGCGTTAGAACCCAGCAAACAGACCAACACAATGTCATAAACTTGTCAGATATTATACAAACCTAACTAAAACACTGTTTCATACTTTATACTTACAGGCCCACGAACAGAGAAGCCAATCAACACAGTTCTATTTCATACAGACGTGATAGACCGATATTAGACCCAAATGCTATTTAAAGCATTTAACATGACATGAGAACAAATAGAATTAATAAAAATGCCAATTTAAGCTTAAACCCGACAGATCATATCCATTGTTGTTAGGGAGACAGACAACAAACGAAATGAAATAATTCTATTTTAAACTTTAGAATTATAAAAACAAATAAACATGTAGACTAAGTTCCATTTCATATTTAAAGATAACAGGCTGCACACAAACTGATAAAATGCTATTTTAATGGAGGTTTGAAATGCCACAAAATGAACGGACACTATAATAGTAAAAAGTAAAGTATCACCAATAATAGACGAACCGACAAAATACTATTCCTATATTTCACATTCACATTATGTTTTTTTATAAATATTCATCCCAAAGAAAGCATAATGCCACTAAAATGTAAAAATGCTACTGTGAATTAATTAGTTTGCATGTGCAGAGGAATACACTAAGTAGTTTATTTTTATTGAGGCATTGCAATTTATCAAGAGCGAAAGATGATTCGTGGATAAGAGTTAATTAATGTTAAGTGGTCGATGAAATAACACCAAGCTGATCAGTAATTATGGATGTTAAGCAGAACTTGATTATTTAAGGGAACGGTTTAGCAAGAACTTGCTTTAATTAGACTTGAACGACCATGTTATTATAAGCTGGGAAGAAGTCTACCGGTATTGTGTTCTAAGAAAGAAATGTTCAAAATTTTAAACGTAATTGTTACAAAGCAACACACAGTAAGAATATGCCATTTAAGTTTATACATAATAGATAAACAGATCGCCAAAATATTTTAACTTGAAAGTAACGGATACTACTAACAGAAAATGTTCTTTTAAGCGTAAGCGTCACGTACAGACAATGACAATGAAACAATATTATTTATAATTTAAACATTACAAATAAGCCGAGGAAATTCTATTACAACGTGAGAGATGAAAGAAGACATAAACAACCTACTTTTCTAAACTTAACCGCCAAACCCAGCAAATGAATCTACAAAATGCTATTTAAAACCTTGCAGAAGTACACACAAACCTACAATATACTATTTCGAATATGGAAACGAAAGACTAACAAAATACTATTTCTAATGCGTCACAGACAATAATACGAAGCATCTAAATGATAATTATTATATAAATGTTGCAGACAACACAGGAAGTGATAATATATATTTTTCTAAAGAGATGGATCAGCAAACTGACCAATACAATGCTATTTTAAAGTAAAGTGTGGCATTTATAAAAGCCTGTGAACCAATATTGCACATAACATGTGAAAATACTATATATATATATATATATATATATATATATATAATTCAATTTTCACCCCAAACAAGGCACAGTGCCACTTTGAAGTAGGGGTAACTATCGGGGACATAAGTTTCTGGGAAATTATAAAAGGAAATGCGCAGTAAAATGTCTGTTTACATTACACTTAAACTTCTGCATGTCAGTACAGTAAGGTAAACAGAATCCCAGAAGAGAGTTCAAAAGTTTAGCAGTTCTGGGGAAGAAACTATTGGAGTAGAAGGCTTTCTTACACCTAGGTGTCACTACTGTGTAGGAGTGAGATTTAGCTGCTTGTCGAGTTTGTCGAGATTATTTACGTTGAGGGGGTAGAAGTGCTTGTAGTTCGTAAGAGCATTTGACACTAAAATGCGTCTAGAACGGCAGAGGGATGCAACATCTTGTCGATGGGACAGAAACTGAAGCTTTGATGACAGTTCAGAACCTAGCTGTTTGGCGACTCTCTTCTGAACACTGTCCAGGAGTGAGAGACTAGTAGCAGATGCATCAGCCCAAATGTGACAACAGTACTTCATACATGGCGTTATAAAGGCACAATATACTTTCAGGCGTAAATAGCTTTCTAGCACAGTAGAGAGAACCAACATTCTTCGCTACAGCTTCTGCAATGTTCCCATTGTATCGGTGTCAACTCATGTTCCTTGTAGACATGAGGCCAAGGATTTTAAATAAGTACTTTCAGGTTATGTGTTTTGGCCATTACTATTGGTTGTAGAGAAGGTTTGTTGTAATTATTGAAGGAAACAAGCTTAGTCTTGGCGGCATCAAATGTGACAATCCATTTTTATCCCTATTCCACTACAGATTGGAAGTCTTCCTCCAGTGTTCCTGCTATTTCCTTAGGTATGTGTTCATTCATTTTTACCTCGTTCGTGTTAAAGAGCGTGGTGTCATTAGCAAATATACTAATCTCAGAGACAGTTTTATTAGGAAGGTCATTTATGAATATTAGGAATAATAAAGCTCCAAGGATCGACCCCTGAGGTACTCCAGTATTTAAATCATATTGTTAAGATTCACGACTGTCGAGGACAATCTGGATTTTTCTCTTACTTAAGAAGGATTTAATTACCAAATGCATTCTTCCAGTGGTACCATATAATCTGATGTTCCTGTGAAGACTGTCCTGCTATACCTTATCAAACACCTAAGATATATCTAGGCTACCGCTCAACCCTCGCTTTATCCAGTGAATGGTATATACGTTTAGAAATTACAGTTAAGATATCTGCTGTTGAACGTGCTTGCCTAAATCCATATTATTATCCGGTCAGAAGTTTAGCAGCTGTAAGATGATGGATTAGAGCTTGGTTAATTATGGACTCAAATGTTTTGGCTAAAGGCGGAAGGAGGCTAATCGGACGATAATTTGATGGCGCAGTTCCTTCGCCAGAATTACTGAAAACTTGCTGCCACTGAAGCAGTTTTCCAGCAGTTAGGAAGGCAGGATTCGTTATGGCATTTGTTGTACAGTTGGGAGAGACTGGACCAACCTCGGCGGAGCATTTTTTTAATAGCACAGCCGGGATGAGATCGGGTCCACATGCTTTCGAGGTATCTATGTTTTTATGATACCATGGACCTGAGAAGGGGTGATTTTCAGATCATCTACCGTGGTGTCTGTTCGCAAAGGAAAGTCAAGGAAATTCAAGGACGGATGGTTTGCTGGGTTTTATGTGGATTTGAGGCAAACCGACTGGGGAGCAGGTTAGCATTCTCGGTTGTCGTGCAAACAACGCCATGATTATTTTATTGTGCGGAAATTATTGACTGCCCACTACATTGTTGTAGATTTTCCAAAAATCATGGGTTCCTAATTTATGTGCTTTGATGCGTTTTCTGGTGGTTTCAGTATATCTCACTTAGCTGTCGGTAGTTCTCTCTCACAATTACTTCTAGCTTCTATAAACTTCGGTCTGTTTGAACTGGACTTGTGTCGGTTAAATATGCGGTACGCATAAAAGCTTTGAGCAATGGCAGCTGCACAAATAAAAGTAAACTATTTGGGAGAGTGAGACTTCCTATAGAATTTCCGTGTGGGAACATGTGCTTCAATTAAAGTTTTTAACCATTCAGTGGTATCATTTGTGTACTGTTAAGAAAGACGAGATATTACCCCATGGGCATCTCTGATTAGATTCCTGATGGCTTCTCAGTCAACCTTTTTATTATATATCGTTGTTTTGAGCAATGGCTCTTCAGTTTTTACTCGAGAATTAAGGGCAATTTCTACCATTATCACAGCGTGTTCAGCATTTTAGAGTAGGTTGTGGGCATTTATTACACAATCATCGGGGACTGTGGACAGAAATAGATCTAGAAAAGAGGCATGTTGATCTTGCTGGTCTGGGAAAAATAATTAGTGTTCGATTTGTTTCGATTCTTGTTAATTGCACACAAGTAATTTTTTTAAAGCTTTTGAATATATATATATATATATATATATAAATAATATAATACATAATAATATAATATATATATATAAATAATATAATATATATATATATAATATTAAAAAGAGAATTGGTTCTGTTTTGTATGAATGCAAAATCTACATGAATTAAACTATATTTAACTGTATTTTTGGACCAAGCCAAATCAAGCGCGCTCCACTACTACTACTGCTACTACTACTGCTAGTAGTAGTAATAGTCATAGTATCTTATAAATTAACAATATAGTCTTGGCTGATACCACAGAAAATAGCTGTGTTCAAGAAGGATGGAAAGCCGAGGAGGGAGTCCACTGACCAAACATTGACTGGAAGAGCGGAGAGAGAACTGGGACCTAGTCACATACCAAACAATGCAATAAGTAAATAGTCGAATTAATGATACACGAACAAACCGAAGATTACTGAAAAATGGCAACCGCAAGATTAACTTAACGTTAAAAAAATAAAGAAAGGAAAGAAAAATGGTAAACATAGAAAAATGTATTAACAAAAAAAATAAAATAAAAACAGAACCATTACATTCATAAAACACCCATGTTGTGTTAGTTTGTTCCGAGTCACTTGGCGAATATGATGCCTCAGCTTTCGTTGTTTATTAGTCGTTCGTGTGATCAAACTTGATGAATTCTACTCGTTGCTGTACGCTGCTTCTTTCGTACAAAACAGCGTTACTTGGAATAGTAGCTGTTGAACCACAGTTGTAAATAAGGTTACGGTAAAAGATAGTATCAACACTATTCCAACAGTCAGGAAGAGAAGCAATAATTAACTATAACAATATTGACAGAGAAAAGGAAGTGAAAAAACATCACAAGTCCACTTTGGTTTGTGTTATTAATATATATTGTAAACAATTGTTAACCAGTGAAAAAAATCAGTACAAAAATTGTGCTCATAAATAAACAAAACATATGGAAACAAAGTAAAGTTGTACACGTGTGTTTCTATCTTTCCCTTTCCCGGCTACCTAGCTACGATCAGTTGTAATTTTTAGTTATGTGAGAAAGAAAAGAAACGAAATTAATGTAAATTTTCACTGTTAAATATACATTTTTCTTTTCACGGCAGACACAAGGAATAATATTTTTTCTACGTAAAAAAGATCTTGTTCAGAATTTTATCATTATTTTAAATTATTGGTTTGTAACGTTTCCTACATAGACTCGTTATTCTGTCAATCTATCGATCTTTTGGTTTTAAAGGATTTATATCCCTAGTTTAGGATGTTTCAATTGAAGGGTTTTTTTTTTATCAGAGTGCTTATTTTCGATCTATCATTTGTCAAGTGAGGGACACATCATACCACCTCATGTTTTCGAAGTCAGCTTGAAAATCAACACCAAAATGTAACAGTATGGGCTGAGGAGTGCGCTGATCCATTGGCGCAATCAGGTGGCCGCTGGCAGACTCTGGGTGTAGCAGCAGGACGTAGCGTCGGCCCACAAGTCCAAAGAGGCCCAGGCTTAGCTTCAGAAGGAGTGCTACGACTTTGCATCCTTCTCTAACTGGCCCCCTCCTCTGCCCTAACCTGCTCAACTACTTCGTTTAGTCATACTTCGAGAAAAACATGCTCCCAGTCCTGGAAGCATATCATTGCGGTGATTGAGGCTGAAAACGGCTACATTAATTTGATTTTTCAGAAAACGGCTTCATTAAATTGATTTTTTTCAGTAAAAATTCACTTCTTTTAAAAATCGAATATTCAGACTGAATCGATAAAATTGTCGCCTGAGAAAAAACAGCATGATTCTATTTCAGTTTGACCACAATTGGTTTTCTGTTTATATCGCAAACCATCTACGAGTTTGCAGGTTGTATATAAATCCCAAGGGCGATAGGAGCCATCTATCATGTCTATGAGCGACAAAATGTTCAACGAGCAAGATCGGAGATGCGCTGCTGTAGAACTCATGCTGTTGCCATATTTTGCCCTATAATGGGGTATGATCCCGCACAGTCAGGAGACTCTATTTATAAACGATGCTGCTAGGAACTAACGAATCGAATTAATTCGCGTTATGCTACCAACCAATCAGAAACCAGAATTGCTCGAAAAATATTAAACCTATCTGTGGCAACTACGCATATATTTTCAACAGAGGGATAATATTTTGTCTCTGTGGATTCCAACTCGAGAACTGTCTAGTGAGAACCAGACATCTCCAGGACTTGTGTAGAACAACTAACCATCGAAAACTATTCTGAAACTAAAAATTGCTTATACTTGTAGACATGCTCTCCACCGATCCAAAATATGGAAACAGGATCATTGCCAGCATCCTCAAAATGACAATCCGGACTGTTCAACGAATGACCCGAGGTGTGTAAAACAAAGTTCCCGGCCACGGCTATAATCTTTGGTGTTGTGTCAAGCGAGGGCCACATCATACCACCTCACATTTTCGAAGTCGGCTTGAAAGTACACACCAAAATGTACCCGTATGGGCTGAAGAGTGTGCTGATCCATTGGCGCAATCAGGTGGCCGCTGGCAGATCGTGGGTGTGACAGCAGGACTTAGCGTCGGGCCACAAGTCCAAAGAGACCCAGGCTTGGCTTCAGAAGAAGGGCTACGACTGTGTATCCTTCTGTCAATGGCCCCCTCCTCTCCCTTTAACTTGCTCAACTACTTCGTTTAGTCATACTTTGAGAACAACATGCTTCCAGTTCTGGAACCATATCATTGCGGTGATTGAGACTGAAAACTGTTACATTATATTGATTTTTTCCAGTAAAAGTTTTAAAATGAAGCTGTAGTGTTGTTTTTCTTTGGGACAACAATTTTATCGTTGCACCCTGTATTTTCGGCTGTTAAACTCGGCTGGTTCTTCTTCTAACAAATCTGTCTGCTAATCTCTCTAATACAACTTACCTAAATCGTATTGGGACTCAGTTAGAACTCGCTGGAACGGTCTGGGACATGACTGGAACGGTAACTCTCTAGAAACGTGAATGCAACACTTTTTATATCGAAGGAGTGGGTGGCTTGGTAATATTCATCCCTCTCTCGATAACCAATCAAAGTATACCATGTAGCTCTTCACTGGAAGGTGATTATTCAGATGTTAATCACGCGCTTCCCGCATTTAAATTAGACTTCAAGAACTTGTATTCTTTAATTCAGTAGTGATTGCCATATTAGCTCATGCAAACTGACATTTTATTAATCAATTGCGTCAAACCCTCATTTGTCATAAAGAATAGTTATTCTCAACACTTAATTGTCCATCAAGAATATACCTTTACAATATACGATATATACTAGTGGATTAATGGATGACTAGGTGTATCAGATTTTTGTAGGAATTTTTGACACCCCTAACACGAAACTGCGAATAAAATATTTAAAAAACTCGTAATTTCTCTTTTAAAAGTGGGTTGATTATTTTAATTTTGGATTATACTTCTAAAATAAACTATTAAAGCTGTATAAAAAGTAATAGAATTAAAAAAAAACAGTAATGAAATTAATTGAATTTTACAAGTTCAGTATTTTTTCAATTTTTAAACTTTAAAAATCTATCAACATTTTTCTATTGATTCTATTTTTACGATATTTTCAAGATCAATGTGATATTTTATGCTCTTTCCAATAAACTGAATATAATATTTTAGACAAACGTTTTTTTTTAAATTCACGCCCTCCTATTTTGAAATGCCTATTAAAAAGTAAATAATTAATTTACTCACCAAAGTTTTATATATCACAAATTGAAGATAAAAGATCAATAAATAATATATTCAAATTTAAAACTAAAAAGTAGTGTTTTTTTTAAGAAATTTACCTTTAAAATCCGAAGTTTAAAACCTTCTTTTTTTTTTAAACCACGTTGTTTGTTTTTTGGTCTTGTTTTTTAAATGAAACCTTGGTCCTTGCTCCTTCAACTGAAAAAAATAGGATTTGAATTTCATTTTTTGAGTAGTTATAAGTTTGGAAAGACAGGGGGTGGAATTATTCAATATTTTTCACAAAGTTTCTGTCATCCATTAGATAGCTTCTGCTTAAGGTCAACGTCATCAGCATCAGAACTATAATTAGTTTACCATTTGCAATTAAATACGATATCCAATTATTAGATTATAAGGCCACGCACTTGACCTAGGAATTGAATATAAGGCGCTTCTCCGTAATGGTGAACTGGTAGCCTCCAGAACCCTGCTCAAACAGTCACATACTATTACCTAAATCATATTATAGTAAAATGTATTAATAATAAATACAATAAAAGTTGCAATACGGCATATTCACTCATTTATATAACTCACTATGGCTGTTTCCTTGTCTCCAGTTTTTTAAGTGTCTCTTAAGAGACGCAAAGTTGTAGATAAGGGTAAGGCGTTTCAAATGATTTCATTTTTGTAGACTGTGTTTTATGGTAATAATAGCTGCCCAGGGATCTAAATTGAGAGCAATTGGAACTTGACAAACGTAAGTCGATAGAAAACTTCCTTACGTATGCGTATATATATATATATATATATATATATATATATATATATATATATGTGTGTGTGTGTGTGTGTGTGTGTGTGTGTGTGTGTGTGTGTGTAGATATGTATATATATCCAAGTAATTAATAAGATAAGTTTACTAGGCAAATGCAAATGTAAGTTTCAATCCAATATACATATTTATGCTTATGTTTATGTTTATGCCAACCAAAATACAAAAGCTCGATATGACATTAGGGAATAGAGTGTTCATTACATTTTAAGCAGATCCAAGGAGGCCTATATATAAGGCTCGTGCTCTTTTCATTACAAAAGCTAGACCTAGAGAATACAATAAAACAATCAAGAAGCATCATGATTTCTTTTAATAATTTTGGACTTTCTATAACAATTGAGCCTAATAGGAAAATTTCTTATTTCTTGGATATTATTCTTAACCTTTACTCGGAAACATGCACCGTCTACCATAAGCAAAACCTTACAATCGTATACCTTCAAAATATTCGAAATACTGTCTTACCCTCCCCCCAATAAACTCATCTACCTGATCGCAATCTTAAACCTCAGGACAGTATAATGATAAAATGGATACGCGCTCTTCCCAATGAACCTACATAGGGAAAACACTGGCAGTATGAAGAATGAGGAATCCCTATCGGACAATTTCCATAATAACAACCTATATAACCTGCCCCATCGCGAAAACTCCAGTATTGTCTCCATACTTTATCCCATCCATAATAAAAATAAAACTAAGAACACCTCCTTCTCAATTAAATGAACAATTATTGGTAATTCTAAATCCTATTCCCCCGGCTCTAAACTTTATCGCCTGTGCGTATATGAGCCAATTAGAGTAATAACTTCCTCACAAAATATTACTCTAGTTAATTCTAGTAGTTAATGACTTACCCCATATAGACCTGTACCTATTTCCTATCACTCTTTTCTTTAATTTACTTTTAAATAATATACTGGCCCTTAATTAGTTTTATTGTTTCAATTTCGTACATCTCCACAACATAATTAATAATTTCCTTGGCTACCAACGAGACAGTATATCATGTATAATTTTCCCTCTATAATTATATTTAAAATGAATAGATATATATTATTATAAGCGCAACGAACTAATCAGGATCTCCTAAATATTCTAAACCTTTAACACAGAATCCCAGTATGCTCGAGTAACAATCCGCTTCGAATCCATCACAAAATTGTTAAAGATGCTACAAAGCAGGTTGTCATAACTAGCATATTGGACTTTATTTATAGTATTATAAATATAGTATTTTTGTTATTGTTATGTTGCTACAGTCACCACAATTGTTATGATTAATAGGGCTTGTAGAGTCACTAAGGCAAATATCACCCTTATTTTTCTCACAACTTTTATTATACAAAAGTGTTAAGTGTCATGTAATAATTTCTAGATAAACTTCAAATTGTCATCCAAATTTATCGGTCCTGGATATGACCGTAAACTATATCCGATGCTAAGGCCCCAGCTTGCTGGCTTTGGGGAACGTAAGCCACTGTTTAATTTCCATTGCTCCCAGGTCCACTCTGAACCGGAGTGGTAGTACCTGTCAGGGTTCCAACTATGGGTTAAATAGAAACCGACTTGCAAAAAACAAATATATTCTATTAAAATTTTTTTCTTCAAAATCTTTGGATTCGGCATTAAATAACCTGGAAAGGGTTGATATGCCGTAAAATAAAAACAACCAACCAACCAACCAGATTTATCAAAATAATAGATATTACATTAGTTTCTCATTTTAGTATTACTAGGATATTTACTCGTTAAATGCTATAATAATCGGCATAATCGCTTTAAAAGATTTTTTAATTATTCGCTAATATATTATTATTGAAAGAAAATTGGTCTAAAAATTCGCCTCATTCAAAAGTATTGATTGTATTACACTATGAATAGTGCTATATTAAAAAAAATCCTCAAATTCCCAGAATAACTCTGGTATTTTTAGTTTATATATCCCGACAATACAGAAACTGATATTTTATGGGAGTTCATCTTCACTGTTATCCTTTTACTCTAAAATCTACTCTTATTAATGTCAACATGTAATTATGTTCAATTACTACCAACTGTAGTACGCCTCATTCGATTTAGTTAATTTTATCAACTTTCATTGTTTTATTTTTGTAAATCCTAATGGGATAATTCTGACCTAGCCACATACCCCATACAACTACTACACAAGTACTTCCCCACACATAAATAGTTTAGTTCATTTTTTTCTTTCTCCCCGCCCATCCTACTCTTCTTCCTTGGCCTAAATTTTCTCCGGTGAATTTTCTCTTCTCACTGACACACTTTAATATCTGCTGCTGACCTATAATTTCTAAAGGAGAAAAGCATTTTTCCTTAATACCTCTGTTCGAAGGAGAGAAGCTAGACTCTTTATACATATTTTGGTTCTGATACTCGTTTTTATTTGAACTTTCCCACAACTGACGGATTTGATATATCTCGTTAAAGATTTTTGGATTACTCATAACAACCGAACAGGATTAAATTTTCTTCAAATATCTACCATGCACTTTTGTGACTGTAGTTAAAACTCCTAAAAGAGTTATATACCTCCTTTGCTACCAGACATTTGCAAACTCCCGTACTCTCGCTTCTCTTTATTTGTCACCCAGTTTTCAGACTCAGTTTAATGAGTGATTTTTCTGACAAAGGAGAAGGAAAAAGCTGTATTCTAGGTTAGCAGTATTTTGCGTGAACAACCGCCAGAGACGTCGGAAAATTTCTGTTTCTATGTCTATCCTTGTAGCCATGTCACTAGTAATGGTGCTGGAGGTAAACGTTTTATCTGGGCTGACGTTATCCGCCTGATAGTCAGGGGCCCGAACCTTGGATTAACCACTAAGCAGGCTGTCCTATCAGTAGGTGCAAAGTACTGGGGCTGCTGTATTGTCATTTAGTGAATGGATTCTGGAACATGCAGTAGCTTCTGGTGGCGCCTCTCGATGCCATATTAGTGGGTAATTGTTACGGCTTTACCTTTTCATGTGCTACAAAATATTGCTTCATTTCTATTTCTCTCAAGCAAGTCTGTCGACCTAGTCCACAAATCCCAAAACTTCACCATGAAAAGTTTCAATAAACAATAGACGATTAAACCCGGATCTAACGTTAACCCCCACTATTATGTTTCCTTCTCTAACACCAGGGGTCTACGTTCTTATCTTCTAGAGGTTGAAACCCAATTACAGGATGCTAAACACGATCTATTATTTCTAAGCGAAACTGGCATTGAACAGACTATTTCCCTAGATGAGTCTGTAATAAAAGGGTACTCTAATTTACCTTCCAAATATGACCCCCAAGATCGTCATGGGCATGGAATATGTGCCTATATAAAAGATAGTTTTCCATGTGGTAGGGACATCTCCAGAGAAGACCCTAACTTACCCTATATGTGATTCCGGGTTGCACTTGCTCACACTACTGCGTTTATATTTAATCTCTATCGCCCCCACAAAAGCGGAGTTACCATATTTAAAAGCATATATGAGAAAATTGACCACGTCCTCTCTGCTTATCCGGCAGCTAATATTCATGTCTGTGGAGACTTTAATGTTCACAATATGGAATGGTTAACTCACTCAAACAAGAACGATGATTAGGGGAGGTTCTGTCATGATTTCTTTATTGCTTATTACCTCACTCAGATTGTTCACGAACTCACTCGTGTGCCCGATACTGACGGGCAATATGAAAGTCTCCTAGATTTTTTTTACAACTTGCCCCTGTGTTCAGCTTTCGTTCTGTCGCCATTAAGATCTTTTGGCCACTCTGTTGTATCAGTTAAGATAAAAATTAAATGTACGTCTTCATTGATACTCTATGGCTGACTGGGATAGCTTCCATACATTTATATCAGATCTACCTCTGCGTTACATGTTTAAAAAGGATGTGTCTTCTATTGTATCAGACATGACGGCATAGTTAATTGTTGGTGTAGATCGTTTCATACCCTCGAAAAAATTTCAGCAAAAACCTAACAGCCAGCCATGGTTCTCTCCAGAATGTGCTGCTGCCATTGCGCACAGAAATCACCTTTTCCATTGCTTCCAACATAATAGATGTACCGAGACTAAAGCCGCTTCAGGACTGCCAGCAACCACTGTAAAAAAGTAATAAAGAACGCAAGAGAGCTGTATTCTCAGTCCGTTAAGTCAAAAGTAGCTGAGCAGCGGCTTGGTTCCCACCAGTTTTGGCAAATAGCAAACAGAATCCTGAACAGAAGCATGTGCTCTATCCCAACTATCATCAATGGACCTGAGATAATCTCGTCAGCTTCAGAAAAAGCCAAACTTATTGCCAAGAACTTTGCGGCTAATTCTACCAATTGCGACCAAGGCCGCCAACCCCCAATATTTCCTCTTGTATCAGAAAACACGCTATGTGATATACAAATATATGTACGTGATGTTGCCAAGCTAATCAAAAACAATGATTCCAGTAAAGCTACCGGCCCTGACGGTATTCCAATTATAGTACTCAACAGACTTCAACCAGAACTCGCGCCAATCCTTACAAAACTGTTTAAACGTTGCCTTAAGAAGAATTGCTTCCCATCACTCTGGAAAATCTCATCGGGATGACTTGTATTTAAGAATCCAGGTGATCGCTCATCTCCCTCTCAGTACATGCCAATAAGTCTCCTGTACGTCATTAGTTGCTAGAATCTGTGTTGAATAGAGAAGTAATCTACCATCTCAACTAAAATAACATTCTTAGTGACACGCAATATGGTTCCCGTTCTGCTAGATCTACAGCATATATGCGTACAGTTATATCTCATAGGATTAGTGAATCTCTTGACGGAGGCAACCTTTTTAGGGCAATTTCTCTTGATATATCAAAGGCCTTTGATAAAGGTTTACTTCACCAGATCTCCAGCTACTGTATAGCTGGAAATATCTTCTCAATTATTAAATCTCTCTGATAGATTCATAAGAGTAGTGGTTGATGGGCAGAACTCTGAGCTCTCAGTATAAATGCTGAAGTCCTTCAGGGGTCCATCCTGCGCCCAACTTTCTTCCTGATCTACATTAATGATCTTCTAAATCACATCATTACATCATTCGTATACATCTATGCTGATGATACTACTATCTATGATAGCATATCTAAGACCATAAACGACCAAGTTCTCTCTGATTCTCTCTGATCTTGAGCAAGTGGTTCAATGGGGAAAGAGGTGGCTTCTTATTTTTAATGCATCTAAAACCAAGCTTTTATCTTTACAACATCAACGCTCTGATCCCCATCTGGCATCAATTGCAATGAATGGGGAGGCCTCATTTTTTGACAAGCTACTGGGCTTGACCTTTACTCCTCGTCTTAAATGGAACGCATACATTACATCCCTTGCCAAGGCCGCTGGAAAAATGGTGCGATCCTTCTATCGATCCAGTAGATATATCACTGCTGATGAAATTCTCTATAAGAGACAGGTACGTCAAAGCATGGCGTACTGTTATCACATCTGGGCAGGAGCTGCTAGAAAGGACTTATCGTGCCTTGATAGAGTTCAAAATAGACTTCGTAGCATCATAGGAAATGACCTTTTTCTCTTCCCTGAAAATTCTATCTCACAGAAAAGATTTGCGAGTTTGTCTCTGCTTTATCGTTATTTTCATAGCAAGTGCTCGACTGAACTTCAATCTATGCCCCCTCGCCAAACTTTCACAAGAAAAACTCGTCTAGCTGAAAACACTATCAATAATTCCCCCCACTCTTTATCTGTGCCTAAACCTAAACGTAGATTCCATGAGCAAAGCTTCTTTCTGAGAACTGCACACCTATGGAATTGTCTTCCGTTTTCCTGCTTTCCAGCTGACTACAATATGGGTTTATTCAAGTCTAACGTAAACAAGTTTTTGATTAGCTGTTCCACATAAGTTAAAAAATTTACTGAATTTCCATTACTAACGATTACTATATTGTCCAATTTCTACTGTGCACTCTTTAACCCTAATCCCCGAATGGCCTCTTGGCCTTGATAAGTGGCGATGTCTATGGAAAAAAAAGCTACTGTCAAACTTCGGATTTACCCAACGCGGTTTGATATTTTGCATTTTCTCTTATTACTCTATTTTTATCTTTTTGAGAAACCTTATACAAACATTATTTTCCAAAGATAACTTTACACAAACATTTCATGCGGTCTATTTTTTACAAACATTATTTTACATTCTATCACCACGAGTTTTGTTAAATGCTAAAACTAGCAAATCTGTAGCTTTGCTATCAATATGATTTGCTAACTAGTTTTTTTTCTCTGCATAAATAATCTTCCATTCTTTAAACTCCGTTGAAAGGCATATTTTACTGACTTTCTTAATTGGAAGCATTCTATGGAAAAATAAATTGTTACATGTAAATCTCCGGTTTACAATTTTTGTTTATACTTATGGTATATATATATATATATATATATATATATATATATATATATATATATATATATATATATATATATATATATATACTAGTAAAAGTACCCGTCGTTGACTGGGTTCAAAAACAGCCTACAGAAAATGGACTCTGATTTATGAAAGTATGATAGGTTATAAAAAGGAGAGGTTAAAGAAATAGTTCGAATTTGGGGGTATCAAAACCAAAGCAAAATATGATGAAAGTAAAAATAAATTAGATAAACCCTATAATTTATTATACTATACCTGTTCACACTGAAACAGTTATCACAATATTCTGTGGATCTATATTAACAAACCTTGTTAAACTTTGGGACATATTTCCATTCTATGGAGGTCAGGCGCGAACGAACACCCCATAATTTCATTATACCATATTTCTTCAAACTGAAACATAATTATCAAAGTATACTTCCTCAGATAGATATGAAAAGTCTTTATTAAAGTTTGTGCCTATTTCCAATATCTTATCTCTCTCTCTCTCTCTCTCTCTCTCTCTCTCTCTCTATATATATATATATATATATATATATATATATATATATATATATATATATACATGTATACGTTAAACTTAGTTTAGTTTTAGCTATTTCTCATCCAACTGACGGCTTATTAATACATCATATTAAAGAATATTTTACGCCGGGCGCCTCCTCCTAATATTATATGTAATACACACACACACACACACACACACACACACACACACACACATATATATATATATATATATATATATAGATATATATATATATATGGAGAATTATCGAAACGGTCGCTTGGTCCTCTAACCATGGGTGAATACAAGGGATTTCTGAAAATATATGATACAACCAATATATATTTCCTTACAGTAATTTTGCATTAGTAAGAAATAGTTCACTACTGTACAAGCTGTACAAGGTACAAAGACAGTACTTGCGTGAATGCAGTCTGCGAAAGTTTCTTGCGTGTGTGTAGCATGAGAGTCTTTTGCGTGTGTGCAGCATGAGAGTCTTTGTGTGTGTGCAGCATGAGAGTCTTTGTGTGTGTGCAGCATGAGAGTCCTTTGCGTGTGTGCAGCATGAGAGTCTTTGTGTGTGTGCAGCATGAGAGTCTTTTGCGTGTGTGCAGCATGAGAGTATTTTGCGTGTGTGCAGCATGAGAGTCTTTGTGTGTGTGCAACATGAGAGTCTTTGTGTGTGTGCAGCATGATAGTCTTTTGCGTGTGTACAGTATGAGAGTCTTTTGTGTGTGTGCAGCATGAGAGTATTTGTGTGTGTGCAGCATGAGAGTCTTTGTGTGTGTGCAGCATGAGAGTCTGTGTGTGTACAGCATGAGAGTCTTTGTGTGTGTGCAACATGAGAGTCTTTGAGTGTGTGCAGCATGAGAGTCTTTTGCGTGTGTACAGCATGAGAGTCTTTTGCGTGTGTGCAGCATGAGACTCCTTTGCGTGTGTGCAGCATGAGAGTCTTTTCCGTGTGTGCAGCATGAGAGTCTTTTGCGTGTGTACAGCATGAGAGTCTTTGTGTGTGTGCAACATGAGAGTCTTTGAGTGTGTGCAGCATGAGAGTCTTTTGCGTGTGTACAGCATGAGAGTCTTTTGCGTGTGTGCAGCATGAGAGTCTTTGTGTGTGTGCAGCATGAGAGTCTTTGTGTGTGTGCAACATGAGAGTCTTTGTGTGTGTGCAGCATGAGAGTCTTTTGCGTGTGTACAGCATGAGAGTCTTTTGGGTGTGTACAGCATGAGAGTCTTTGTGTGTGTGCAGCATGAGAGTCTTTTGCGTGTGTACAGCATGAGAGTCTTTTGTGTGTGTGCAGCATGAGAGTCTTTGTGTGTGTGCAACATGAGAGTCTTTGTGTGTGTGCAGCATGAGAGTCTTTTGTGTGTGTACAGCATGAGAGTCTTTTGGGTGTGTACAGCATGAGAGTCTTTTGTGTGTGTGCAGCATGAGAGTCTTTGCGTGTGTTCAACATGAGAGTCTTAGTGTGTGTGCAACATGAGAGTCTTTTGCGTGTGTACAGCATGAGAGTCTTTGTGTGTGTGCAACATGAGAGTCTTTGTGTGTGTGCAGCATGAGAGTCTTTGCGTGTGTTCAACATGAGAGTCTTAGTGTGTGTGCAACATGAGAGTCTTTTGCGTGTGTACAGCATGAGAGTCTTTTGCGTGTGTACAGCATGAGAGTCTTTGTGTGTGTGCAGCATGAGAGTCTTTGTGTGTGTGCAACATGAGAGTCTTTGTGTGTGTGCAGCATGAGAGTCTTTTGCGTGTGTACAGCATGAGAGTCTTTTGTGTGTGTGCAGCATGAGAGTCTTTGTGTGTGTGCAACATGAGAGTCTTTGTGTGTGTGCAGCATGAGAGTCTTTTGCGTGTGTACAGCATGAGAGTCTTTTGTGTGTGTGCAGCATGAGAGTCTTTGTGTGTGTGCAGCATGAGAGTCTTTTGTGTGTGTACAGCATGAGAGTCTTTTGGGTGTGTACAGCATGAGAGTCTTTTGTGTGTGTGCAGCATGAGAGTCTTTGTGTGTGTGCAACATGAGAGTATTTGTGTGTGTGCAGCATGAGAGTCTTTTGTGTGTGTACAGCATGAGAGTCTTTTGGGTGTGTGCAGCATGAGAGTCTTTGTGTGTGCGCAGCATGAGAGTCTTTGTGTGTGTGCAACATGAGAGTCTTTGTGTGTGTGCAGCATGAGAGTCTTTTGTGTGTGTACAGCATGAGAGTCTTTTGGGTGTGTGCAACATGAGAGTCTTTGTGTGTGCGCAGCATGAGAGTCTTTGTGTGTGTGCAACATGAGAGTCTTTGTGTGTGTGCAGCATGAGAGTCTTTTGTGTGTGTACAGCATGAGAGTCTTTTGTGTGTGTGCAGCATGAGAGTCTTTGCGTGTGTTCAACATGAGAGTCTTAGTGTGTGTGCAACATGAGAGTCTTTTGCGTGTGTACAGCATGAGAGTCTTTGTGTGTGTGCAACATGAGAGTCTTTGTGTGTGTGCAGCATGAGAGTCTTTGTGTGTGTGCAGCATGAGAGTCTTTTGCGTGTGTGCAGCATGAGAGTATTTTGCGTGTGTGCAGCATGAGAGTCTTTGTGTGTGTGCAGCATGAGAGTCTTTGTGTGTGTGCAGCATGAGAGTCTTTTGCGTGTGTACAGCATGAGAGTCTTTGTGTGTGTGCAAGATGAGAGTCTTTGTGTGTGTGCAGCATGAGAGTCTTTGTGTGTGTGCAGCATGAGAGTCTTGTGTGTGTACAGCATTAGAGTCTTTGGGTGTGCAGCATGAGAGTCTTTGTGTGTGTGCAACATGAGAGTCTTTGTGTGTGTGCAACATGAGAGTCTTTTGCGTGTGTACAGCATGAGAGTCTTTGTGTGTGTACAACATGAGAGTCTTTGTGTGTGTGCAGCATGAGAGTCTTTGTGTGTGTGCAGCATGAGAGTCTTTTGCGTGTGTACAGCATGAGAGTCTTTGTGTGTGTACAACATGAGAGTCTTTGTGTGTGTGCAGCATGAGAGTCTTTGTGTGTGTGCAGCATGAGAGTCTTTGTGTGTGTGCAACATGAGAGTCTTGTGTGTGTACAGCATGAGAGTCTTTGTGTGTGTGCAGCATGAGAGTCTTTGTGTGTGTGCAACATGAGAGTCTTTGTGTGTGTGCAACATGAGAGTCTTTGTGTGTGTGCAGCATGAGAGTCTTTTGCGTGTGTACAGCATGAGAGTCTTTGTGTGTGTGCAACATGAGAGTCTTTGTGTGTGTGCAGCATGAGAGTCTTTGTGTGTGTGCAGCATGAGAGTCTTTTGTGTGTGTGCAGCATGCGAGTCTTTGTGTGTGTGCAACATGAGAGTCATTTGTGTGTGTGCAGCATGAGAGTCTTTGTGTGTGTGCAGCATGAGAGTCTTTGTGTGTGTGCAACATGAGTGTCTTTGTGTGTGTACAACATGAGAGTCTTTTGTGTGTGTGCAACATGAGAGTCATTTGTGTGTGTGCAGCATGAGAGTCTTTGTGTGTGTGCAGCATGAGAGTCTTTGTGTGTGTGCAGCATGAGAGTCTTTTGCGTGTGTACAGCATGAGAGTCTTTTGTGTGTGTGCAGCATGAGAGTCTTTTGCGTGTGTGCAGCATGAGAGTCTTTGTGTGTGTACAGCATGAGAGTCTTTGTGTGTGTGCAGCATGAGAGTCTTTATGTGTGTGCAGCATGAGAGTCTTTTGCGTGTGTGCAGCATGAGAGTCTTTGTGTGTGTACAGCATGAGAGTCTTTGTGTGTGTGCAGCATGAGAGTCTTTTGCGTGTGTGCAGCATGAGAGTCTTTGTGTGTGTGCAGCATGAGAGTCTTTGTGTGTGTGCAGCATGAGAGTCTTTTGCGTGTGTACAGCATGAGAGTCTTTGTGTGTGTGCAGCATGAGAGTCTTTTGCGTGTGTGCAGCATGAGAGTCTTTGTGTGTGTACAGCATGAGAGTCTTTGTGTGTGTGCAGCATGAGAGTCTTTATGTGTGTGCAGCATGAGAGTCTTTGTGTGTGTGCAACATGAGAGTCTTTTGCGTGTGTACAGCATGAGAGTCTTTTGTGTGTGTGCAGCATGAGAGTCTTTGTGTGTGTGCAGCATGAGAGTCTGTGTGTGTGCAACATGAGAGTCTTTGTGTGTGTGCAACATGAGAGTCTTTGAGTGTGTGCAGCATGAGAGTCTTTTGCGTGTGTACAGCATGAGAGTCTTTTGCGTGTGTGCAGTATGATTGTCTTTTGCGTGTGTACAGCATGAGAGTCTTTGTGTGTGTACAGCATGAGAGTCTTTGTGTGTGTGCAGCATGAGAGTCTTTGTGTGTGTGCAGCATGAGAGTCTTTTGCGTGTGTGCAGCATGAGAGTCTTTTGCGTGTGTACAGCATGAGAGTCTTTGTGTGTGTGCAGCATGAGAGTCTGTGTGTGTGCAACATGAGAGTCTTTGTGTGTGTGCAGCATGAGAGTCTTTGTGTGTGTACAGCATGAGAGTCTTTTGCGTGTGTACAGCATGAGAGTCTTTGTGTGTGTACAGCATGAGAGTCTTTTGCGTGTGTACAGCATGAGAGTCTTTTGCGTGTGTGCAGCATGAGAGTCTTTGTGTGTGTGCAACATGAGAGTCTTTTGCGTGTGTGCAGCATGAGAGTCTTTTGCGTGTGTACAGCATGAGAGTCTTTTGCGTGTGTACAGCATGAGAGTCTTTGTGTGTGTGCAGCATGAGAGTCTTTTGCGTGTGTGCAGCATGAGAGTCTTTTGCGTGTGTGCAGCATGAGAGTCTTTGTGTGTGTGCAACATGAGAGTCTTTTGCGTGTGTGCAGCATGAGAGTCTTTGTGTGTGTGCAACATGAGAGTCTTTTGCGTGTGTACAGCATGAGAGTCTTTTGCGTGTGTACAGCATGAGAGTCTTTGTGTGTGTACAGCATGAGAGTCTTTTGCGTGTGTGCAGCATGAGAGTCTTTTGCGTGTGTACAGCATGAGAGTCTTTGTGTGTGTACAGCATGAGAGTCTTTTGCGTGTGTGCAGCATGAGAGTCTTTTGCGTGTGTGCAGCATGAGAGTCTTTGTGTGTGTGCAACATGAGAGTCTTTGTGTGTGTGCAGCATGAGAGTATTTTGCGTGTGTACAGCATGAGAGTCTTTTGTGTGTGCAGCATGAGAGTATTTTGCGTGTGTACAGCATGAGAGTCTTTTGTGTGTGTACAGCATGAGAGTCTTTTGCGTGTGTGCAGCATGAGAGTCTTTTGCGTGTGTGCAGCATGAGAGTCTTTGTGTGTGTGCAACATGAGAGTCTTTGTGTGTGTGCAGCATGAGAGTCTTTTGCGTGTGTACAGCATGAGTGTCTTTTGTGTGTGTGCAGCATGAGAGTCTTTTGCGTGTGTGCAGCATGAGTGTCTTTTGCGTGTGTGCAGCATGAGAGTCTTTGTGTGTGTGCAACATGAGAGTCTTTGTGTGTGTGCAGCATGAGAGTCTTTTGCGTGTGTACAGCATGAGAGTCTTTTGCGTGTGTGCAGTATGATTGTCTTTTGCGTGTGTACAGCATGAGAGTCTTTGTGTGTGTACAGCATGAGAGTCTTTGTGTGTGTGCAGCATGAGAGTCTTTGTGTGTGTGCAGCATGAGAGTCTTTTGCGTGTGTGCAGCATGAGAGTCTTTTGCGTGTGTACAGCATGAGAGTCTTTGTGTGTGTGCAGCATGAGAGTCTGTGTGTGTGCAACATGAGAGTCTTTGTGTGTGTGCAGCATGAGAGTCTTTGTGTGTGTACAGCATGAGAGTCTTTTGCGTGTGTACAGCATGAGAGTCTTTGTGTGTGTACAGCATGAGAGTCTTTTGCGTGTGTACAGCATGAGAGTCTTTTGCGTGTGTGCAGCATGAGAGTCTTTGTGTGTGTGCAACATGAGAGTCTTTTGCGTGTGTGCAGCATGAGAGTCTTTTGCGTGTGTACAGCATGAGAGTCTTTTGCGTGTGTACAGCATGAGAGTCTTTGTGTGTGTGCAACATGAGAGTCTTTGTGTGTGTGCAGCATGAGAGTCTTTTGCGTGTGTACAGCATGAGAGTCTTTTGCGTGTGTACAGCATGAGAGTCTTTTGCGTGTGTACAGCATGAGAGTCTTTGTGTGTGTGCAACATGAGAGTCTTTGTGTGTGTGCAGCATGAGAGTCTTTTGCGTGTGTACAGCATGAGAGTCTTTTGCGTGTGTGCAGCATGAGAGTCTTTGTGTGTGTGCAACATGAGAGTCTTTTGCGTGTGTGCAGCATGAGAGTCTTTGTGTGTGTGCAACATGAGAGTCTTTTGCGTGTGTACAGCATGAGAGTCTTTTGCGTGTGTACAGCATGAGAGTCTTTGTGTGTGTACAGCATGAGAGTCTTTTGCGTGTGTGCAGCATGAGAGTCTTTTGCGTGTGTACAGCATGAGAGTCTTTGTGTGTGTACAGCATGAGAGTCTTTTGCGTGTGTGCAGCATGAGAGTCTTTTGCGTGTGTGCAGCATGAGAGTCTTTGTGTGTGTGCAACATGAGAGTCTTTGTGTGTGTGCAGCATGAGAGTATTTTGCGTGTGTACAGCATGAGAGTCTTTTGTGTGTGCAGCATGAGAGTATTTTGCGTGTGTACAGCATGAGAGTCTTTTGTGTGTGTACAGCATGAGAGTCTTTTGCGTGTGTGCAGCATGAGAGTCTTTTGCGTGTGTGCAGCATGAGAGTCTTTGTGTGTGTGCAACATGAGAGTCTTTGTGTGTGTGCAGCATGAGAGTCTTTTGCGTGTGTACAGCATGAGTGTCTTTTGTGTGTGTGCAGCATGAGAGTCTTTTGCGTGTGTGCAGCATGAGAGTCTTTTGCGTGTGTGCAGCATGAGAGTCTTTGTGTGTGTACAGCATGAGAGTCTTTTGTGTGTGTGCAGCATGAGAGTCTTTTGCGTGTGTGCAGCATGAGAGTCTTTGTGTGTGTACAGCATGAGAGTCTTTGTGTGTGTGCAGCATGAGAGTCTTTATGTGTGTGCAGCATGAGAGTCTTTATGTGTGTGCAACATGAGAGTCTTTTGCGTGTGTACAGCATGGGAGTCTTTTGTGTGTGTGCAGCATGAGAGTATTTGTGTGTGTGCAGCATGAGAGTCTTTGTGTGTGTGCAGCATGAGAGTCTGTGTGTGTGCAACATGAGAGTCTTTGTGTGTGTGCAACATGAGAGTCTTTGAGTGTGTGCAGCATGAGAGTCTTTTGCGTGTGTACAGCATGAGAGTCTTTTGCGTGTGTGCAGTATGATTGTCTTTTGCGTGTGTACAGCATGAGAGTCTTTGTGTGTGTGCAACATGAGAGTCTTTGTGTGTGTGCAGCATGAGAGTCTTTTGCGTGTGTACAGCATGAGAGTCATTTGTGCGTGTGTGCAGCATGAGAGTCTTTTGCGTGTGTGCAGCATGAGAGTCTCTGTGTGTGTGCAACATGAGAGTCTTTGTGTGTGTGCAGCATTAGAGTCTTTTGCATGTGTACAGCATGAGAGTCTTTTGTGTGTGTGCAGCATGAGAGTCTTTGTGTGTGTACAGCATGAGAGTCTTTTGCGTGTGTACAGCATGAGAGTCTTTTGTGTGTGTGCAGCATGAGAGTCTTTGTGTGTGTGCAACATGAGAGTCTTTGTGTGTGTGCAGCATGAGAGTCTTTGTGTGTGTACAGCATGAGAGTCTTTTGCGTGTGTGCAGCATGAGAGTCTTTTGTGTGTGTACAGCATGAGAGTCTTTTGTGTGTGTGCAACATGAGAGTCTTTGTGTGTGTGCAGCATGAGAGTCTTTGTGTGTGTACAGCATGAGAGTCTTTTGCGTGTGTGCAGCATGAGAGTCTTTGTGTGTGTGCAGCATGAGAGTCTTTGTGTGTGTGCAGCATGAGAGTCTTTTGCGTGTGTGCAACATGAGAGTCTTTTGTGTGTGTACAGCATGAGAGTCTTTTGTGTGTGTGCAACATGAGAGTCTTTGTGTGTGTGCAGCATGAGAGTCTTTGTGTGTGTACAGCATGAGAGTCTTTTGCGTGTGTGCAGCATGAGAGTCTTTGTGTGTGTGTTACATGAGAGTCTTTGTGTGTGTGCAGCATGAGAGTCTTTTGCGTGTGTACAGCATGAGAGTCTTTTGCGTGTGTACAGCATGAGAGTCTTTGTGTGTGTTCAACATGAGAGTCTTTTGTGTGTGTGAAGCATGAGAGTCTTTGTGTGTGCGCAGCATGAGAGTCTTTGTGTGTGTGCAACATGCGAGTCGTTGTGTGAGTACAGCATGAGAGTCTTTGTGTGTGTGCAACATGAGAGTCTTTGTGTGTGTGCAGCATGAGAGTCTTTTGCGTGTGTGCAGCATGAGAGTCTGTGTGTGTGCAACATGAGAGTCTTTGTGTGTGTGCAGCATGAGAGTCTTTTGCGTGTGTACAGCATGAGAGTCTTTTGTGTGTGTGCAGCATGAGAGTCTTTGTGTGTGTGCAACATGAGAGTCTTTGTGTGTGTGCAGCATGAGAGTCTTTTGCGTGTGTACAGCATGAGAGTCTTTTGTGTGTGTGCAGCATGAGAGTTTGCGTGTGTGCAGCATGAGAGTTTGCGTGTGTGCAGCATGAGAGTCTTTGTGTGTGTACAGCATGAGAGTCTTTGTGTGTGTGCAGCATGAGAGTCTTTGTGTGTGTGCAGCATGAGAGTCTTTGTGTGTGTGCAGCATGAGAGTCTGTTGCGTGTGTACAGCATGAGAGTCTTTTGTGTGTGTGCAGCATGAGAGTCTTTGTGTGTGTACAGCATGAGAGTCTTTTGCGTGTGTACAGCATGAGAGTCTTTTGTGTGTGTGCAGCATGAGAGTCTTTTTGTGTGTGCAATATGAGAGTCTTTGTGTGTGTGCAACATGAGAGTCTTTTGTGTGTGTGCAGCATGAGAGTCTTTGTGTGTGTGCAGCATGAGAGTCTTTGTGTGTGTGCAGTATGAGAGTCTTTTGCGTGTGTGCAACATGAGAGTCTTTGTGTGTGTACAGCATGAGAGTCTTTTGTGTGTGTGCAGCATGAGAGTCTTTTGTGTGTGTGCAGCATGAGAGTCTTTGTGTGTGTACAGCATGAGAGTCTTTTGCGTGTGTACAGCATGAGAGTCTTTTGTGTGTGTGCAGCATGAGAGTCTTTTTGTGTGTGCAATATGAGAGTCTTTGTGTGTGTGCAACATGAGAGTCTTTTGTGTGTGTGCAGCATGAGAGTCTTTGTGTGTGTGCAGCATGAGAGTCTTTGTGTGTGTGCAGCATGAGAGTCTTTGTGTGTGTGCAGCATGAGAGTCTGTTGCGTGTGTACAGCCTGAGAGTCTTTTGTGTGTGTGCAGCATGAGAGTCTTTGTGTGTGTACAGCATGAGAGTCTTTTGCGTGTGTACAGCATGAGAGTCTTTTGTGTGTGTGCAGCATGAGAGTCTTTTTGTGTGTGCAATATGAGAGTCTTTGTGTGTGTGCAACATGAGAGTCTTTTGTGTGTGTGCAGCATGAGAGTCTTTTTGTGTGTACAGCATGAGAGTCTTTGTGTGTGTGCAGCATGAGAGTCTTTTGCGTTTGTACAGCATGAGAGTCTTTGTGTGTGTGCAACATGAGAGTCTTTGTGTGTGTGCAGCATGAGAGTCTTTGTGTGTGTTCAGCATGAGAGTCTTTGTGTGTGTGCGACATGAGAGTCTTTGTGTGTGTACAGCATGAGAGTCTTTGTGTGTGTGCAGCATGAGAGTCTTTGTGTGTGTGCAACATGAGAGTCTTTGTGTGTGTGCAACATGAGAGTCTTTGTGTGTGTGCAGCATGAGAGTCTTTTGCGTGTGTACAGCATGAGAGTCTTTGTGTGTGTGCAACATGAGAGTCTTTGTGTGTGTGCAGCATGTGAGTCTTTGTGTGTGTGCAGCATGAGAGTCTTTTGTGTGTGTGCAGCATGAGAGTCTTTGTGTGTGTGCAGCATGAGAGTCTTTTGTGTGTCTGCAGCATGAGAGTCTTTGTGTGTGTGCAGCATGAGAGTCTTTGTGTGTGTGCAACATCAGAGTCTTTGTGTGTGTGCAGCATGAGAGTATTTTGTGTGTGTGCAACATGAGAGTCTTTGTGTGTGTGCAACATGAGAGTCTTTTGCGTGTGTACAGCATGCGAGTCTTTTACGTGTGTGCATCATGAGAGTCTTTTGCGTGTGTGCAGCATGAGAGTCTTTGTGTGTGTGCAACATGAGAGTCTTTGTGTTTGTGCAGCATGAGAGTCTTTTGCGTGTGTACAGCATGAGAGTCTTTTGTGTGTGTGCAGCATGAGAGTCTTTGTGTGTGTGCAACATGAGAGTCTTTGTGTGTGCAGCATGAGAGTCTTTTGCGTGTGTACAGCATGAGAGTCATTTGTGTGTGTGTGCAGCATGAGAGTCTTTGTGTGTGTGCAGCATGAGAGTCTTTGTGTGTGTGCAGCATGAGAGTCTTTGTGTGTGTGCAGCATGAGAGTCTTTTGCGTGTGTACAGCATGAGAGTCTTTTATGTGTGTGCAGCATGAGAGTCTTTGTGTGTGTGCAACATGAGAGTCTTTGTGTGTGTGCAGCATGAGAGTCTTTTGCGTGTGTACAACATGAGAGTCTTTTGCGTGTGTGCAACATGAGAGTCTTTTGCGTGTGTACAGCATGAGAGTCTTTTATGTGTGTACAGCATGAGAGTCTTTGTGTGTGTGCAACATGAGAGTCTTTGTGTGTGTGCAGCATGAGAGTCTTTGTGTGTGTACAGCATGAGAGTCTTTTGTGTGTGTGCAGCATGAGAGTATTTGTGTGTGTGCAGCATGAGAGTCTTTTGTGTGTGTGCAGCATGAGAGTCTGTGTGTGTGCAGCATGAGAGTCTTTGTGTGTGTGCAACATGAGAGTCTTTGAGTGTGTGCAGCATGAGAGTCTTTTGCGTGTGTACAGCATGAGAGTCTTTTGTGTGTGTGCAGTATGAGAGTCTTTTGCGTGTGTGCAGCATGAGAGTCTTTGTGTGTGTGCAACATGAGAGTCTTTGAGTGTGTGCAACATGAGAGTCTTTTGCGTGTGTACAGCATGAGAGTCTTTGTGTGTGTGCAACATGAGAGTCTTTGAGTGTGTATAGCATGAGAGTCTTTTGCGTGTGTACAGCATGAGAGTCTTTTGCGTGTGTGCAGCATGAGAGTCTTTGTGTGTGTGCAGCATGAGAGTCTTTGTGTGTGTGCAACATGAGAGTCTTTGTGTGTGTGCAGCATGAGAGTCTTTTGCGTGTGTACAGCATGATAGTCTTTTGTGTGTGTGCAGCATGAGAGTCTTTTGCGTGTGTACAGCATGAGAGTCTTTGTGTGTGTGCAGCATGAGAGTCTTTGTGTGTGTGCAACATGAGAGTCTTTGTGTGTGTACAGCATGAGAGTCTTTGGGTGTGTACAGCATGAGAGTCTTTTGTGTGTGTGCAGCATGAGAGTCTTTGCGTGTGTGCAACATGAGAGTCTTAGTGTGTGTGCAGCATGAGAGTCTTTTGCGTGTGTACAGCATTAGAGTCTTTGTGTGTGTGCAACATGAGAGTCTTTGTGTGTGTGCAGCATGAGAGTCTTTGTGTGTGTGCAGCATGAGAGTCTTTTGCGTGTGTGCAGCATGAGAGTATTTTTCGTGTGTGCAGCATGAGAGTCTTTGTGTGTGTGCAACATGAGAGTCTTTGTGTGTGTGCAGCATGAGAGTCTTTTGCGTGTGTGCAGCATGAGAGTATTTTTCGTGTGTGCAGCATGAGAGTCTTTGTGTGTGTGCAACATGAGAGTCTTTGTGTGTGTGCAGCATGAGAGTCTTTTGCGTGTGTACAGCATGAGAGTCTTTGTGTGTGTGCAAGATGAGAGTCTTTGTGTGTGTGCAGCATGAGAGTCTTTGTGTGTGTGCAGCATGAGAGTCTTTGTGTGTGTGCAACATGAGAGTATTGTGTGTGTACAGCATGAGAGTCTGTGTGTGTGCAGCATGAGAGTCTTTGTGTGTGTGCAACATGAGAGTCATTGTGTGTGTGCAACATGAGAGTCTTTGTGTGTGTGCAGCATGAGAGTCTTTTGCGTGTGTACAGCATGAGAGTCTTTGTGTGTGTGCAACATGAGAGTCTTTGTGTGTGTGCAGCATGAGAGTCTTTGTGTGTGTGCATCATGAGAGTCTTTGTGTGTGTGCAACATGAGAGTCTTGTGTGTGTACAGCATGAGAGTCTTTGTGTGTGTGCAGCATGAGAGTCTTTGTGTGTGTGCAACATTAGAGTCTTTGTGTGTGTGCAACATGAGAGTCTTTGTGTGTGTGCAGCATGAGAGTCTTTTGCGTGTGTACAGCATGAGAGTCTTTGTGTGTGTGCAACATGAGAGTCTTTGTGTGTGTGCAGCATGAGAGTCTTTGTGTGTGTACAGCATGAGAGTCTTTTGCGTGTGTGCAGCATGAGAGTCTTTGTGTGTGTACAGCATGAGAGTCTTTGTGTGTGTACAGCATGAGAGTCTTTGTGTGTGTGCAACATGAGAGTCTTTGTGTGTGTGCAGCATGAGAGTCTTTTGCGTGTGTGCAGCATGAGAGTATTTTTCGTGTGTGCAGCATGAGAGTCTTTGTGTGTGTGCAACATGAGAGTCTTTGTGTGTGTGCAGCATGAGAGTCTTTTGCGTGTGTACAGCATGAGAGTCTTTGTGTGTGTGCAAGATGAGAGTCTTTGTGTGTGTGCAGCATGAGAGTCTTTGTGTGTGTGCAGCATGAGAGTCTTTGTGTGTGTGCAACATGAGAGTATTGTGTGTGTACAGCATGAGAGTCTGTGTGTGTGCAGCATGAGAGTCTTTGTGTGTGTGCAACATGAGAGTCATTGTGTGTGTGCAACATGAGAGTCTTTGTGTGTGTGCAGCATGAGAGTCTTTTGCGTGTGTACAGCATGAGAGTCTTTTGCGTGTGTGCAGCATGAGAGTATTTTTCGTGTGTGCAGCATGAGAGTCTTTGTGTGTGTGCAACATGAGAGTCTTTGTGTGTGTGCAGCATGAGAGTCTTTTGCGTGTGTGCAGCATGAGAGTATTTTTCGTGTGTGCAGCATGAGAGTCTTTGTGTGTGTGCAACATGAGAGTCTTTGTGTGTGTGCAGCATGAGAGTCTTTTGCGTGTGTACAGCATGAGAGTCTTTGTGTGTGTGCAAGATGAGAGTCTTTGTGTGTGTGCAGCATGAGAGTCTTTGTGTGTGTGCAGCATGAGAGTCTTTGTGTGTGTGCAACATGAGAGTATTGTGTGTGTACAGCATGAGAGTCTGTGTGTGTGCAGCATGAGAGTCTTTGTGTGTGTGCAACATGAGAGTCATTGTGTGTGTGCAACATGAGAGTCTTTGTGTGTGTGCAGCATGAGAGTCTTTTGCGTGTGTACAGCATGAGAGTCTTTGTGTGTGTGCAACATGAGAGTCTTTGTGTGTGTGCAGCATGAGAGTCTTTGTGTGTGTGCATCATGAGAGTCTTTGTGTGTGTGCAACATGAGAGTCTTGTGTGTGTACAGCATGAGAGTCTTTGTGTGTGTGCAGCATGAGAGTCTTTGTGTGTGTGCAACATTAGAGTCTTTGTGTGTGTGCAACATGAGAGTCTTTGTGTGTGTGCAGCATGAGAGTCTTTTGCGTGTGTACAGCATGAGAGTCTTTGTGTGTGTGCAACATGAGAGTCTTTGTGTGTGTGCAGCATGAGAGTCTTTGTGTGTGTACAGCATGAGAGTCTTTTGCGTGTGTGCAGCATGAGAGTCTTTGTGTGTGTACAGCATGAGAGTCTTTGTGTGTGTACAGCATGAGAGTCTTTGTGTGTGTGCAACATGAGAGTCTTTGTGTGTGTGCAGCATGAGAGTCTTTTGCGTGTGTGCAGCATGAGAGTATTTTTCGTGTGTGCAGCATGAGAGTCTTTGTGTGTGTGCAACATGAGAGTCTTTGTGTGTGTGCAGCATGAGAGTCTTTTGCGTGTGTACAGCATGAGAGTCTTTGTGTGTGTGCAAGATGAGAGTCTTTGTGTGTGTGCAGCATGAGAGTCTTTGTGTGTGTGCAGCATGAGAGTCTTTGTGTGTGTGCAACATGAGAGTATTGTGTGTGTACAGCATGAGAGTCTGTGTGTGTGCAGCATGAGAGTCTTTGTGTGTGTGCAACATGAGAGTCATTGTGTGTGTGCAACATGAGAGTCTTTGTGTGTGTGCAGCATGAGAGTCTTTTGCGTGTGTACAGCATGAGAGTCTTTGTGTGTGTGCAACATGAGAGTCTTTGTGTGTGTGCAGCATGAGAGTCTTTGTGTGTGTGCAACATGAGAGTCTTGTGTGTGTACAGCATGAGAGTCTTTGTGTGTGTGCAGCATGAGAGTCTTTGTGTGTGTGCAACATTAGAGTCTTTGTGTGTGTGCAACATGAGAGTCTTTGTGTGTGTGCAGCATGAGAGTCTTTTGCGTGTGTGCAGCATGAGAGTCTTTGTGTGTGTGCAGCATGAGAGTCTTTATGTGTGTGCAGCATGAGAGTCTTTATGTGTGTGCAACATGAGAGTCTTTTGCGTGTGTACAGCATGGGAGTCTTTTGTGTGTGTGCAGCATGAGAGTATTTGTGTGTGTGCAGCATGAGAGTCTTTGTGTGTGTGCAGCATGAGAGTCTGTGTGTGTGCAACATGAGAGTCTTTGTGTGTGTGCAACATGAGAGTCTTTGAGTGTGTGCAGCATGAGAGTCTTTTGCGTGTGTACAGCATGAGAGTCTTTTGCGTGTGTGCAGTATGATTGTCTTTTGCGTGTGTACAGCATGAGAGTCTTTGTGTGTGTGCAACATGAGAGTCTTTGTGTGTGTGCAGCATGAGAGTCTTTTGCGTGTGTACAGCATGAGAGTCATTTGTGCGTGTGTGCAGCATGAGAGTCTTTTGCGTGTGTGCAGCATGAGAGTCTCTGTGTGTGTGCAACATGAGAGTCTTTGTGTTTGTGCAGCATGAGAGTCTTTGTGTGTGTGCAACATGAGAGTATTGTGTGTGTACAGCATGAGAGTCTGTGTGTGTGCAGCATGAGAGTCTTTGTGTGTGTGCAACATGAGAGTCATTGTGTGTGTGCAACATGAGAGTCTTTGTGTGTGTGCAGCATGAGAGTCTTTTGCGTGTGTACAGCATGAGAGTCTTTGTGTGTGTGCAACATGAGAGTCTTTGTGTGTGTGCAGCATGAGAGTCTTTGTGTGTGTGCATCATGAGAGTCTTTGTGTGTGTGCAACATGAGAGTCTTGTGTGTGTACAGCATGAGAGTCTTTGTGTGTGTGCAGCATGAGAGTCTTTGTGTGTGTGCAACATTAGAGTCTTTGTGTGTGTGCAACATGAGAGTCTTTGTGTGTGTGCAGCATGAGAGTCTTTTGCGTGTGTACAGCATGAGAGTCTTTGTGTGTGTGCAACATGAGAGTCTTTGTGTGTGTGCAGCATGAGAGTCTTTGTGTGTGTACAGCATGAGAGTCTTTTGCGTGTGTGCAGCATGAGAGTCTTTGTGTGTGTACAGCATGAGAGTCTTTGTGTGTGTACAGCATGAGAGTCTTTGTGTGTGTGCAACATGAGAGTCTTTGTGTGTGTGCAGCATGAGAGTCTTTTGCGTGTGTGCAGCATGAGAGTATTTTTCGTGTGTGCAGCATGAGAGTCTTTGTGTGTGTGCAACATGAGAGTCTTTGTGTGTGTGCAGCATGAGAGTCTTTTGCGTGTGTACAGCATGAGAGTCTTTGTGTGTGTGCAAGATGAGAGTCTTTGTGTGTGTGCAGCATGAGAGTCTTTGTGTGTGTGCAGCATGAGAGTCTTTGTGTGTGTGCAACATGAGAGTATTGTGTGTGTACAGCATGAGAGTCTGTGTGTGTGCAGCATGAGAGTCTTTGTGTGTGTGCAACATGAGAGTCATTGTGTGTGTGCAACATGAGAGTCTTTGTGTGTGTGCAGCATGAGAGTCTTTTGCGTGTGTACAGCATGAGAGTCTTTGTGTGTGTGCAACATGAGAGTCTTTGTGTGTGTGCATCATGAGAGTCTTTGTGTGTGTGCAACATGAGAGTCTTGTGTGTGTACAGCATGAGAGTCTTTGTGTGTGTGCAGCATGAGAGTCTTTGTGTGTGTGCAACATTAGAGTCTTTGTGTGTGTGCAACATGAGAGTCTTTGTGTGTGTGCAGCATGAGAGTCTTTTGCGTGTGTGCAGCATGAGAGTCTTTGTGTGTGTGCAGCATGAGAGTCTTTATGTGTGTGCAGCATGAGAGTCTTTATGTGTGTGCAACATGAGAGTCTTTTGCGTGTGTACAGCATGGGAGTCTTTTGTGTGTGTGCAGCATGAGAGTATTTGTGTGTGTGCAGCATGAGAGTCTTTGTGTGTGTGCAGCATGAGAGTCTGTGTGTGTGCAACATGAGAGTCTTTGTGTGTGTGCAACATGAGAGTCTTTGAGTGTGTGCAGCATGAGAGTCTTTTGCGTGTGTACAGCATGAGAGTCTTTTGCGTGTGTGCAGTATGATTGTCTTTTGCGTGTGTACAGCATGAGAGTCTTTGTGTGTGTGCAACATGAGAGTCTTTGTGTGTGTGCAGCATGAGAGTCTTTTGCGTGTGTACAGCATGAGAGTCATTTGTGCGTGTGTGCAGCATGAGAGTCTTTTGCGTGTGTGCAGCATGAGAGTCTCTGTGTGTGTGCAACATGAGAGTCTTTGTGTTTGTGCAGCATGAGAGTCTTTTGCGTGTGTACAGCATGAGAGTCTTTTGTGTGTGTGCAGCATGAGAGTCTTTGTGTGTGTGCAACATGAGAGTCTTTGTGTGTGCAGCATGAGAGTCTTTTGCGTGTGTACAGCATGAGAGTCATTTGTGTGTGTGTGCAGCATGAGAGTCTTTGTGTGTGTGCAGCATGAGAGTCTTTGTGTGTGTGCAGCATGAGAGTCTTTGTGTGTGTGCAGCATGAGAGTCTTTTGCGTGTGTACAGCATGAGAGTCTTTTATGTGTGTGCAGCATGAGAGTCTTTGTGTGTGTGCAACATGAGAGTCTTTGTGTGTGTGCAGCATGAGAGTCTTTTGCGTGTGTACAACATGAGAGTCTTTTGCGTGTGTGCAACATGAGAGTCTTTTGCGTGTGTACAGCATGAGAGTCTTTTATGTGTGTACAGCATGAGAGTCTTTGTGTGTGTGCAACATGAGAGTCTTTGTGTGTGTGCAGCATGAGAGTCTTTGTGTGTGTACAGCATGAGAGTCTTTTGTGTGTGTGCAGCATGAGAGTATTTGTGTGTGTGCAGCATGAGAGTCTTTTGTGTGTGTGCAGCATGAGAGTCTGTGTGTGTGCAGCATGAGAGTCTTTGTGTGTGTGCAACATGAGAGTCTTTGAGTGTGTGCAGCATGAGAGTCTTTTGCGTGTGTACAGCATGAGAGTCTTTTGTGTGTGTGCAGTATGAGAGTCTTTTGCGTGTGTGCAGCATGAGAGTCTTTGTGTGTGTGCAACATGAGAGTCTTTGAGTGTGTGCAACATGAGAGTCTTTTGCGTGTGTACAGCATGAGAGTCTTTGTGTGTGTGCAACATGAGAGTCTTTGAGTGTGTATAGCATGAGAGTCTTTTGCGTGTGTACAGCATGAGAGTCTTTTGCGTGTGTGCAGCATGAGAGTCTTTGTGTGTGTGCAGCATGAGAGTCTTTGTGTGTGTGCAACATGAGAGTCTTTGTGTGTGTGCAGCATGAGAGTCTTTTGCGTGTGTACAGCATGATAGTCTTTTGTGTGTGTGCAGCATGAGAGTCTTTTGCGTGTGTACAGCATGAGAGTCTTTGTGTGTGTGCAGCATGAGAGTCTTTGTGTGTGTGCAACATGAGAGTCTTTGTGTGTGTGCAGCATGAGAGTCTTTGGGTGTGTACAGCATGAGAGTCTTTTGTGTGTGTGCAGCATGAGAGTCTTTGCGTGTGTGCAACATGAGAGTCTTTGTGTGTGTGCAGCATGAGAGTCTTTTGCGTGTGTACAGCATGATAGTCTTTTGTGTGTGTACAGCATGAGAGTCTTTTGCGTGTGTACAGCATGAGAGTCTTTGTGTGTGTGCAGCATGAGAGTCTTTGTGTGTGTGCAACATGAGAGTCTTTGTGTGTGTACAGCATGAGAGTCTTTGGGTGTGTACAGCATGAGAGTCTTTTGTGTGTGTGCAGCATGAGAGTCTTTGCGTGTGTGCAACATGAGAGTCTTAGTGTGTGTGCAGCATGAGAGTCTTTTGCGTGTGTACAGCATTAGAGTCTTTGTGTGTGTGCAACATGAGAGTCTTTGTGTGTGTGCAGCATGAGAGTCTTTGTGTGTGTGCAGCATGAGAGTCTTTTGCGTGTGTGCAGCATGAGAGTATTTTTCGTGTGTGCAGCATGAGAGTCTTTGTGTGTGTGCAACATGAGAGTCTTTGTGTGTGTGCAGCATGAGAGTCTTTTGCGTGTGTGCAGCATGAGAGTATTTTTCGTGTGTGCAGCATGAGAGTCTTTGTGTGTGTGCAACATGAGAGTCTTTGTGTGTGTGCAGCATGAGAGTCTTTTGCGTGTGTACAGCATGAGAGTCTTTGTGTGTGTGCAAGATGAGAGTCTTTGTGTGTGTGCAGCATGAGAGTCTTTGTGTGTGTGCAGCATGAGAGTCTTTGTGTGTGTGCAACATGAGAGTATTGTGTGTGTACAGCATGAGAGTCTGTGTGTGTGCAGCATGAGAGTCTTTGTGTGTGTGCAACATGAGAGTCATTGTGTGTGTGCAACATGAGAGTCTTTGTGTGTGTGCAGCATGAGAGTCTTTTGCGTGTGTACAGCATGAGAGTCTTTGTGTGTGTGCAACATGAGAGTCTTTGTGTGTGTGCAGCATGAGAGTCTTTGTGTGTGTGCATCATGAGAGTCTTTGTGTGTGTGCAACATGAGAGTCTTGTGTGTGTACAGCATGAGAGTCTTTGTGTGTGTGCAGCATGAGAGTCTTTGTGTGTGTGCAACATTAGAGTCTTTGTGTGTGTGCAACATGAGAGTCTTTGTGTGTGTGCAGCATGAGAGTCTTTTGCGTGTGTACAGCATGAGAGTCTTTGTGTGTGTGCAACATGAGAGTCTTTGTGTGTGTGCAGCATGAGAGTCTTTGTGTGTGTACAGCATGAGAGTCTTTTGCGTGTGTGCAGCATGAGAGTCTTTGTGTGTGTACAGCATGAGAGTCTTTGTGTGTGTACAGCATGAGAGTCTTTGTGTGTGTGCAACATGAGAGTCTTTGTGTGTGTGCAGCATGAGAGTCTTTTGCGTGTGTGCAGCATGAGAGTATTTTTCGTGTGTGCAGCATGAGAGTCTTTGTGTGTGTGCAACATGAGAGTCTTTGTGTGTGTGCAGCATGAGAGTCTTTTGCGTGTGTACAGCATGAGAGTCTTTGTGTGTGTGCAAGATGAGAGTCTTTGTGTGTGTGCAGCATGAGAGTCTTTGTGTGTGTGCAGCATGAGAGTCTTTGTGTGTGTGCAACATGAGAGTATTGTGTGTGTACAGCATGAGAGTCTGTGTGTGTGCAGCATGAGAGTCTTTGTGTGTGTGCAACATGAGAGTCATTGTGTGTGTGCAACATGAGAGTCTTTGTGTGTGTGCAGCATGAGAGTCTTTTGCGTGTGTACAGCATGAGAGTCTTTGTGTGTGTGCAACATGAGAGTCTTTGTGTGTGTGCAGCATGAGAGTCTTTGTGTGTGTGCATCATGAGAGTCTTTGTGTGTGTGCAACATGAGAGTCTTGTGTGTGTACAGCATGAGAGTCTTTGTGTGTGTGCAGCATGAGAGTCTTTGTGTGTGTGCAACATTAGAGTCTTTGTGTGTGTGCAACATGAGAGTCTTTGTGTGTGTGCAGCATGAGAGTCTTTTGCGTGTGTGCAGCATGAGAGTCTTTGTGTGTGTGCAGCATGAGAGTCTTTATGTGTGTGCAGCATGAGAGTCTTTATGTGTGTGCAACATGAGAGTCTTTTGCGTGTGTACAGCATGGGAGTCTTTTGTGTGTGTGCAGCATGAGAGTATTTGTGTGTGTGCAGCATGAGAGTCTTTGTGTGTGTGCAGCATGAGAGTCTGTGTGTGTGCAACATGAGAGTCTTTGTGTGTGTGCAACATGAGAGTCTTTGAGTGTGTGCAGCATGAGAGTCTTTTGCGTGTGTACAGCATGAGAGTCTTTTGCGTGTGTGCAGTATGATTGTCTTTTGCGTGTGTACAGCATGAGAGTCTTTGTGTGTGTGCAACATGAGAGTCTTTGTGTGTGTGCAGCATGAGAGTCTTTTGCGTGTGTACAGCATGAGAGTCATTTGTGCGTGTGTGCAGCATGAGAGTCTTTTGCGTGTGTGCAGCATGAGAGTCTCTGTGTGTGTGCAACATGAGAGTCTTTGTGTGTGTGCAGCATGAGAGTCTTTTGCATGTGTACAGCATGAGAGTCTTTTGTGTGTGTGCAGCATGAGAGTCTTTGTGTGTGTACAGCATGAGAGTCTTTTGCGTGTGTACAGCATGAGAGTCTTTTGTGTGTGTGCAGCATGAGAGTCTTTGTGTGTGTGCAAAATGAGAGTCTTTGTGTGTGTGCAGCATGAGAGTCTTTTGCGTGTGTACAGCATGAGAGTCTTTGTGTGTGTGCAACATGAGAGTCTTTGTGTGTGTGCAGCATGAGAGTCTTTGTGTGTGTACAGCATGAGAGTCTTTTGCGTGTGTGCAGCATGAGAGTCTTTGTGTGTGTGCAACATGAGAGTCTTTGTGTGTGTGCAGCATGAGAGTCTTTTGCGTGTGTACAGCATGAGAGTCTTTTGCGTGTGTACAGCATGAGAGTCTTTTTGTGTGTTCAACATGAGAGTCTTTTGTGTGTGTGAAGCATGAGAGTCTTTGTGTGTGCGCAGCATGAGAGTCTTTGTGTGTGTGCAACATGCGAGTCGTTGTGTGAGTACAGCATGAGAGTCTTTGTGTGTGTGCAACATGAGAGTCTTTGTGTGTGTGCAGCATGAGAGTCTTTTGCGTGTGTGCAGCATGAGAGTCTTTGTGTGTGTGCAACATGAGAGTCTTTGTGTGTGTGCAGCATGAGAGTCTTTTGCGTGTGTACAGCATGAGAGTCTTTTGTGTGTGTGCAGCATGAGAGTCTTTGCGTGTGTACAGCATGAAAGTCTTTTGTGTGTGTGCAGCATGAGAGTTTTGCGTGTGTGCAGCATGAGAGTCTTTGTGTGTGTACAGCATGAGAGTCTTTGTGTGTGTGCAGCATGAGAGTCTTTTGCGTGTGTACAGCATGAAAGTCTTTTGTGTGTGTGCAGCATGAGAGTTTTGCGTGTGTGCAGCATGAGAGTCTTTGTGTGTGTACAGCATGAGAGTCTTTGTGTGTGTGCAGCATGAGAGTCTTTGTGTGTGTGCAGCATGAGAGTCTTTGTGTGTGTGCAGCATGAGAGTCTTTTGCGTGTGTACAGCATGAGAGTCTTTTGTGTGTGTGCAGCATGAGAGTCTTTGTGTGTGTACAGCATGAGAGTCTTTTGCGTGTGTACAGCATGAGAGTCTTTGTGTGTGTGCAGCATGAGAGTCTTTGTGTGTGTACAGCATGAGAGTCTTTTTGTGTGTGTAACATGAGAGTCTTTGTGTGTGTGCAACATGAGAGTCTTTTGTGTGTGTGCAGCATGAGAGTCTTTGTGTGTGTGCAGCATGAGAGTCTTTGTGTGTGTGCAGCATGAGAGTCTTTTGCGTGTGTGCAACATGAGAGTCTTTGTGTGTGTGCAGCATGAGAGTCTTTTGCGTGTGTACAGCATGAGAGTCTTTGTGTGTGTGCAACATGAGAGTCTTTGTGTGTGTGCAGCATGAGAGTCTTTGTGTGTGTTCAGCATGAGAGTCTTTGTGTGTGTGCGACATGAGAGTCTTTGTGTGTGTACAGCATGAGAGTCTTTGTGTGTGTGCAGCATGAGAGTCTTTGTGTGTGTGCAACATGAGAGTCTTTGTGTGTGTGCAACATGAGAGTCTTTGTGTGTGTGCAGCATGAGAGTCTTTTGCGTGTGTACAGCATGAGAGTCTTTGTGTGTGTGCAACATGAGAGTCTTTGTGTGTGTGCAGCATGTGAGTCTTTGTGTGTGTGCAGCATGAGAGTCTTTTGTGTGTGTGCAGCATGAGAGTCTTTGTGTGTGTGCAGCATGAGAGTCTTTTGCGTGTGTACAGCATTCGAGTCTTTTGCGTGTGTGCAGCATGAGAGTCTTTTGCGTGTGTGCAGCATGAGAGTCTTTGTGTGTGTGCAGCATGTGAGTCTTTGTGTGTGTGCAGCATGAGAGTCTTTGTGTGTGTGCAGCATGAGAGTCTTTGTGTGTGTGCAGCATGAGAGTCTTTTGTGTGTGTGCAACATGAGAGTCTTTGTGTGTGTGCAACATGAGAGTCTTTTGCGTGTGTACAGCATTCGAGTCTTTTGCGTGTGTGCAGCATGAGAGTCTTTTGCGTGTGTGCAGCATGAGAGTCTTTGTGTGTGTGCAACATGAGAGTCTTTGTGTGTGTGCAGCATGAGAGTCTTTTGCGTGTGTACAGCATGAGAGTCTTGTGTGTGTGTGCAGCATGAGAGTCTTTGTGTGTGTGCAACATGAGAGTCTTTGTGTGTGCAGCATGAGAGTCTTTTGCGTGTGTACAGCATGAGAGTCATTTGTGTGTGTGTGCAGCATGAGAGTCTTTGTGTGTGTGCAGCATGAGAGTCTTTGTGTGTGTGCAGCATGAGAGTCTTTGTGTGTGTGCAGCATGAGAGTCTTTTGCGTGTGTACAGCATGAGAGTCTTTTATGTGTGTGCAGCATGAGAGTCTTTGTGTGTGTGCAACATGAGAGTCTTTGTGTGTGTGCAGCATGAGAGTCTTTTGCGTGTGTACAACATGAGAATCTTTTGTGTGTGTACAGCATTAGAGTCTTTGTATGTGTACAGCATGAGAGTCTTTGTGTGTGTGCAACATGAGAGTCTTTGTGTGTGTGCAGCATGAGAGTCTTTGTGTGTGTACAGCATGAGAGTCTTTTGTGTGTGTGCAGCATGAGAGTCTTTTGTGTGTGTGCAGCATGAGAGTCTTTGTGTGTGTACAGCATGAGAGTCTTTGTGTGTGTGCAATACAGGAGCGTTCTTTTATGTGTCTGCATTGCTCTCTGTCCAGGCAACAAAGAGGGAGAAAATAAAGCGGAATCAAATATGTTACTTACGCATCGTTGTTGCCAAAAATTATATTGCTTGGATTTAGGGGTGATAATTATGTTTACCTTATTGTCACAGGTTTTGTGTCCGTACGTTTGCTGCATGTGGAAATTCAACCCGCCCTATATATATATATATATATATATATATATATATATATATATATATATTGCTCAATACTGTTGTAGAGCAAATATGCGTTTTATTTTTTATTACCGTATTTCTCTGTTAAGTTACACTATTGTTTCAGCTACTCAGCCGTTTTTTGGCCGTCTGTAGCTTCCTCAGACTTTTACAGAAATGTTTGTTATGATGGGATGAAAGAGTGAATGATGTCAGGGGAGGGGCGCGAGAAGAGTTGAAAAAAGAGGAAGGGAACAAGGGGGGAAGGTGGGAGGGGGTGTTTGGTATGTCGGTAATGTTTTAGTTTTGGAGTTTAAGGACCTTAGGTTGTTGTGGGGGAGGGTATGGGAAGTTCATTTCTGGTGTGGCTGAGGGCATAGGGGTTCATGGAGGGGGAGGGGAATATGTGGGGGTAGGAGGAGGGGGTTACTTTTAAATTCGAGTCTTAATGTTTAAGTTTTTGGCGTTGGTGAGATGATTTCTTGATAAGTATGTCTTGACCTGTTGGATGTTCGCTTAGGTTCGGAGGCGGGGTGTGAGCTATGATTCGGTTTATTTATTTGGTTTTTGTTTGTTGTTAAATGCTTGGAGAGGGTTAGCTAGCATATATGTATATATATGTATAGATTCATGATTATATATTATTATATATATGCATATAATCATACACATATCGTACTTTATGTAAGATAAATGTTATTTTTATGCACACACGCACAAACACACAGACACACACAGAGACACAAACACACACACACACACACACACACACACACACACACACATATATATATATATATATATATATATATATATATAATGAAAATTACAATTGAATTTACCAAAATGATCCAAGATGGTAAAATTAAAGTATATTATAAATATTAAAGAATTAATATTTATAAAATTATCTCAGCCAGATATAAAAGCTCGATAATACCAAATAGGAAATAGAGCTTATAATATGAGCAAACAGTTAATGAAATATGTTAAAAAACACATTGAAATGAGTTAAACACATATTTAATCTGAAAAGGAAACACTAGATAAATGGATAGTCCTTAATCCCGGAGTTTCGGAGAAATACTCTCCTTCTCATTAGAGGGTAGGAATTAGCAAAATGCAGGATCGGATTTTGCATGCAGAAGTATTTGATGAAACAACAAATAAGTCAAAGATCTTACTTGAAAACAAAATAAGTTAAGCAGAGGGAATATGGTAAAGAAAAAGGTGATTATAATCAACTCCCCGATGTTTTAGGCGGCCTTCAGACCTCTGCAATTATAGGTCCCACCAACATCCTTAGGAAAACCCTTGACCTTCGAAGCTCCTGATTTGAAGCCGGGATCAAGGGAAATTCTCTGGAAATGAATCCCATCCCTTTCCAGAGAGACGTTCATAAACGAAATTATTATTATTATAATTCTTCTTCTTCTTCTTCTTCTTCTTCTTCTTCTTCTTCTTCTTCTTCTTCTTCTTCTTCTTCACCAGGAATTTTCACACAAACCATCGTGTAAAAATTGTCTTTGAAAACAGCTTGTTGTGTTTCCTAGAGTGTAAGACCAAGTCTCTCCAGGTGCCTTCACCTCGTTCGATAACCTTTTCAAATTAATATGCATTATTGCATTATCCATCAGTCTTCACTGAGATATCAGTGGCAATAAGTCTTTTCAAGTCCCAGTCTTCCTCGCACTAATCCAGTATGCGTCTTGTTTTTGCCTCTTTTTTACGTAGGAATCACTACTTATCAAGGCCCAGAGACCACTCGAGGATGAGTGTTAAAGTGTACAGTAGGCAATTGGATAATATAGTAATCGTTAGTAATGGAAGTTTGGTAAATTTGTTAACTGCAATGGAACGGCTCATCAAGATCTTGTTTACGTTAGACTTGAATAAACCCATATTGTAGTCTGCTGGAAAGCAGGAAAACGGAAGATAATTCCATAGGCGTGCAGTTCTCAGAAAGAAGCTTTGCTCATGGAATCTACGTTTAGGTTTAGGCACAGATAAAGAGTGGGGGAATTATTGATAGTGTTTTCAGCTAGACGAGTGTTTCTTGTGAAAGTTTGGTGGGGGGCATAGATTGAAGCTCAGTCGAGCACTTGCCATGAAAATAACGATAAAGCAGAGACAAACTCGCACATCTTTTCTGTGAGATAGAATTTTCAGGGAAGAGAAAAGGGCATCTCCTACGATGCTACGAAGTCTATTTTGAACTCTATCAAGGCACGATAAGTTCTTTCTAGCAGCTCCTGCCCAGATGTGGCAACAGTACTCCATGCTTTGACGTACCTGGCTCTTATGACTTAAAGAGAGAAGCTTGGTTATAGATGCAGTAAAAGTGACCAGCCACTCCTTTCCCCATTGTACCACGTGCTCGAGGTCAGAGGAGAGAAAATCGGAGAGAACTTGGTCGTTTACGGTCTTAGATGTGCTACCATAGATGGTAGTGTCATCAGCATAAATGTCTATGAATGATGTGAAGCTGTGATTTGGAAGATCATTAATGTAAATCAGGAAGAGAGTTTGGCCGAGGATGGACCCCTGAGGGACTCCGGCATTAATACTGTGAGCTTCTGATTTTTGCCCTTCAACTACTACTCTTATGAACCTATCAGAAAGAAATGATTTAATAATTGAGAAGATATTTCCAGCTATACCATAGCTGGAGACCTTGTGAAGTAAACCTTTATGCAATACTCTATCAAAGGCCTTTGTTATGTCAAGAGCAATTGCCCTAGAAAGGTTGCCTCCGTCGAGAGATTCGCTAATCCTATGAAATATAACTGTAAGCATATCTGCTGTAGATATAGCATAACGGGAACCATATTGTGTGTCACATAGAAGGTTATTTTTACTGAGATGGTTGATTACTTCTCTATTTAACAGAGATTTCATCAACTTCATCCTGACGCACAGGAGTCTTATTGGGCTGTACTGAGAGGGAGATGTGTAATCACCTGAATTCTTAAATACAAGGTATACTGATGAGATTTTCCAGGGCGATGAGAAGCAATTCTTCTTAAGACAACGTTTAAACAGTTTTGATGGGTGCTTGTTTTAGTTGTAGTTTTTTTTAGTACTATAATTGGAATACCGTCAGGGCCGGTTGCTTTACTGGAATCCATGTTGTTGATTAGCTTCGCAACATCACGTACATATATTTGCATATCACATAGCGTGTTTTCTGATACAAGAGGAAATATTGGGTGCTGGCTGCCTTGATTGCAAAGGTTAGAATTAGCTGCAATGTTCTTGGCAAAGATTTCGGTTTTGTCTGATGCTGACGAGATGACCTCAGGTCAGTTGGTAATAGTTGGGATAGAGCACATGCTTCTGTTCAGGATTCCGTTTGCTATTTGCCAAAACTGGTGGGAACCAAGCCGCTGCTTAGCTACTTTGAACTTGACGGACTGAGAATACAACTCTCTTGCGTTCTTTATCACTTTCTTACAATGGTTGCTGGCAGTCCTGAAAGCGGCTTTAGCCTTCATACATCTATTACGTTGGAAGCAATGGAAAAGGTGATTTCTGTGCGCAATGGCAGCAACACATTCCGGAGAGAACCACAGCTGGCTGTTAGGTTTTTGCTGGAATTTTTTCGAGGGTATGAAACTGTCTATACCTACAATTAACCATTCTGTCAGGTTTGATACTATAGAAGACACATCCTTTTTAAACATGGAACGTAGAGGTAGATCTCACGAAATCTATCCCAGTCAGCCATAGTGTATCGATATACTTTCCTGCTTAGTATTTCCATCCTCCTTGAGCCTCCCTATTTATTTAATGCGGCACCAGTTTATGGTGATGAAGAAGAAAAAATGGAGGCGGTAAAAGCGCAAGGGTTAGCTTGCAATAATGCAATTATACACTTTCAGTTTTCATGATCCCACGGTGTATTTCCTAATGTTTTACCACTGTAGTAGTTTCTGTATGATTGGTCAGCACTCGCGGATCATGTGTATTAGTCTCCACACCCAAGAGTTTTACATAATATTTCAACCGCTTTCAATATGGTTATCCGTTGTATCTTTTCGGCAATCCTTCTGATTTCTGTCTTACGTATTCTTTTTTGAAACTTTTTTGTAATGTTTCTAGTGTACTTCTGATTATTAACGTTATCTTAACTTACTTCATCTTCCATATTCATTAAAATTCTCTCACTAATTCTGTGCATTTGCTCCGTATCTCTCTCCTCTTGGTCTTCAATCTGCCTGTTGAAACGGTAAAATGTACACTCTGGCAGGACTTTTCGTTCTTGTTAACTTTTATGACATCTCGTTTTCTTGCTTGGATAAGTTTGTCTGTTTTTGTAGCTATGTCACATAGGATTTTGTGACTTTCGTTTTCAAGTACTGTTTCTGGTTTGTGCTTGTAGCATCTCAGTATTTTTTATATAGAGTTGCCTGCATAATTTCCAGTGTACTGTTTTCCCCACTTGATCGTGTGAATACTTATATTCTTTTTGGACTAGTTTGTTACATTTGTTTATTATGTTTTTTTTTTGTTTCGTCTCTTTGTCCAAAGAGTCTGCATTTGTTGTTTTTTGTGTCTTGATTATGCTTAATTTGATGTGGTTTGTTTTAATAGAGTTATCCTGTGCATCCCTTATGAAAAATTCAGTTTCTTTGTTTAGGTTTCCATTTTTTAGGTACATCTGAGTGTTTTCCTTAGTCTCTTTTTTTGTCATCCTCACGAATTGTGCGTGTAACTGTTTATTTTCCCATTTCTCTTTTCTCGTTTTTATTTCTTATCAATTTCTGTTCTGCATTATGTATTATTCTTTCATGTAATTGAGATAGTCTTCTATACAAACTAATCCTCTTCCACCGTCTATTCCCATTTATCTAGAGTCGGTCAGTATAATATTTTGGGTGGAGTTGATTGTGCATAGTCATGTCTCTGCTCTGGTCAAATTGCGGCAGTTCTTCTTTGGTTCACACTCTAAACGGTCTGGAATATCTTGTTAGTGACACTGTCCATCTGTGTGTACCTTTTATTAGGTTTCTACTACATTGTCTGGTTTTGAGGAATCTTTCTTGTGCTTCGTAGGTATTCATTTTCAATGTTCTCTTTCATTTCTGTTGCTTAACGGTGTCTGCTTTAAGGACTTCCAAACATTTGTAACTGTCATGTTAACTTTGTTCCCTCATCTTAATTTGGTTGAGTAGTTCTATGCTCCCGTTATCTCCAGTTTTCCCCTTCTCATGATCAGCAGTGCGCACTTTTCCATTCCGAATTCCTTTGGAGATCCTGGCTGTAGATTCCGGCGATTTTAATTTTTTCTTGATTTTCGCAAACAGTTTTAAGTCGTTCCTATACATTATTATTATTATTATTATTATTATTATTATTATTATTATTATTATTATTATATATTATTATTATATATTATTATTATTATTATTATTATTATTATTATTATTATAGTTCTATAATTCTAGGAGAGGAAGTTGCTGCAGAATGCCGGATTTGTGGTAAGACCTCTGAGTCAATTGCGCACCTTGCCGCAGGGTGTAGTGGACTGGCAAAGAGAGAGAGAGAGAGAGAGAGAGAGAGAGAGAGAGTACCGCAAAAGACACGATCGCATAAGATTCCGGATATATTGGGAGGTGTGTAAGAAGAATGGGGTGAGGTGTGCTGGAAAATGGTGCGAGGAAGTGCCTGATGAAGTGAGGACGAGTTAGGATGGCAAGGTAGAGGTATGGTGAGACAAAAGTGTCATAACGACCAAGCAATTGGAACATAATCATCCGGATTTGGTCGTCATTTACAAGGTCTCAAAAAAATGTCTGACTGTAGATTTCTCAGTACCCTGGGACAGGAATGTGAGAGAGAAGGAGAATGAGAAGTGGAGCAATTATGTTCCACTGGCCTTCGATATAAGGCGTATACATTGGGTTAAAACACAAATAATACCGGTCGTAGTTGGTACACTAGGAGTAGTATCAAGTCTTCGGGAAAACTACACATCCCTGATATTTTAGGCGGCCTTCAACCCCCTGCGATTATAGGTCCCACCAACATCCTTAGGAAAACCCTTGATCTTTGAACCTCCTGGTTTGAAGCCGGGATTAAGCGGGAATCATCTGGAAATGAATCCCATCCCTTTCCAGAGGGACGTTCATAAACAAAATCAGAATTATTATTATTATCATTGTTATCATTGTTGTTGTTGTTGTTGTTGTTGTTGTTGTTATAATAATAATAATAATAATAATAATAATAATAATAATAATAATAATAATAAAAACACGGAATTGTTTCAGATTGTATATCAGGACAACAAAACGACTTAATTGTAATAACGAAATAAATTTGATTAGAAAAAAAAACTGGAGATATTCCGTCGCTCTGGAGCCAAACCAGATATTTGTCTTCATAAACTATAGTAATCAAATAACCGAGTGATATGATAAACATTGTGTTGGACAAATCGAAATATAATTAGATCTGTATCTTTTGGATTATAAACTTGATAGCAGCATAGCGTTTTGTTTTGTAATGTTTTTACTTTCTCTTCGAGTCAATGAATAACATTTGCATTTGGAATATGGACGTGCCTTATAATAATGGTATTTTTACGTTTACGTAATATTCTGTATAACTGAATTATTAGAAAGATTTCGTAGACTTGATCATAATTAGCATATTCTTTTAGAAATATTTAACATATAATCGTTAAATAATACAAGTGCTTTTTTTCGCATAACCGAGAACAAACAGGACTACTATTGAATACAAGAGCAACCAAATATTTATTTATGTTGAGTTTAGATAAGTGTAACCTAATGATTTTTAAGAGGGAAATACTTTGGAATTAATGAAAAATGTATCAATTATCAGAGCAAGCTGTATAAATAGTTTGTAATTGTTGTGGACCCGTGCTAGGCGTCACAAATAAAAGAAACCACAAGCTGTGTAAAGTATATTAAATATATGTATTTATCATAAAGAATACATGAGCCACTAAAGTGGTATGAGAGGAACGTGTTCGTAGCATACGGTTAAACATGGTATGAATGTCTTCAACTAGTCTCTGAAACCACTGGTATTCATAGGACTGGTTGATTCCACTTTGTTCTCAAATAGGGGTGATTTGTACCCCATAACATCACCTACCGAGCTTTTCATTCCACTGGAATGATCATATAGCTCTTTTTCCTGGAATTGATCTCTATCAGGTCGATCATTTTCCTTTTCCTCGATGATCGGCGTTGTCCGGCTGCTTGTGATTTTACAAGATCTAACGTGTCATATATCTGCTCCATTACCTCCTCTTATTCAGCAGGAGGTTGTCCTTTGTAATCTGTAATACGTTTCCGAAATTGGTTCAAATGTTCTTGTAAGTAAATCTTGGTCCTTCGATAATGTAAAACATCCGCCCGATCCTTTTCTGGACCTTTTCTAGTTTCCCCATCGTACTATTATTTTTGTGTACATGGAAAAATACCTTTTCACCAGATAAGTATTTCTTTTTAGGAACTATAGTATTCAGCGGTTTCACTTCTTTTGGCAAAGTTTCTCGAAGACCGGCCTAATTTTCCTCGCGAACATTAACTCTGCCGATGATGCGCTTTGATTTTGCGTAATTCGGTAAACTATTGGAGCGTCTTTTCTGATGGAGTTCCTTTCGCCTTCTTAAGCGCTCTTTTCTACAAACCTTTCTGTCTGACCGTTCGATTAGGGATGATAGGTTGACGTCGTTATGTGGATAACCTTGAAATCCTCGCAAAAGTTTTTAAAAAGCGAAATGAATTGTGTACGATTGCCTAACACTAGACAATCGACCACACCGAACTTAGCGAACAATTCGTGAAGAGCACTGATTGTAAAATCCGTGTTGGACTTTTACATCGAAATACTTCACGCTATTTTGAAAAAAACTGTCTACCACTATTTTTTTTTTTAATTAAATTTTCACCCCAAACAAGACACAGTGCCACTTTGAAGCAGGGGGCTACTATTAGGGAATTAATTAGCGGGGTCATTATGAAGGGAGAAGAGTAGAAAGATGTTTGTTAACATTACACTTGAACTTCTGCATATCATTGCAGTTGGGACAGCAGAATCCCGGAAGGGAGTTCCAAAGACCCGCAGTTCTGGGGAAGAAACTATTGGAGTAAAAGGCTTTCTTGCACCTAGGGATCTCTACTGTAAAGGGATGAGACTTAGTAGCTTGTCGGGTTTGTCGGGGGTAGTTACGTCGGGGAGGTACAAGTGTTTGCAGTTCGTCAGAACATTCACCATTAAAGTATTTGTAGAACAGGCAGAGTGATGCAACATCTCGTCGATGGGACAGAGGTTGAAGCCTAGATGACAGTTCAGGACCTATCAGGTTGGCGACTCTTTTTTGAACCCTGTCCAGGAGCGAGAGACAAGCAGCAGATGCACCAGCCCAGATGTGACAACAGTACTCCATACATGGGCGAATGGTTGCCTTATAGAGGTATAGGATACTGGCAGGCGTAAGTAGTTTTCTAGCACGGTAGAGGGAGCCAACCTTCCTTGCAGCAGCCTTGGCAATGCTCTCAATGTATCTATTCCAGTTCATATTCCCTGTAAACGTTAGGCCGAGGAGTTTAAAAGAAGTACTTTCAGGCAATGTGTTCTTGGCCATTGTTATTGGTGGCAGAGAAGGTTTCTTGTAGTTATTGAAGGAAACAAGCTTAGTCTTAGCAGCATTGAATGTGACCAACCATTTTTGTCCCCATTCCACTACGGATTGGAGGTCGTCCTCTAGTGTTTCTGCCATTTCCTTGGATATGTGTTCATTTGTTTTCCCCTCATATCATATTACATAATAGTTTCCATTAAGTAGGCCTACGTAATATTCATGTATTCTTTGGCATCGGTGGTCCGCTTTAGGCCACGGGTTAAATTGTATTGAGGTGATTTTGCAGACAATGCACATCCCTTTACACAATTTTACCATGCCTTCTATATCAGTATCCATACTCTTCCAGTAAACGTAGGATCTCATAAGGATCTTCATTCAAGTAGCCAAAAGGTTACCCGTATGGAAATCCTTTAGGATATTCTTTTGTAGTGTGGTTGGGATTACTACTCTTTCTCAGTACAACAGTACCTCCTTGCACATAGAATAAACTTCCGCCGCCGATTGATCTGATTGAATTATTTTTTTTTCTTTGATGGAACTATCTTCTTCAGCCGTTCTTAGTATATTTTCAAAAGTTAATTGTAGTTCCTTGATCGCATTACACAGTATTTGTGTATAGTCCTTTTCACTTTGTGGTGATGCTATTACTGTGTCTTCCAGCTGTTCCCTGGATTTCGGGATTAATCACGACAATTCGTCTGCGTGACTAAACTTCGCAGATGTAAGAAATTATCTGCTGAAGTAATTCAGTAGAATAGTCCCCATCTTTGCAGCCTGTTGGCTGCGTAGATTTGCAGACCTTTTTTAGAGCGAAAGATGGTTATAAGCGGTTTATGGTCACTTTGTAATTTAAATTTACGTTTGTAACACCGAATATGTGTTTCTTTTTCGATTTGGGGGTAATTCTTCTCGGCAGGCAGTAAAGTTCGGCTTAGTGGACTCATCCGACATCTTGTGTAGAATGCATGGCCCGATCCCATAAAAACTTGTGTCAATTGCGACAATAATCTCTTGTTCCGGATTGAAATGAGTCAGGGATACATCTGATGTTAATACATCTTTTAACTTCTTAAACGCTGCCTGGCACTCAGGTGTCCAGCCCCATTTGTTGTCCTTTTTTAATAGTACATTCAATGGTGCGCGCAATTCATGCATGTTCTTAAGAAATGTTTGATAAGAGTTAGCGAACGCTAAAAATCTCTACAATGTAGTTACTTTATGAGGCTCTAGTATGTCTTTTATAGCTGTGAACCTATCCGGATCGGGTTTTTTCCCGTCCTTATCTATTATATGATCAAAGTATTTAATTCGGTTTAAAAAAAAATTCGCATATAGCTTCCTTCGATGTGAAGCTGTATTCTTTTATTCTGTCAAACACTTGAAATTATCTCTATGTTGTTCAACATTTTGACTACGCATAACAATATAGCCTATATCCAGATAGCCTATAGGCAGATAGCCTATTGCAAAATCCAAACGGCTTAGCAAAGTATCGATTACCTGTTGGAAAATTGCAGGTGCTACTTTTATACCAAATGCTAATTTATTGAATTTGTAAAGCCCTTTGTACGTTCAGATACACAAAACTTTCGAGCTATCTTCTTCTACTGGTATTTGTTGGAACGCCTCGCTTTAATCTGTTTTGGAAAAAAATCCGCCATTTTACGTATCGAATACTTCGTCTGGGTGTGGTAGAAGATAGTGGTGCTCCGTAACTGCTGCATTCAATCCGGTAGAGATATCCGCGATACTTTTATCTCTTTAGATTTTTTCACGTATACAGCTGGAGCTGACCAATCACTATAGTTAATAGGGGTACAAATTCAAGTGTAAACTATTATTTCCAATTCTTCTTCAATTTTTCCCCCGAAGCGAACGAACGGTACACTCCATGACTTTTTGAATATTCGTTTTGCTTCATCCAGCAATACGAATTTCGCTTATATTTTTGTGCAGCATCCAAGCTTTTCAGAGAAAAAACTCGGAAAGATTTTGTTAAGTTTGTCGGCTTCCGTCGTTAGATTTTCTGACTTTGTGACCAAAAATCACTCATCGGCGATTCCTATAATCCAAATTCCTGAATCCAATCAATCTCAAAGAAGTCCGGTGCGTTCCTTTGAATTAACACCTTTAGCTTTTTTGCCGTTCTTTTTAGTGACACATTAATAACCAATTCACCCTCAAAATGTATTTTTTTACCAGTTACCGATCTTGCGACTTTATTCATCTTTGTTAGTGTGGCCTGTCCTATTCTTTACCACGTGTGAATATAATAGATAAATCCGACCCCGAATCAAGTTGCAGTTTCACTCCTCTATTTCTGATTCTCACCGTAAAATATTTCCTTATGTTCTCTGTTGGTGAAGGGTCGATTTTTGCAGTTTTTATGAAGCTCTTTTTTGCTACTTTTGCTCTGCAATATGCGGTCCTGTGCCCTGCTCGCTTGCATAGGTCTCATGTTATTTTCCTTTGGTACTGACATGCATTGTAACTATGAGGTCCTGCATATTTTCTACAAGGGTCCAAGGATTTTGTCTATCCTGATAATTTTGTGAAGGGTTATTTTTCCTCTTGGTTGGTAATTGCTGGCGAGTGGGCGTTCTTTTAATTTTTAATCGTATCATTTAATGTGAGCGATACTTGCTTCCTCTATGTTTCGGGAATATTGCTTCATTGTCACGAACAGCCATTTTCTGAAGCGTCAAATCAGGTTCTAATTCTAATTTATTTAGAGCACGACTGTGTTCGTTCATTTCTTTCTTTTCTTTTTCCTTTTTTCTTCGAAGTATTACATTAAATTTAGCTGCTTCTCTTCGTTTTGTTTCTGTATTTCCAATTGTTCTTCTCGAAATCTTTTTTCAAGTTCTAATTGTGCAGCCCGTTGACCAATGAAAAGTTTATTTTAACCGGAAAAAATCCGACGTATTCTTAATTTGTGCGAATAGTCGCTTTAGCCGATAAAACATACTATCATTTACTTGTTGCATTTGCGTGAGTTTTTTCATTTCCCAACGCGAATGCCTTTTAATCATAAGAAGTATTAGCGAGACATGCTTTTTAGAACAATTCTTTTCAACATAACTTGTATTTATAGAGATGAACAAATTTTTTTTGTACTTACTGAAAACTTGGTATCATTAGTTCAGTAGTAATAATTCTCAATGCAATTGTTTTGAGTTTTTTTTTCAACGCTTTTTGTAGCTTTTTAACAGCTAGATAAAGCTTTTGACGAGGTATTTGTGGAATCATTTTTACGGCAAAAATTGTTGTCCGTTTTCGAAGTCGCCTTTATCCTGTGTTTGTATGTTTTACGCTCGAATGTTGTTTTTTCCTCAACCTTGACAAGTAGTTTTTCCCGTTTTTCACCGAACTTTTGAAAAGAAATACTTTTGAAGTTTCAAATTTCCCCCGAGTACAGGAAAACATTATTTCTAATTTTCGCGTGTGTTCTTTTTTCCTGAATCGTTTTGATCGTCAGATGTTGTTTTCCATTAGCTGTTTTTAAAGTGAGTCCTTTCCCGAATATTCGTCCTCCGGTTGTTGGAAACAATTGTTGTAGATGGATCCGCGAAGTTGTTTAATCATCCCCGTCTCACACTTGTTGTAAACCCGTGCTGGGGGCCACTGATGAAAGAAACCACAATTAGTGTTAAGTGTATAATATAATATGTATTTATCATAAAGAATACAGGAGCCACTAAAGTTGTATGAGAGGAACGTGTTCGTAGCATGCGGTTAAACATGTTATGAATGCATCCATATAGTCTCTGAAACTAGTGGTATTGATAAGACTGGTTGATTCCAATTTGTTCTCAAATAGGGGTAATTTGTACCCCACAACAGTAATAGTATCGGCTTTGAAGAGTGTGGACTTATTCGCACGTTGGACACTTAGTTCTCAGAGGAAAAGTGTGTCTGTAGTTACATTTTTAGTGTCATCCATCTGTATTTACTGACAGTTACATTTTTAACATCTGAGAAAACGGAACATTGGGCTGAGTGTTGCCGGTATTCATTGCGATTATCTCTCAGAGGAAGTTCGTTAATTTCCTTAAGGGATTACAAATAATAAAAAAATACAAGCTGCTTTTCTAGGTTTCCGATGGGTCTAGGCAAAATAATATGTACTATTTTTGGTTTAATTAATAACGTTTGTTTGGTTAAATAATAATCTTAGTTAATTGTGAAGTAAATAAATTGAACGTACCTTTGTCCTTAAATAACTTTATTTCTTGCATGTATCGATGATGACAATGAAACAAATGAAAATCATTTAAAACAAAAACAAAAAACAATCGTGGCTAACGATCTCTCCGTAACCTACACGTTTTGTGTGCTCGAACATCAATTCCCTTTTTGAGAGCAGCTTTCGTTGCATCCATGATTCTCTAGAGAACATATTTAATAAAACTCATTATAACTTTAATTTTCCGTGTAGCGTAATTTACTTCATCCAGTAATTACACGAGATTTTTATAAACAGAACATTTTTTTATAACAATCGAAAATTCGTGTTAAAATTCGTTTTTTTTTCTTTTCATCAATACGCCGATTCTAGGCGCATGGTCTATGTTAGTCTAATTGCTAACATTTGTAAGATTAATTAATAACCTTAGTTAATCGTAAAGTAAATAAAATGAACGTATCTTTGTTCTATAAATAACTTCGATTTCGGAAGGTTTCAATGATGACAAAGAAACAAATTAACAACGTAACATTTTATCAGCACACACAGAGACCCAAGAAACGCTTCTATTTATTTTTCTACATCTGTACACGAAGAAGATATAGACCAAAGAGGCAAAAGCACCGCATATCTCTCTTTGTATACAAAAACAATCAAAGGGAGATAATTCAGAGTTCCTAACTTGAGGACCACGTCATCAGTTTAAGGACAAATGGAGAGAGTCGCTTACAATCTATATCACAGACAAATAACTATTAAAGGAGAACGACTCTTCAATATCTTAATATCTAATTCGTTAAAAATTCGAATGCTTCATTTATCCATTTCCTACGTAAGTGATAAGTTTTCATCAATATTTCGATTTCATCTGATGAGGAAAGTCCTGCTTTTCATCCACATTAACGAAAATAGCACACAAAGAAAAAAAAACAAATTTCTCCGTGGTTAGCACAATCCTTTCATGTCCAATACGTGCTTTTTCTTCTCCCACGTATACATGCCCCTTCGACTCCAGTCGCTGCTAGGCACGATTTTCAAATTTCTCTTGTCGCACATGATCTGTCTCGCTGTCACGCAACACAAGTCTTTTTTAATATCTGCTTTTCTTTCCTCTACTATATCTATGACAAATAGAGGCTTTGTATGTATCTGTCTGAAATATGTATGTTATTTTTTTATTATATTATCATGTAATATTTTACTGTATTATGATGCTCAATTTAAATTGCTTTTTTTTCTTTTGTTATAAGCAATCCTTACCATGCATTACCTCTACCTATAGTTTGATATATGCTCTGGTGTCATTTGACTTTCTTCCTATGAAATACGATCTCTTTTCGGGATTGGTTTGGTTCGTTTTGTTGTTATGGAAGTCAATATTCGTTCGTCTAAAACATTGTTTCCTCGTTTCACAGCTAGGGCTAGTTTAATTTTTTGTGGTCATGTTGATTTATTTTTAAGGATGCTTCTCTCTATTTTCGAAGTGCACGTAATAAACGCAATGTTATGCTACTATAAGTGGTATATTTTGTCGCATATAACTAATTGAGTATCAACTATCATGATATAACTTATACAAGATGTCTATCAGTATGAAATTATTCACTGGAAATTGTAGATTTATATATAATTAACATCTTTTATTTATTTTCGGTGAGTCTCAATTTATAAATAGGAGTTGAAATCCCACGCGAAATATGAATGAATGTCCACTGCAAATGTACTTGTGCTTTTTATTGAAAGTCTATGATCTCTATGATAACCATCGATCGTAAATTTGGCAAGAAGTTCAGTGCCATTGTTAAAGTACACCTGAGGACTTAATCGACACATGTACAATGTGAAGCTTTCGGGTATTTTACCTTATCTAACAACCTTTTCATCTTAAGTCCGGTAAATACTAGAGATCCCAGGCGATTAGCGTAACACAATGTCATTATCGATAGAATAAGCATCAACACAAGTAGCGTCTCAAGTTAAGCTAATTCACACGATGAAAGGAAAACAATATGAACACCGTCAGCCTATTTGTTAATAATCTCATTCGAATCTTATTCGGTCCAATAGCGAATCAGCTACAGCAGGTTTAAGGCACATTTAACTGATGCAATTAATAACGCTTTAGCAGAAAATTCAATCATATAAACGACGATCAAGCCAGAGTCGAAAAGAATTTACTCGCGACATTATAACTGCTGAAAGAGTACAGTTCCGATCGGTGACAAAATAGATTGAATATCCCTTCCTATTATTTTCTCATTTGTTTAAAAAGACAACAGTTTCATGTAAATAATTACATGATATATAGTTTGCTCTATTCATAATATTGTTAGAATCGGCATGAACCGACAACTTTGTCATTATTATTATTATTATTATTATTATTGTTATTATTATTATTATTATTATTATTATTATAATTATTATTAGTAGTAGTAGTAGTAGCAGTAGCAGCAGTTTTATTAGTATTTCTATTAGTAGTATTAGAAGAAGGAGTAATAGTTAAAGTAGTATTTGTAGTAGTCTTAGTATCACTAGTCCTCAAAAACTCTTTGTCAAAAACTGCAGCTAATTTTACCCTATGCGATAAGGGCTGCCAACCCACCGCATTTCCTTCTGTGTATGAAAACACGCTATGCGACATACACATATCTATATGTGATGTTGCCAAGTTAATCAAAAACATCGATTCCAGTAAACCAACTGGCCCTAACGCCATTCCTATTATAGTACTCAAAAAGCTTCAACCAGACTAGCTCCCATATTACAAAGCTATTTAACTGTTGTTTTAAGGAGAATGCTTCCCGACACCTTGGAAAACCTCGTCACTATGCCCCGTATTTAAATTCGTTCATCTCCCTCTCAATGCAGACCAATCAGTCTCCAGTGCGTCATGAGTAAGTTGCTAGAATATGCTACGGTATAGCTGGAAATGTCTTCTCAATTATTAAATCATTTCTTTCTGATAGGTTGGTAAGAGTAGTTGTTGATGGGCAAAAATCTGAAGCTCAGAGAATTAATGATGGAGTCCCTCAAGGAACAATCCTGCGCCTAACTCTCTTTCTGATCTGCATCAATGATCTCCCAAATCACAGTTTAAGATAATTTGTAGACATTTATGCTGACGACACTACCATCTATGGCAACACATCAAAGGCCGTAAACGACCAAGTTCTAGCTGATTCTCTCTACTCTGATGTTTAGCTCGTAATGCAATGGAGAAAGGGGTGACTGGTTAATTTTAACGCATCTAAGACCAAACTTCCATCTTTCCATCATCATCGCTCTGATCCCCGTCTGGCATCAATTGAAATGAATGGCTCTCATCTTGAGGAGGCTATTTGTTTTGACAAACGTCTGGGTTTAACATTTACTCCAGATTTGAGATGGGACACGCCCATCAAATCCGTTGCCAGGGTTGCTGGGAAATAGTGGGATCGTTTTACCGTTCGAGTAGATATTCCATTGTTGATGCAATTGTCTACATGTAGAAGAGCCAAGTGCGTAACAGGATGGAGTACTATTGCCACATCTGGGCAGGAGCTGCTAGAAGCAGCTTATACCGCCTTGACAGAGTTCAAAATAGACTGCGTAGCCTAGTGGGGGGTGCCCTTTTCACTTTCCTGGAACATATTTTCTACAGAAGAGAAGTGACGTACCTTTCTCTGCTTTATCGTTATTTCCATGGCAAGTGCTCGTCTGAGCTCGAATCTATGGTCCCCTCTGGCCTGACTTTCATGAAAAACATTTGTTTAGCTGAAATCACTATTAATAAATTCCCCGACTCTTTATAGGGTTCTAAACCTAAATGTAGATTCCATGAACAAAGCTTATTTCTTAGAACTGCACGCTTGTGGAACTCTGTTCCGCTTTCCTGCTTTCTAATGTACTACAATATTGTTGTCCTCAAGTTCAACATGAAAAATTTTTTGATAAGCCATCCCCTTAAGTAATCCAACTTAACAAATTTCCATTACTAACGATGACTGACCGGTCCCCCTTGAGCACTGTACACTTAATAACCCGTATCACGACATAGGCTCCGTCCCTTAATAAGTGGTGACTTTTTTTGCAACATAAGCATGCGAATGCTAAAATTCGTATGCTTATATGAACTAACTAATATATGGACTAAAATATAGTAGCTTGGAAAAAATTGATGCCACATACAAATTTATTATGTCTAGAATATTAGCTACTATCTTATATAATTTAAAACGACATTTTAAATATATCAAATCCTTATAATAAAATCCCACATTTAATCATAGGAGCAACAGTATCACAACCGCACCTTCTTTAGAGGAAGAAGATCCTATTTTCCCCTAAATATTTAGCCCTACTACAACTTCCAGCTGACACCGAAGGGAAATATACACGGTCTACAGATATTACGTTTACACCGACATTAACTAAGACAAACACATATATACAATTACCTTTCCCGTAGTAGAATAACTAAATAATAATGTTTCCCTTATGTAAGTCTGCTGCCTGTAATTGATCGTTCAATATTTCACTTATTTTATTTATTTGTGTTCGTCAAAACAAACAGCCATCTGTATCCTTCTGTTTATTTATTTCTTTTCATTGCCAACTGTTACTTTCTTTTTGGGGGAAGGGGGCTATAAAAGTTGCTTTTCTTTGATTTACTGTACCAAAATATCGTTTCTGTTTTTTTTTCCAAGGGACAGTTATTTGGGTATTTTTCACGCAGTAACCCGGCGTCGTTGAAACCATAAAAATATGAATTAAACATATTCTTTCTTCGCGTAATACATTTATTCGGGTTCTAATTAGCCAAAATATCAATCAAATAATGTATTACGATTAAAATAATTTTATTCTGATCGCCTAAATGCGGGGGCCGATGTTTGCACAATAAATATATATCGTGGTTTGATGAATAATGTTCGCCTACTTTTATTTTTTAATAGTCATACTTTCCAGCTTGGGACATTCATTATATTCTTATTGGATTTATTCATTAAATGAATCGAATTGAAATGATCATGTTATTATTTAGCTACAGTTTACAACTCTGAGAAGGAGATACTGTTATGATACTATTGAATACTTTCACCTAACAAATAAATAGCAGATGCTGTAATGAAAGAAAAATCGCCACAGAACTAAAAAAAAAATCAAAACAAAACAAATACAATCATAATAAATCGCGAAAAACAGAAATCTAACTACTGTTAACCTTAATATTATCCTATTGTTCCTATTTACTTGCTTACCGACGAGGGCAGAGTTACACAAAATGTCGGTTTTTAATGTGGGAAAATCTACCTCCCCCCAAAATGCCACTCTGAATAGGAACAAAAATAAAAATTGTCTCAGTCATTAATGATTTCTCTTCTACTGACCAAGGACAGAAAAGGTGGAGTGTAGCATCAGAAAAGATAGTACACTTTAAGTAAAAAATACACATAACCTCTTCTAACACTAGATAATCGCGCGCACACATATAAAAATAAATCAACTTCTGCACATGATAAAATTCTGCTAAAAAAAACATATACACCTTCTTGGAAGTATTGATGGTCGCTCACTATTATAAAAATTACATACTATAAACCTAAAACTTTTGCTCCGGCGAACTCTAACAAAATCTGTCAGAATTATTGGCATTTGAACACATATTGCTAACTCGTTTCTTCGGCACACGTAACTGGCATACAATGGAATCACACACACATATTGCTATTTCATTGCTTTGACAGAACACTCTCAGCATGTAAACACAGCATTGGTTGGTCGATGTGCACTGCTTGTCCAATCTTCAAGGGGTGTTTATTCTGAAAGTCGTTCTTAACACCCGGAGGTTAGAAGTGTTTATTCCGAAAAGTATTTTTTTTTTAGTTTCAACCTCGCCATGTTAAGAACAGCTTCCGCATTAAACAATCTTTGCAGGTTGGACAACCAGAGTTCATTGACCCCTAGGTTTGATATAAGTTAAAGCACAATAATATTAAGCATGGAGGTTTCAACGTACATTATATTGACTATTAAAACACTTTTTTGATATATATTTGTTTTCTTACCACTTTTACTTTCTGTGGAGTATTTTATTATTTAGAGGATGTGTTACAGCTAAAATTAAAAAAATAATGCTTGCAGTATACTGAGAAAAACCACTGGGCGACTTGAAATAGACTGTATATATTTCTATATAATCACCCAGTACCTGCAGATTATCGCCCCAAACCAACATTAATCGCCAGTGACAAACAGTGCTGACACTCACAGACAATAGCTTTCACTAGCTTCTACTGGAAACCAATTCCCGACAGTGGATGCTAGATTATTGTGATATTTGGGCCGCGGCCGGCAGTAAGGATTCTGTTCTGGATTTGTCATGTTAACGGGCCATGCTAGTTTGGTATAATAAGTCCGCTCCGTATTATTTAAATATATTTATAGGCTGATCTGCTGTATTTTAATTAATGTTTGTAAAACTATTTTTTAAACATTTTTTTATTAATAAACAAAACAGCAATAAAGAAACGCTCTAAATAATAGGAATTATTTTAGTTAAGAGAACACACGATCATAAAGTAAAAAATAACATCGACATTGCTTTTTTAATATTGATAAACATGAGGGAGCTTAAAACTCTAGCGAAAGAGCTCATAGATCCCACGTACGTTATACCCGATTATTATACATAAAATATCAAATGATCTCACTTTTTATTAAATTATAGCAACATGTAAACATATTTGTGCGACACTTGACCTATTCTCCTCACGTTTGGTCTTTGGTTTCCATTCTTTTAGCGATCCCTGTTTATTATTGCATGTTGAGAAGCAATTTACAATTAATTTTCGTATCGCTGCAGCTTAAAGCAAAAATTAGTGGAACATACATTTTTATAGCTTCATATCAGCTTAATTCCCGTAGCAAATTACTAATCCAATTGTATTTTAATAATTAAAGTGAACTTTCAAAACCCGATTAAAAATGTAGTTCAGAAAAACAAACACTCAACTTCAAAAAGAAAGTAAAAAGCATCTATTGCAACGCCATTTTAATAGTATTAATTTATTATACAAAAATACACATTGCCTTTGATTTCACGGTGTGAATACAAGAATTACTTTGGGTAAGGTAAATTCAAACAAACTTTAATAAGAGAAACATTTTAAACTCTGCTATTGACACGTTAGTGTTAAATAATGTTATTTCCACAGAGGGTGTCTATTTCTTCGAGACATTTACGTATTTCCATTGAGATAGCGTGATTTATTTCAACCCTTTTCTGACAATTCGATGCTGGAATTCGTCTAATATATAAAAAAGTAAATAGATTTAGATAGACTATATTAACCCATGCACATATAATCCCACAATTTTCTTTGTTTTTTGCATATAATTTTCACGCTAGCCTTACAGGTATAGACGATTCAACGGTGAAATAGAACCGTCCCCAGCAAACGATTTTTTCTCATTATGTTTCTTTTATGCCCTTTCCGAATACACAACATGTAAATGGCTTAGTACACTAAGCTAATTTTTTTCTCTATTATCTTCCTTTATTTTTGTTCGTGACGGCTCTGCGTATTTATCCGGAATGAAAACGAATAAAGACACATATCAAAAATCTTTACTCAACCTGTGTGAAACAAAAAACTTGAGAACTAGCCATGCATTAAAAGTGTCGCAGCCAGTAAAACAACAAATATAAAACTTAAAAAAGAAAACTATCATGGACGAAGAACAAAACCTTGTTTTATTTGCTTTCTGAAAGATTGGGTCACGTGCATACATGACTTAGAATATAATATCTTTGTGCTCCGAGCAGAAATATTTCATAGTTTTGATAACGTGTTGAGTCCAGCCTGCCTGTCTTATCTTATTCTCCACAACCTAACCTATCTCATTCCATTTCTCAGTTTGGATTATCTGTTAATCGCTTACCTGCTTTTCGTGCCATTTTCGATCCATTGACCCTCTTCTTTTAGAATCCGTTGTAGGTTACTGAATATTTCACTGTATTTGTTCCATGCTCTTTCTGTTGTTTTATAAATAAAAGGCAAAATATCGATTTCTACTTACATGTATCGGCTTTATATTTTTTGGTTTCTTATTGATATTTTTGCTTTTTAGTTTTATTTTTCCCATTTATTTTGCACCATTTTTCTCCCAACCGATTATCTCGCTTTGCCACACGTAAACACACACACCCACACACACACACACACACACACACACACACACACACACACACACCACACACACACACACACACACACACACACACACACGTACAATGATTTCATTTTTATTTATCTGTATTATTCATGTTTAATATTAATATTAATGTTTTTATTTTTCATTATTTCATAGTTGATGATGGGTAATTTGCATTATTTTGATTATTCCAACGAGTGTTCTCACTTTGCATGTTATCTTCGTAACGAGTAGATGTAACCGCCCGATATTCAAGATTTTTAATGGAAAATCATTTTAACAAACTTAGGAATATGTGTATATTTCTAACGAACTTCATTTAATCCACATGTAGCTTTATATCGTTCCGTCAGCCATTTCCGTAAATAAAGAGCGGTGAGAATATGGAAAATATGTTTTCTCTTAAAAATATTGCATCACTACCTATGTGTCTTGTCTGCAGAGCCTCGATATGTAGTATGCCACGTCGAAAAGGCTAAAAATGTCTGACAAACTATGTTAACAGATGATCTTTCCCAACTGGAAATATGCTAACGGTCATCACTGTTTGTATACTCTCATTAAACCAGGTTAACCTAGTATGGTATGACTAGAAATACTAAAGATCTTTGACAAGTTCCTGGATTTGTCAAACTTGCGACGCATGACGCAGTCAAAGTATATTATCGTTTTTGATTCGAAACCAGAGCTACAATGCCTCTTCATCTTCTTCCCGTTGCAATCAAATATCTGCTGTCTGTTTATAGTTTGTCTTCGTTTTTCAATCAGGGATCAACTGGTGCACTTGGTCGGCAACTCTCTCAGGAACTAATCTAAGGGTATATCCGAGCCAGCCTAGAAGTCGTTAGTAGATGCTACTTGTTGGTTAGGTCGATCTCTAAAGTTATGTTGGTAATTCGATGTCTCTATTTGATTCTTAAAATCTTACTAAGATATTTTGAATCAAACGCATCTAATTCCCTCTCATGACTCGATTTGAAATACTAACTCTCATCTCCATGTAGTAGTGTAGACAAAAGTTGCTATTATTAAAACTTAATTTATATCCGACTGTGATATTTTTTTCTAATTATTTCAAAGCTGATTAAATGCTGCGGAGGCTTAACTACAATTCATTGTCAATATTGTCTTCTTTGTTTATGGCACGTTCATATTAGATGACGTCAAATATGGTTATTTCTTCTTCATTGATAAAAAATATCCGTTGGTGGTTGATGTCTCATATATAGGATTTTATTAGCATTGATATATAGAAGAATGTCATACGTCTTCAGTTCGAATCTTGTTGATAATGCCTTGTAAGTCAGTCGTACCCATGCTTTCCTGTTTGACAGGGAAAAAGTATCTTCAACCAAATTAAGCACGGTCTGACAAACACCAACTCCTGTTTTTTTATAACAATGTATTCCGACGAACCTACTGCACTTCTATTCCTGAAAGGTAAATGCTCCTGACAAACCTACAAGCACCAAAATCTCACCTCTTTTCTGTAAATGTAACAATGTGCAGTGAATCTTTGTTTTATGTCTTATGTTTTTCATCAGACTACTTGCTTGTGGAATTTAATCATAAGCTAAAATAACCCAACCACAAAATAAATGCAAGGTTGAGTTTTTTTACGGTTTTATATCAGGTTTAGTGTATTATGAATCATACTAAAAGTTGGACAAGATTTGAGGATGAGAAAGTTTCAAATTTCAAAGTTGAACATTTTCGACTTTACAAAATGTTTACCATTACGTTTTAAATCTTTAACTCAATCAGTTTTCATGATAAACCAATAAATCTTGCATTTGTACACAGTTTTTAAGCGTCAGTCTTACACATGAAATGGTTGCAAGTGATTTAAAATCTCCCCTTATACCATAGCTATGGCTGGCTCTACCTCTTTCACCAGCTAATTCTACGGAGAGGGTAAAAAAAGTGAAGAAATGTCGGTATGGATCTTAGATTATATGATGTGATTTTGAAATTAAACTTAGCCTTCTTAGAAATGAGAGGAGGATGTTCTGCTTTTTTACATATTCCATATCGTTGCACTCAACTCGCCTCACATATAGGCATATACTAATGCTCTGTTTACATATATTTTCAGGGTAAAATATAAATTCAGCCAACGGAGAAAACTGTCCTTTATGTGAACAAGAGTTTAACGGTGGAGAGACCATGGTGATTTGAGTAAATGGAGCGAGAGGCATAAACCAAGAAAGTATCGAAAGAGGTGTGAAAGAGGCATTCGTGCGCGTTTGTTAGTTACTAGAGGAAAACGACGAAGAACAGCTACCTATATCGGATATTGTCACTATAATGGGAGAATACTTGTATGGTAGTAAATCCATGTTGCACGGAAATCAGTACCTCAAAGAAAAGCTGCTTAGTAGATATTCTATATTCGTGACATCATAATGGCATCAAAAACATTGTGACATTTAGGGAAAACCCCTTACAGTTTTCGTGAATACAACAACTCAATTCGGGAGGACGATAAGGGAGCACAGAAACTAGAACTTCTCCTAACCGTAGCAAAACTGATATTAAAACAACAGTTGAGTCAGTGGCGGATATGTATCCAACAACTGGGAAAACTGAAACTAGCAGCGGCGTTAGATTTTATCCCATCCAGTTTGCGGTTCTTGTTGCAACATCTTTTTGTTGGGAAGGACACGACCAGAAAAGGTTGCTGGCATTGGACAAGCAGTAGTTCAAGTTATGCGCCCAAGATCTGCTATTGCCCCTCTACAGTTTTGTGTTGCGTTTCTTGATTGATAGTCTTTAAGCCATGGATTTTTCTTTATCAAATATAGATGTACAAAAGTTTGAATTGAACGCTGCATGTTCACTTACTCCACATGTGTGTGTAAGGCGGTGACATAGACATTCTTGGTTAGCCCCTGTATTTGCACGAGACAACGTGGATCATAACATGTTAATATTGGATTGAAAGAATAACTTTCATGGCATGGGAATCAACACAAATATCACACTAAGGAAGCAAGTTAGGCATAGTATACCACAACAAAAAACGTCTGACTTGAAACTTGTCGAAATGACGAAGATCGATAATAAAGTTTATCGCTTTTAAAAGCATGTCAATCGTTGCTTAGAATTTCAGTCAATTACATACACATCTTTTGTCACAAAGTTGACATTTTGGGGAAAATATCTTCTCGCTTCCACCGGAGTACTCAGTTGGCAAGGTATGATGCACCTGCTGCATAAGGACTGCAAATATCCGGGAAATCCTCAGTTCAATTTCTTTCAATTATAGACATGTACACAGGAGATAAAACAAATATTATGTTCATCCTAGATTACCTATGCAGTCTATCGTCGAAACACATGCCGACTTTTATAAATTTTTATCATCTGCTATTTTGGAAGGCGTCTGAAACCGTGACCACTGTTACAGATGATAGTCTAATTAGGGTGTGATACTGTTGCTTGGCACTTTTCATACCTTCATGAATGTGTTGGCTGCAATTGGAATTTTGATGGATGGCACTAGACTCAAGGACATCATGGACACAGTACAAAAGTAAAATGACGTCGTACACATGCTGAGTGGAAAGGCAGTGCAACGAGCATACTGAGTGGAATGTCCGAGTACCAGAATACTATTAGGGCCATTTCATCTACTGTGTCATCTTTTTACAACCTTGCCACGCAATATCTTACCGAGACAAGTTATATAACAAGTGGAAAACCTAAGGAGTTGTCTGCCTCTCAGTTAAAAAGAGATGAGATAGATATTGGAAAAGATGCAGAAAACTAAACAGTGTTACACCGTTTCAGCTGATGAATCGTTGCGTAACATCATCACAGGAATTAATGTCAACGAAGACGTCGATGTGCAGGGCCTCTTTGAAATCGGAAGAGACATTGATTAAAAAAGCACACAATTGCTGTTTTCCTTCTATCACAAACGGAGCTTGAATGAAAACTTTTACATCCAGCAAAAAAGTTTACGTGAAATTGCCCCATCACTCCTGTTTAAGAGGTTTATCGTAGTCTCTCAGACGGGAAAGTTTCGGTTAGATGATATCATGTCTTATGAAATGTGTCTATACCCAATGTTTTTGCTTGAGAGAAAAGGTTTCTCGCGTCAGACGAAAAACCACAACTTGCCGAAGCAATCAGAAACTATGTCAAAAAAAAATCAGGCAGTGGTGTGCAACAAACTATTCAAGTCAAAGAGAACAATGCACTAGACGGAGGATCTCTTCTTCACCATCTGAAATAGAAGAAGGCAAGCACCTAAAATTCGATTGAAAATGGTTATGCTTCATTCACTGTCAAACATTATGAAAGCGCGACTTTGGTTTTTGATGGTTATGGTGTTGGACCAAGTATAAACGACAGCGCGAATCAGAGGCGAAGTCGAAAGTTAAATGTAAAGAAGGTGAACATTACGAAGGCGACAATATTTGCTCGGAAACAGGACTACCTTGTCGAATAAATCAAGCAAACAGGCACTTATCCAGCTGATCATGGAACAAATGAAGCAGGATATGATGTTATTAAAGTAGTAGGAGATTCTGATGTTGAAATTGCAAATGCAGCCATCATTATGCGTACTTTCAAACCGAAAAACCTTATTGAAGAAGACACAAATCTTGTTCTCTTGCCGTTTCATACAGATAATTACAAATGTACTGCACTCTGTTTCCTCTCGGACAAAGTGACGTCATACGTCTATAATATAAAGGTTCTCAAACAGGTGCTTGGTGAAGCAGTTTGCAATGTACTATTATTTCTGCATGCCTTTACAAGATGTGATTCGGTGTCCAGAGTACTCGGGATTGGAAATAAGTTGGGGTTTCAACCAATCATACAAACGAGAAAAGACAATGAAAGGCTGTTCAAAAGTATTCTATCGACCAAAGCAAACGTACGATGTTTGGAAACCAACGATCCTAAGACAATGATAGCACTGTTCAATGGAGATCAGAAGGGTTTACTGACGTCGATTAGATACAATATGCTCTGCAAAACAGTTGCAAGGGCAAAGATGTTTATCATGCCAGAACGACCACCTCCAACCGCCCCAGCTTGTAAATGTCATTCTCGGTAATTTACTACCTTCTTATGTAGTGGATGGGATGAAGTGATGATATGGCACCATCTGAATGGGATGGGAAATAATAGGGGACAAATTCGTTCCAGTAATGACAGATAAAATTCCTGCTCCAGATGAACTGGTTCAGATGATTCATTGCAACTTTCTGGAAGGATGCATTACCTTAAGGTGTACCTGCAGAATACATGAACTAGAATGTACCAGTGCATGTGGACATTGCCAAGATGGCAACTGTGACAATGTTAAAAGTGCTCCAGTCATAGATGATGAGGATGAAGAGGAAGAGGTGTGAACAGGTTTGAAGAAACATTATGACATATAAATCTGGGAAAAACGCTAGATTAATTGTTTTATCATGAAAACTGACCAGGTTAAAAATGTAAAACATACTGGAAAATCACTTGTAAGTCGAAAATGTTCGACTTTTAGATTTGAGTTTCCCATGCTTGAATCTTTTTCAACTTTTAATATGATGTATAGTAGACGCAACCAGACATGAAACCGAAAAAAACACAAACAAATCGTGTAATTTTTATATCAGTTCTTATTTTTAAAGGACTAGTTACTGCTTCTTTAGCTGGCTATGTCAACAATAAAAAATAAATGTTTATTAGATAAACACTTTTATTCTCACCTATCTATTTATAGAGAGTTGTATCAATATACATGTAGATCTCCATCACAGAAGATCTGTATATCTCAGTGGCAATGGTCCTATATCAGAATAAATAAATGTCGAAAAAATCACACGAATCCCAAATAAATTTATAAATATATATATTAGTCATCCACATACAGTATTGTTTCGTTGTATCACAACTAATCAGTGCGGCTAGTTATACACCTTTCCCCAGCCGTGGATCGAACCTACAACCGTCGAGTTGACAGCTCTAACGATCAGACTACGAATAAGTGTTGCAAATATTTCTCCTCGATTGTGTATTAACTCCTCAAAAATTTGTTGTTTCTTTTGTATAGTAATATTCATATTGAATATATGTTTTCTAATTTTAAACAAGAAAATACAACTTTGTTATATATGAGTAGTGGAATTGCATTCATCTGCAAATTATCTAGCTTATTTGCATATTCTTTTAAACGTTTATTTTGATTAATTCCCTATTAGTTTTCGGTTTTCTTATGGGATAATCATCTTTAGTTTACTCTTCTGTGTATTTATATTCAGCTATTCTACATGATTTATAAGTGCGTAATATTTGATTAAAATGTTTATAGTAAACACAAACCTTTTTCTATTTTTATTGATGATGGTGTGTATATATATATATATATATATATATATATATATATATATATATATTTAAAATTTACCTAAATAACTCCTCTGTCAGTTTTTGTTCTACAGGCATGAAACTTAATATATATATTTTTTTTACAGACGAAACTTTTTATATCGGTTTTAGCCGGGGAAATCGGTAAAAAATTGTGAAAATTAAAGAAAAGCAAGTTGGAAGGTGATGGTCGAACGACGGTATTTCGAATATGCATGCGTAACGAAAGAGCTATTGGTCCATATTTTAATTTTTAACGTTCCAGCAAACATCTCTTCATAGCTCAGACATTAACGTAAAAAAAGTAAATCGTTAGCACGTTTTCGTTTTGATTCTTGACGCTCGCACACGAGTCATTAAAAAAACTTTTGAAATCATTGCTATACATTAGGTCGAATTTAATATAATGAATATGAAATCTGCATTAATCAAACTAATATAATATAATACAATACACACACACAAACACCCCCTATATATATATATATATATATATATATATATATATAGAGTGAGAGAGAGAGAGAGAGAGAGAGAGAAATGCATAAAAATATTTCTAGATAGATAAATAGATATGTAGATGTAACAGTCGCTGTGTGGTCCATATAGATAGAAACGTTGAAGAACCTCCGTTAAATCTAAAATTGTATTTACATGTAAATGATTTTTAAATGCGACAATAGATATCTTCCCGAATCTCTAAGTATCTAAATAACCAAACCGTAAAGCTTTAATTATATTTTCTTATACTTTTTAAATAGAATATTCTCAAATAGATTGTTTTGCTAACAAACTTATGTAAGTCAAACACTATTTATAAATATGAAAATCTATTTTTCTTAAATGCTTGACGGAAAACGTCAAATACATATATTAAATTTTAATAATCAACGTTGATCGACTTCATCGACAGCGTCCGTTATAGAAACTGGTCTATTTTAAATATAACAAAATGCAAATCAATTAAGTTACTTGTATTATCAAATATAAATATAAATCTATATATCTGTAAAAGTGACATTGTCTATGTCTGTACATTTCCCTACCAATCTGCACTGTCATTTTTCAGTCTACAGACTCGAGATTTGACATAATAGTATTCATATTTGGGAAACACTTTTTTAATCGGTTTTCGGCCAGGAATTTGGCTGTCAAGAAGTTAAAGTTCAACGATTTGATCTTTGAAAACTCGACCAAACCCCTCCGCCAATTTGGGGTCTCAACACTTAAAATTTTAGATGTAGGTAACTTGGGCAGGGATAACACTTTTTATTTTATTTGAGCCAAAACAATAAATGTTAAAGGGGTCAAAGTTAGGGTCTAAGTTTAAAAAATTGATCCCTGTGGTCTTTACCAAATTATTTTGCAGATTTTCGGTCTAAACATTTGATATTTTACATAAAGTGTATTCAGACATAAGGCAAGCCTTTTAATCGATTTTGAGCCTAAAGTTGTCAAGATACTTGAAAAGATATGTTTTGACAACACCAAGACAACCTCTGCCATGTAATTGTTCGATGGATCAAATTGAAAATAAGCAAAATAAAGAAAAAAAAATGAAACAAAATACACACGGAACTCATACAAACCAACTTGACCAAAATACTAACCTGAATTTAAGAATAACTAGACTAGCCGTGACCCGTTGGGTCAGTATGCTATATTAGCTATGGAATTAATGTATGAGCGTTACACTTGTGACGTAACGAAAATAGATTTTTGTGACATAAAAGAAACATTTCTATGAAAATATATTAAACTGATATATTTCTATGAATCGTTCTGTTTATACTTGTTTATTTTAAAAAAATGAAAATTTTTTAAAACTAACCCTAAATGTTTTTTGTGTTACCTTGTTTTTCGTGTTTTATTTATGTATTTTGTCTGTATTCTCCTGTCTTATCCGTCACCCCCCATGCTACAAAGTAAACGATAAAAACAAACAAAATGCCCGAAACTAACGATAAAAAAATGCCGGAAATTATTCTCTATTAGAGTAGATAAACTTAGGACTTTATAAAAAAAAAGTTAGAACTTTTTTAACAATAAAAAAAATGTAAATTAAATATTTTACACATCCGAACGTAACGACTTTTATTCTATAAATAGATAGGCACTCGACCAAGTTATCCGAACATAGACATCTTCTTTCGCTCGAAAAAGACATAATGATATGCCAGCTACCAGTTGACAAAAAGACGGCGGACGGAACACTAGTGCAAAAACGTTAAGTATTTTTTTAAACTAATCCTAAATGTTTTTATGTTACCTTGTTTTTAAACTTGTTTTTCGTGTTTTATTTATGTATTTTGTCTGTATTCTCCTGTCTTATCCGTCACCCCCCTATGCTACAAAGTAAACGATAAAAACAAACAAAATGCCGGAAACTAACGTTAAAAAATGCCGGAAATTATTCTCTATTAGACTAAATAAACTTAGGACTTTATTTAAGTAGTATACATAATATATACTATTACTGCAAGGTTGCCTGTATTAAAAATGCTTGTTTCCTTGCCAATCAAACCATCTAATATAGTTAGTCTTATGTTTTAGTACATTCGAAATATAATACAGTGCAAAGAAACAGTTACTCATGAAAACGAACCTTCTAAAGTAAAACCTGAATAATTATCTAAACTCGAATGTAAATTAATACTAAGCCGACTTTACAAATTGAAAATAGTTAATTATTGGATTTTAATTAATTATAATATGAAACTCTTATGATGCAAACTCGATAGATAACGAAAAACGTCCACCCATTAATATGGGAGGGAATATTTTCATCAAAATGTCCTGAATTGTTAACTTAGCACCGGACTTACTACTTAGATATAAATAAGTCACTTGTACCCATTCCCCCTCCCCCTTTTTTTTAAATGCAGAGTAGATAATACAGTGGATGTGTTATCGGCAGCTCTAGTAACTCTCGCTTCTCCTATTTTGTCATTCAGTCCTCATTCAATGAGTGATTTTTCTGACAAAGGGTGAAGAAAAAGCTGCTTAAAGGTCGGTAGTACTTGGTGACCAGAGGTCTGAGATGTCAGAAATTTTTCTGTCTCTGTCTGTCCTTGTGGCCATATCACTAGTAAGGGTGCTGGAGGTAAACGTTTTGTCTGGGCTGACGTTATCCGAATGATAGCCAGGGACCCGAACCTTGGATTAACCACTAAGGAGGCTATCCTATCAGCAGGCGCAAAGTACTGGGACTGCTGTATTGCCATTTGGTGAGTGGATCTGGACCATGCAGTAGTCTCTGGTAGGGCCTCTCGATGCCATACTAGTGGGTTATTGTTACGGCTTTACCTTTTGGTGTGCTACAAAAAAGATCCTGTCGTTTTCTCTCTTACTTTGCCTCTCTATCCTGCTCTAACCAAGTATGCCGACCTATTCCACAAATCCCAAAACCTCAACATGAAATATCTCCAGAATAAAAACTCAATTAAACGTAGAACCCCATCTTCCAACGTAGACCCCTACTACCAGGTCTCCTTCTCCAACATCAGGGGTCTACGTTCCAACCTTCCAAAGGTTGAAACCCAATTACAGGAGACGAAACCGGACTTATTATTTCTAAGTGAAACCGGAATGGGGCTGACCACCTTCCTAGATGAGGTCATAATTAACGGATACTCTAATTTTACAGCTAAATATGACACCCAAAATCGCCATGGGCATGGAATATGTGCCTACATTAAGGATGGCTTCCCGTGTGACAGGGATATCTCTAGAGAAGATCCTAATTTACCCTATATGTGCTTCAGGGTTGGACTTGCTAACACCACTGCATTTATATTTGCCCTCTATAGGCCCCACAACAGCGGAGTTACTATCTTTAAGAGCATATCTGAGAAAATAGACCACATACTGTCTTCACATCCCTCGGCTAACATCCACATCTGTGGTGACTTAAACGTCCAAAACGTGGAATGGCTGACTCATTCAAATAAGACAGATGATGAGGGGAGTTTTTGTCATGATTTTGCCATTGCTTATGACCTCACTCAGATTGTTCACAAGCCCACCCGTGTGCCCGATACACCCGGTCAATATGCAAGCCTCTTAGACCTTTTTCTCACAACTCCCCCTGAGCTATGTTCATGTTACGTTCATTCTCCTCTAGGATCTTCCGACCACTCCGTCGTATCAGTTAACATAAAAACGAAATGTAAGAAGCCCCCAGACGTACCCCTCCACCGTACTGTATACCGATACTCTATGGCTGACTGAGATAGCTTCCGTACATTCATATCTGATTTACCTCTGCACTCCATGTTTAAAAAGGAATTGTCCTCTATAGTATCAGATCTGACCGAATGGTTAATTGTGAGCATAGAAAGATTCACCCCATCTAAAAAAAATTCAACAAAAACTTAACAGCCAGCCATGGTTCTCCCCAGAATGTGCTGCTGCTATCGTGCACAGAAATCACTTTTTCCATAGCTACCAACGTAATAGATGCACTGAGACTAAAGCTGCTTTCAGGACTGCCAGCAACCACTGTAAAAGAGTAATAAAAAATGCAAGAGAGCTATATGCCCAGTCTGTTAAATCCAAGGTAGCTGATCAGCGGCTTGGATCCCACCAGTTTTGGCAAATAATAAATAGGATCCTGAACAGAAGTGTGCGTTCTATCCCAACCATTATCAATAGACCAGAGGTCATCTCGTCAGCGTCAGACAAGGCCAAACTATTTGCAAAGAACATTGCAGCTAATTCTACCCTATGCGACGAAGGCCATCAACTCCCCATATTTCCTCCTATAACACAGAACAAGTTAGGTAACATACAACTATCCGTGCATGAGTTCGCCAAGCTAATAAAAAACCTAGATTCCAGTAAAGCAACTGGCCCTTATGGCATCCCAATTATAGTGTTAAAAAAGCTTCAACCAGAACTTGCTCCCATACTTACGAAACTGTTTAAGCGCTGCCTTAATGAGAAGTGTTTTCCGACTCCCTGGAAGATCTCATCAGTTTGCACTGTATTTAAGAATTCAGGTGATAAGTCATCTCCCTCTCAGTACAGACCAATAAGTCTCCTGTGTGTTATGAGTAAGTTGCTGGAATCCATATTAAATAGAGAAATAGTCAACCACCTCAGCAGGAATAACCTTCTTAGTGACACACAATATGGTTTCCGCTCTGCAAGATCTACCGCAGATGTGCTGACGGTTATATCCCACAGGATTAGTGAATCTCTTGACAAAGGCTTCCTTTCTAGGGCAATTGCTCTTGACATATCAAAGGCCTTCGACAAGATATGGCATAAGGGTCTACTTCACAAGATTTCCAGCTACGGTATAACTGGAAATGTTTTCTCAATCATTAAATCATTTCTCTCCGATAGGCTCATCAGAGTAGTGGTAGATGGACAAAAATCGGAGGCCTGCAATATAAATGCTGGAGTCCCTCAGGGGTCAATCCTAGGCCCAACTCTCTTCCTGATCTACATCAATAACCTCCCTAAACACATACATAAATCATTCGTTGACATCTATGCTGATGACACGACCATCTACGGCAACACACCAAAGGCTGTAAATGACAAAGTTCTCTCTGATTCTCTCTCCTCTGATCTCGAGCGCGTGGTTCAGTGGGGGAAGATGTGCCGGTTACCTTTAATGTATTCAAAACCAAACTCCTATCCTTACATCATCAATGCTCTGATCCCCATCTAGCATCAATTTTGATGGATGGCTCTCGTCTGGATTAGGCCAAGTGTTTTGACAAGCTTCTGGGTTTGACCTTTACTCCTGATCTGAAATGGAACACGTACGTCAAGTCTATTGCCAAGGTCGCTGGAAAGATGGCGGGATCGTTCTTCCGCTCCAGAAGATATCTCACTACTGATGCAATTCTCTATCTATATAAAAGCCAAGTACGTCCAAGGATGGAATACTGTTGTCATATCTGGGCAGGAGCTGCTAAAAACAGCCTATCCTGCCTTGACAAAGTACAAAAAAATGGCTTAGTGGGGGATGCCCTTTTCTCTACCCTGCAACCTCTCTCCCACAGAAGAGACGTTGCGAGCCTATCCTTGCTTTATCGTTATTTCTATGGCAGGTGCTCGTCTGAACTCCAATCTCTGGTCCCCTCTCGCCAATCTTTCACGAAAAACACCCGTCTAGCTGAATCCACTGTGAAAAATTTCCCCCACTCTATATCTGTGCCTAAATCAAAACGCGGATTCCATGAACAAAGCTTCTTTCTTAGAACTGCACGCCTGTGAACTCTGTTCCGTCTGCCTGCTTTCCTCCGGACTACAACTTGGATGTCTTCAAGTCCAACGTTAACAAATTCCTTATGAACCGCCCGCTTAAGTAAACACTTCATCAACTCTCCACACTAACGTAATGTACTTGCAATAACCCTTATCCCTGAGTGGCTTCCGGGCCTTGATAAGTGGTGATCACTATGTAAAAAAAACAAACTTACAGCCATTGAATTATAAGTTGTGTACTATACTTATAGCCGCACTGAACATATACCATAATACTTAAAGTAAAATTCAAATTTTTATACATCTTTTAATTTAAACGCGAAATAAAAACACAATTGGGGCGCTGAAAACCTACACAGTAAAACAATATGTTTTATTGTCGTGTTAATTATTTGTTTGTAACGCAAACTAAAAAAAAAACGTATCTTCGGGGTAATGTATTTATGTGGGTAATGTAGAAGAAAATGTACGAATGTTTTTTTAAGAAAGGTGTATTCACAAATGCAGAATATATATTTTTTTTAATGAAGGCCGGAGGTAAATTGCCGTTGTAAAATGTTCTTATGGTTGTCGACGGGTTAAAGTAGATTTATTTGTAAGAAAATTACGTTAAAATAACTTAAACGTAATACGTAAATGAACGATGTAAAACATGCAGAAACTATTAACAATTATTTATTTGGATAATTTAAACAGGAAAAAACAACAAAAACAATTGAGATGCTGAAAACGTACACAGTAAAACAATAGTTTTATTATTTTTTTTATGAATGCATGCGCAACCGGAAGTCGTAAAACGGATGTTGGGTTATAACACCCGTTACAATGTAAGTTTATTGAGGGGAATAACTGTGATAGTTTAATTATTGAGCACGTTATTAAATTTTGTCTGTAATAGATTTGTTTTCATTTCGAAATATTCTTCTAAGCTGAAGTATTATTTTTATTTTTAATTCGGATGTAAAGTTTTCGCTTATTCTTAATTTTTAAGTAACCATTTTTATTTATTAATGTTGAGTTATCCGTTTCTTTCACTGCATTTAGTAGTTTTACGCCGATATAATTCATCGTTATGTATATAATTGTTTATTTTTTATTAAAAAAAATACAGCCATTGAATTATAAGTGGTTTGCCATACTCATAGGTAAATGTGCACTTAACAGATAGCATAATACTTAAAGTTAAATTCAAATTTTGATATATCTTTTAATTTAAACGCGAAAAATAATAATTGGGACGCTGAAAAAGCACACAGTAAAACAATACCTTGTAAAATGATCTTATGGTTATCAACAGGTTAAAGTAGATTTATTTGTAAGAAAATTGCGTTAAAATAACTTAAACGTAATACGGAAATGAACGATGTAAAAAAATGCAGACAGTGTTAACAATTGTTTATTTGGATAATGTAACCGCGAAAAAAAAAAACAATTGGGACGCTGAAAACGTACACAGTACAACAATACGTTGTCAACAGGTTAAAGTTGATTTATTTGAAAGAAAATTGCAACAGTATAGTTGCAATACAGAATAGTTGCAAAACATCCCTACCGTTCCTCTGTTAAATAATAATGTCTAAATAATAACGTTACTATTTTAGTGCGCAGGTCAAATTCTGCAAAAGTAGCGATTTATGTTTATTTGTTCACGTTGTTATGGGTTACTGTTTATGCGCGCATGCGCAACCGGATGTTGTAAACCGGAAAATGGGTTACATCACTCGTTACAAGGTCATTCTAGTTTTATAATTATATACATTAACAATGAAAGTTTTATCAAACAAAATAGCTCGATGTTATTTATAATAGTATTTGTTTTTATACGCGTATATGTACTTATATGCAAAGCCATGTCTAATTCTTAATGATGTTACCATATTAAAATATGCATAAAATACTTGTCTAATTTGTATGCATTTAACGAAATACATTTACTCTCTTTTCTATGAGCAAGAATAAATGTTTTGAATTTGAAAGAAAAATACATGACGGGTGAATAATACAGGGATGAGCATTTTATTGTTTAATTTATCATTTTTAAGTAATAAAAAAGTTTTTTACTTGATATATACAATGGTATCAAATTGTCAAACGGATGTTCCTTTTTACTGAAATAAAAAAACGGCTATTTCCTGGATCGAACTGTCTGTTATTTTCCAAGGATTTGGATTTACTAATCTCGTGCTTGCATGAGTCTTAGTTCAGACGAATACAATTAGAATAAACAGATTTTCACCGTGTTGGCTGAAACAATTCAACGCCTTGCAACAATAAAAATATTTTTACGCGCCACTTTTTATATCTCTTATTTTTACTTGCGGACGAATGTAAAAAAAGATCTTGAAATGGAGAATACGTCATGCAATCATGAGCTAAACTACTGATCTCCACATATTTTGAAATTTATGGCGGAGTTTACTTGAAGATACAATATATATATATATATATATATATATATATATATATATATATATAGGAAAAGGTTATTTTAAAGGTTATATATATATTAAAAATCATAAAATCAATTAACCAATGGAAGTGTACTCATTCAATAAGAATACTCAAATGCCAAGCAACATGATTAACATTTCGGTAATCGAGAATTTATATATATATATATATATATATATATATATATATATATATATGATTAGTTTTTTTTGGAAAAAGAATTCCAGCAGAGTGCTCAATTAAAAGGAAAATCCAAATTTTAAGAGCGTACTTATATATATATATAATAGGACAACAATAGTATGAAATGAAGTAACAAAACTATATATTGGTAGATATAGATAGGATCATTTATTGAATAATGGAATACAAGCAAAATTTAGGGGACAGAAAGGACTCTTTATGCAACGGCATTTCGAAGCCTAATTCATCTCATCAGAAGAGTAGAGAAGGTGCTTGGTAGTGTTCATTAGGGGCGAAAAAGATTAAGAAGAATTATAGAATGTTGGGGGAAGCTTTATTGAATTCTAAATAAATAAAGGAGCAGCTTGTTATATATAGTATGATATATAAAATTGTACATGATCTTTAACAGTGTTGAGTTTAAGGAGTATATATTTTAGGGTTAAATTGGGGTATATTGTGGCTGCGTGGTAATTTATTTGAACTTTGTTGGGTGTCTATTATCTATGGTGTGGTATTTTTGACAGGTGCAACTTAAACGGCAAATAGCGGCTATAAAATCGCCTATAATTATTTGTAGGATAGGGTTAAAAGCAAGGTTGTAATATTGATTAGGTAATATGCGGCAATATTTTTATGTTTATTCTGTTATAATGTATGGAGTGTGATTATAAGGGGGCGGTCGGAGGATAGGATGGTAATGTCTATGGGTGCGTTCAACTTGATGAAAAAGGGTTTAGGATATATATAGTGGGCAAGGTGGAAGAGTAAGGAGACAGTTACTACTTATAAAAGTGGTAATAACACCAATAATAGTAGCGTAATTATAGTAATGAGAATGATAAGAAAGATAATTAAATAATAGTAATAAAGATAAAAATAAAACAAAAATAAAAATAATATTACTAATAGATGTGATAAAAGTAATGTCAATTTTAATAAAATAACAATGGAAATGAAGATAATGGTAACGGTTTAGGCAGCAATGACGTGGATAATAACGAGGATAATAATAATAACAGCAATTATAATGATGATATATAATGATAATAAAAATAATAATAATATCAGTAAAAACAAAACAACAATAATAATATTAATAGTGATAACAATACTACTACCACTACCTCTACCTACACCACCACTACTACTTCTACTACTGCTAATAATAATGTTAATAATAATTACTAGTGGATGCGTCAAGGCAAGATATACAGACAAATTGTGGGTCAGAATAGCAGGGAATAAGGGAGAGGGGTTAGGGATAAGGGGTGAGTGTTCTAGTGAAAAAATAAAATAAAATAAAAGTATATATATACACATATATACACGTATACACGCATATATATATATCCATATATACAAACACAAATACACAAAGAAACAATACACATACAAAAAATAAGATAACTTCGAGAGCCCACATTAAAAATTTAAATTTCTTGAAGTCCGATTATAAAGGCTATCAATTTTTTTATTTATGTTTTTTATGAAAAAGCAAGGTCTAGAAAATATAATACATACTTTCACGTTTATAAACAGGAGGGGCAGGTCTCTTCATTCGGCGAAGCTTCTATTTTAGTAGTTCTAATATCCAAGAAATGTTGCAAGAAGCAGGGTTTTCATCTGTCCATTAAAATTCCATATTTCTCCATTTAATTTTGTTTTATATTGTTAGGATAGTCTTGCATAGATGCGCTGGTTTGGTGAATTCTTTTTCTTCCTATTTTGGATGGCAAAAAGACGGTATTGGTTAAAAGGTGACTATATCTCCTATCTTTTTAAACAAAGCACTCATCTTAGCAAAAAATAACTCAGACCTTTCGGACTCAGAAATTTTACTAATCCTACTAGCAAGAAAGACTTTAATACAATCTGATAATAAATTGTGGACCAGAAAAGAAACCATTGATCACTTCGACATAGTGATGGGCGCGTCAGACTCTTCATAAGTAAGAAATCTGGTAGGAATCTACCTATTAAATGAGCTTAAACACAGATTCAGTAATAGCGACCTGCAAGGAGGCCTGTAATGGGGACGACGTCCTATTAGTAACTGCGGCTAGTCCCAAAATGTACAATAGGATCATAATCAAACTAAGAGAATTTAAAAAAAAAAGTTTCGACCTTAGTATAAGATTTGAGAAAGAAAAAAGCACCTCAAACTTCTTAGACGTAACCTTAAACCTAAAGGAAGGAACACACTGCCCCTACCATATACCAAATTTGTCGCTACACTATGTTCACAAATCACCCTAGATCTGTCATTAAGGCAATCCTTTCCTCAGTGTCCAAAAGATTTCTAATCTCTCTGCAAACCATAAAATATTCAATGAAAGCTCCACCTTTCATAACAACGCACTAGCAAACTCAGGATACAAAGACACAATAAAGTACGTTGCGAATAATGCTAAGAAACTATCCAGCCCCTTAGTCATAATTACCCACAGCATGACTAAACGCAAATCTAAGCAAAATAATAAGGCAAGATCGAATCATAAGTATCATATGCCAGATAATCCTAACAATGAAAAGCTTATACAAGATGAGCAGACCCCCCCCAAAAAAAAACAGACCAGAAGAAAGTCCTATATTTTGTTCAATCGACCATACAATAATAACGTCCAAACGAATATCCCAAAAGAATTCTTTAAATTAGTAGAAGATTATTTCAAGCATTCTCAAATATACAGCTGGATCCTAAATAAAAACTCTATTAAATTATCCTTCTCAACTAAGCCTAATATAGCGCAAACTATTATAAGCACTAATAATAAGAAAATAGAATCAGCACAGAAAATAATTAATCGCAACCTTAGTCTAGCCCAACGAAACTGTAATTGTAACGACCCAAATAGCTGCCCACTGGAGAATGAATGTGCACACTCAGACGTCATATATTCATGTACAGTAACAGAACTCCCGCCTAATACGACAACTAATAACCTGAGAACCCAAACCCATAATACCAGTTAAACCAGACAGGATCCGCCTACAGTAACAGAACTCCCGCCTTATATGACAACTAATAACCTGACAGCCCAAACCCACAGTAGCAGTTACACCAGAGAGGATCAGCATAACCCAACAAGTAATAGTACACAAACTGAACAACTGATCACACAACATATAGGTATAAGCTCTACAGAACTTGAACATATAAACTCAGGCTACCCCCAGATAAATGAAGAATCTTTAGATACACCGCACACAAGCCCTATAATACATACCTACATAGGATTATCCTCCTTCCCGATAAAGGCCAGAATTGCGAACCATTTACAATCATTCTCAAAAAAGAACCTTAAAACAAAAACTACCCTATCTAACCTAGTAAGAAATTTAAAACAAAACAAAATAGACTTTGCATTAAAATGACAAATACTAAGAAAATCCAAATCATACAGCCCAGGCTCTAAATACTGCCTACTATGTAACGCAGAGGCGACCGAGATTATAACGGCACCTTATAAATTAAATATCCTCAATTCAAAACCAGGGATAATTTGCAGTTGTAGGCACAAGAGAAAGTTCAAGTACGTAAATGCAAATAAGCCCACTGAAAATACACCATCGGACAGGAACTAGTATATTACGCTTCTTCGCTATCTAAAGAACGTAACAATATCACTCACTAACTGTTTCCCTTATTAAAGGGTTATCAGACAACACCCTAAACCAATGTTTTTGCAAATGCCGCTAAGCATTCGCTATCTGCAAAAATCGCCATAAAAATTCAACTGTTTAATATATAACCATTGCATAACATTATATAAATAACCAACCTAGAATCACCTGTATCTTGGCAAGGCCTAATTAACAATATAACTACTTTGATGATAAGCCCTCAGACAACTTTGCCTAACAAGCCCTATCTCCGCAAAACCGTACACTTAATACCACCTATTAAATTGCAACCAAACCACCAATTGGTACACAATGCAACCAGAATATAATGTAACCAATCTAAAACATAAAGCTAATGAAAAAATAGCTTAGAACCCCCTCCCAGGGCCAAAGGCCTAAAACCTAAGTTTAGAACCATCAAACCACCACTGGTAGCCTCCACTGGCAAGCCCCCCCCCCCAATAAAATAAGAAATAATTAAAAAATTAGCACATTTGGACTCCAATATTAGATTAACACTAACCCCTTCATCCCATTAGTATTTACATTAAACATTTAAATGTACCGAAAATATAACCTAAAATAAGTTCCCCTAATTCAGCCCAACCCACCCCCTCATCCATACAGACATGCCAATCCCTCCTCTACCCCTTACTACTATCAGCTAAGTGAGTTCCCAACTACCACACACGCAAACACGTGTACCATCTCCAAATTCCTTCCACATTCCTTTCTAGTCGTCACTTCCTACTGATAATCTCACTAGTTTGAACGCAGTTTGAACCAGACCAGTTTCGAGAAAAATCCATCACAAGAGTTTCCTTTTAAATAATACCGTTTTTTGCCATTCAAAATAGGAAGAAAAAGCAAAATTTATTGGATAAATATGGAATTTTAACGGACAGACGAAAACCCTGCTTCTTACAACATGTCTTGGATATTAGAACTACTACAAATAGAAGCTTCGCCGAATGAAGAGACCTGCCCCTCATGTTTATAAACGTGAAATTCCATTTTCTAGACCTTGCTTTTTCATAAAAAAACATAAATAAAAAAGTTGATGACCTTTATAATCGGATTTCAAGAAATTTAAATTTTTAATGTGGACTCTCGAAACTATCTTTCCCAGCGATGGACTTCTTTAATATAAACCCAAGGTTTTTGTTCCCGGAACTCTTAGGTGTTCCCGGCTAATTCATACTTTCAAAATACCCTCATCCTTTATCTTTTATTTTTTTGTGTGTGTTGTTTCTTTTTGTATCTGTATTTGTATATATGGATATATATGTGTGTATATATATGTGTATATATATGTATACTTTTATTTTACTTTATTTTTTCACTGGGCCACTCACCTCTCACTCCTAACCCTTATACCCTGTTATTCTGGCCCCCTTTGTCTCTATCCCTTGCCTTTACGTATCCCCTAGTAATTACTATTAACATTATTATTAGTATTAGCAGTAGTAGTGGTGGTATAGGTAGAAGTAGTTGTAGTAGTATTGTTATCACTATTAATATTATTATTATTGGTTGTTTTTACCGCTATTATTTTCGTTACCATTATATTTCATCATTATAATTGCTGTTATTATTATTATCCCCGTTATTATTCCTGTTATTATCCTCGTTATTATCCACGTCATTGCTACCTAAACCGTTACCAGTATTTTCATTTTCATTGTTATTACCATTATCATAGACATTACTTTTATCACATCTATTGGTAATATTATTTTATTTTTGTTTTATTTTTATCTTTCTTACTATTATTATAATTATTTTTTTCTTATTATTCTCATTACTATAATTACACTGCAATTATTGGTATTATTACCACTTTTATAAGTAGTAAATGTCTCCTTACTCTTCCACCTTTCCCATTATATGTATCCTAAACCCTTTTTCATCAAGTTAAACGCACCCATAGACATTGCAATCCTATCCTCCGACCGCACCCTTGTAGTCACACTCCATACATCATAACAGAATAAACATAAAAATATTGCGGCATATTACCTAATCGATATTACAACCTTGCATTTAACCCCCACCCCTCCAAAACATTATAGGCGATTTTATAGCCGCTATTTGCTGTTTAAATTGCACCTGCCAAAAATACCACACCATAGATAATAGACACCAAAAAAAACCGTTAAAATAAATTACCACGCAGCCACAATATACCCCCAATTTAACCCTAAAACATATACTCCTTAAACTCAACACTATGTTAAAGATCATGTACAATTTTATATATCAAACTATTTATAAAAAGCGTCTCCTTTATTTATTTATTTAGAATTCAATAAAGCTTCCCCCAACATTCTATAATTCTTCTTAATCTTTTTCGCACCTAATGAACACTACCTAGCACCTTATCTACTTTTCTGATGAGAAGCATTAGGCTTCGAAATGCCATGGCATAAAGAGTCCTTTCTGTCCCCCAAATTTTGCTTGTATTCCATTATTCAATAAATGATCCATTCTATTTCTTACAATATATAGTTTTGTGACTTCATTTCCTACTATTATTGTCTTATTGTATAAACGTCCTGGTACGTCCTCAGAGATTGGAAATAGAGGCTGAATGAGATATAACTGTGCAATAACAGTAACATTATCGGTGTGTGTGCGAAAAGTGTCTACCAAACTCTTCGTGGAACATTAGTCTACATAGTTGAAATTTTATTTATAGGGTGTTTAGACCTGTAGCACACTTCTAATTGTCGTTTTAGCCAGCATGAATTGCTACTAAAAGGGCCCCCATTGAAAAAAAGCAGTTGATCTTAGTAGGGAGATAGGCCCTTAACGTCGAGGACGACGATTGGCAAGGCGCTTCAGTCTTCTACAGTTCAGGAAGTCTGTGTATTGCTGGCAGGATCTTTTGGCACCAGATCTTATAGCAGCTTGCCACTTTGCTCGGTTGCCGGCAGAGGTTTCCCAAGTGTTGTGAGGGATGCCGAAGACCTGGAGGTCACGTTTCAGGACATCCTTGTAGCGGAGGCGTGGCCTGCCAGCACAGCGAGGGGCATCAGCTATCTCTCCAAAGAGAAGTGCTTTTGGTAGCCGGCTGTCGTCCATGCGGCAGGTGTGGCCAGCCCAACGTAAGCGACGGATGCGCAGCACTGTGTACATGTCAGTACTCTTGGTCGTGGAGAGGATAGCTGTGTTTGGTACATGATCCTTCCATGTGAATCCAAGAATTGTGCGCAGGCATCGGAAGTGGAAGGCGTTCAGACGGTGTTCGTGTCGGCGGTAGGTGCACCAAGTCTCACTGCCATACAGGAGAGTGCTGAGGATGCAGGCCTCGTAAACCTTGATCTTTAGGTGTAGCGAGAGGGACTTGTTCTTCCAGACTCTCTCACTAAGCCTGCCGAAAGTTGTTGATGCCTTTCCAATGCGGGAGTCCAGTTCACAATCAAGACTGTTGGTGTTATCAACTGTAGAACCCAAGTAAGTGAACTTGGTGACGTTTGTCAGTACATGATTGTTTACGGTTATTATGGGTGAAAGCCCAGCAGGCTGGGCAAAGACCACCGTCTTGCCTAGGCTGATTTTGAGACCAAACTCCTCGCAGGCAGAAGCAAAGGAGGAGCACATTGCCTGAAGCTCAACCTCCGAGTTGGCGATGAAGGCAGCATCATCAGCGTACAGGAGTTCACGGATCTGTACGCGGTTAACCATAGTTTTTGAGCGTAGCCTGGCCAGGTTGAATAGGCCTCCAGTACTGCGAGTGTGAAGGAGCACTCCAGTTGGGTTTGGGAAGGCTCGGCGCAGAACAGCTGAGAAATATATTCCGAACAGAGTAGGAGCTAACACGCAGCCTTGCTTGACACCACAAGAGATGGGGAACTCTTTAGAAACGAGAGCCCTCAAACTGTACTGTAGCCTTCATCTGGTCGTGAAATTCTTGTATGGTTTTCAGGAGTTTGGGAGGGCAGCCCAGTAGACGGAGGACTAGAAATAGCCCTGATCTGCTAACATAATCAAAGGCCTTCGTCAAGTCAACGAAAACTGCATAGAGAGGACGGCCTTGCTCAATGCATTTCTCCTGGATCTGACGAACAGAAAAGATCATGTCAGTGGTAGAGCGGCCAGGTCGAAAGCCACATTGACTCTCAGGAAGAATTCTGTTGGCAATAATCTGGAGACGTGGCAGGACTAAGCGGGCATAGATCTTTCCAGGCTGGGAAAGTAGAGATATGCCACGGTAGTTGTTGCAGTCGCAGCGAAACCCTTTGTTCTTATACAGGGTAACTATGTTGGCGTTACGAAGTTCATCGGGAATAGTACCTTCATTCCAGCAGATTGAGAAGAGATGATGGAGTTCCTCAGTTAGTGAGTCACCACCGCATCTGAAGATTTCTGAAGGTAGCCCATCCACGCCGGGGGCTTTGTTGTTCCTCAGTAGCTTGATGGTCTTGTGTACTTCATCGATGGTGATGTCGTAATCTAGCTCATGGAGGACTGGTAGTTGGGGAACAGCAGCTATTATAGCAGCCTCACTAGCTGCTACAGGTTGAGCATACAGTGAGCTGTAGTGCTCCACCCAACGGTCAAGCTGATCATCAGGATTGGTGAGTAGTTCTCCGGTCAGAGATCGCAAAGGAGATGATTTCTTCACAGGAGGACCTAGAGCCTCTTTCAGAGCTTGGTACATGCCACCGGTGTTGCCGGTGGCAGAGCAGTCTTCAGCACGCTTGGAGATGTCACTCCAATAGTTGTGTTTAGCCTCTCGAGTTAGGCGCTGCACTTTTGAGCGGCTCTGCTTCCAGAGGCTAGTAGCTTGAGGAGAGGGGTCCTGCATCACAGCCAGTCTTGCCGCTCGCTTTTCTGCTAGTGCTTGATGGAGTGTGTCCGCGTGGTGTCTGAACCAGTCCGGCTGCTTTACTGTACGTCTACCAAAACTGGAGAGTGCGCAAACTCCAACAGTGTCACGAATCCGCAGCCAGGCAGAGGCAGCATCCTGAGGGGGTGCAGACTGGCCAAAGGCGGATTGTATTGAAGCTTGAAAATGTTGGCATTTCTCCTTGGACTTAGTAGCAAGAACATTGAGCGTTGAAAGTGGTTTTGAGCAAGACAGGTGGATTTTCTTTGGCTTTAGTTTAAGCTTACAGCGCACAAGTGAGTGGTCTGTGTCACAGTCCGCAGAGTGCATTGTCCTGCAGTGGATGATATCCTGGAGGTGCTTCTTTTGAGTGATCACATGGTCCAGCTGGTGCCAGCGCTTAGAGCGTGGGTGTTGCCATGTCATCTTCGACCACGGTGAGCCCTTAAAGAAGGTTGATGGGATGCACAGCCTGTGTGTAGCACAGAGTTCCAGAAGACGCTGTCCATTTTCATTCATAGAGCCCACTCCGTGAGGACCCAGGACATCAGGCCAGGCATTGGTGTTACTGCCTACTCGAGCGTTGAGATCACCCAGGATGATTATGCGGTGACTGCGGTCGATTTTGGAGAGGGTCTCACTCAGCTGGAGATAGAAAGCATCTTTCTGGTCATCCGGCGAGGTGAGGGTTGGGGCGTAGGCAGACAATAGGGACACTGGACCAGAGGTGGTGTGTAGCTGTAGTGACATTAATCTGGGAGAGATGGCGACGGGAGTTTCGACAAAGCTGAGCAGCTTGTTGCAGATGGCAAAACCCACTCCATGTTTTGGTCTCTCCAAGTCAGGGTAGCCAGTCCAGTAAAATGTGAAGTTAGCTTCACGTATGGAGCCATTTCCAGTGAGCCATGTCTCGCCTAGTGCTGAGACATCCACCCCCAACCGGAGTAATTCCAGGTCGATAACAGCAGACTTCCGAGGATGAAAACTGTCAAGAGAGGAAGTCACCCCAAGGGAACGGACATTCCAGCAGGCCAGGTGTAGTGGGGAGGCAGTAGCAGGATGTCGACCGGGGCGCGCCTGCCTAGAACGCGGGCCCTGCCGAGCAACGACAGCACCCCCGACTGCAGGGGGCTCCCGAATTGCCAGTCGCTGAGAATTTATTCTTGACATATCCATAGTAGTTGCCTGAAACGTCAAGCGCCGGGGCAGGGAAGTAGTGGATGAGTGCATGCCCAGAACAGAACATCCACCTCTGGACCCAACATTGCGGACCCCAGCGGAGCACAGGAGTGCGACAGCTGGAGCAGTGGTAGGTTGCCCCGCAGTACCCGCTAACTGGGTGTTGATCCCTGACCGTTGATCGTTCTTGATTCATCCGCTCAGTGATCCGCCATGGGAGACCGGTGGTTGAAAAATATATCAGCTGCGCTCATACCATGACTGCCAACTCCTGCTGCCGAGATGACATTTTGCTATTTGACCACATAGCTGGGGTCTGGATTGGTGTAAGCCAGGGCGTGTCCTCACGCCGGAGGGCCATGCACTCAACACCTCTGGGGCTCCAGACTACTCCGAGATCCCACATACACTTAGCCTGGGGCCGCAAGGTACCCAGTTAAACCGTGATGTACCACGAGGAGGTGGCATGCGAGTCTTGACCAGTGAGACGCTCTAACCACCAGTGGGCAGGGCTTACTAAACTGCCTCCCCTTCACTCTTGCGAGTATAGGTGGCGGTTACAGCTGGAAGCAAGAGGAGCAAAGCACCTGAAAGCCAAGCAGCTAAGCACTCTACACATTCGCTAAGCTACAACACTACACGCTCAAAGGCCCTGTGTGCAACACACCACAACACAGTTGTAGGAGTATTCCACTAAACCTGTTAGGATGCACAAATCTACATTCATAGTTTAAATTCATATGCACAAATCTGAATTCATAGGTTATGTGTGGGTGTGGTTCAGAGACTAAGACATCTGACAAGAGAATTACATGTTTTGGTTTCAATTCTAGCTGATAGCAATCTAGACATTTTTTGTTTAGAAATATATATTGGGTACAATATAATAATCAATAAAGTTTTCGCTCTATAATAATAAATACGAAATCATCATGAATTGACATATTATATTTAAGAAAGTTTTACAAGAATATGGTAGTAAACAAGTTAATCTAAATAAAGACTAGATTTTATATTCGGAAACATATTGTTATTGTTTTTAAGAGAGGCGGTGCTATGCAAAAACTTCTAAAAAATACTATTTTATCTTTAAATGCTAGGAACATTTTTCTTATAAAAAAAAACTAATAATCCATACGAAAATATTGGCACTCGCGTAAGTTCCTTGAAAATATTTAATACATAAATTACAAAAGGTGGTTTCATCGGCCTTAACAGGTATTTAGAAGTAGAATATCTTACCTTACCAGAATTAACTCCTTTTCAGTAATCGCAAGTATGAATATTATTAATAGGTGCCGAATATTCGTTAGAACATTGTAAAAATATCTTTACCCAAGAAAGCCTATTCACTCTATTAATGAAGCCACACTTCCCGACACTGGTACTGTAATGCATAGTTTTTACATTATATAAATATTATTAGGTCATGTCAAAACATAGGCTGAGGCAATCAATTTAGTGAATATTTTCTTCAAAAGATGATACTTTTTCGCGAAGATATAGCCATCTAAGTATATATAATATATCCGACACGTAATACTGCCTGATAAAAATCTAATTAGGTAATGATGTGTAATTAACACACTTCCTAATAGAAAGTAACACTAAAAGAAAAAAAAAAGAAAACTATTAAGCATAAATTAATTAAAGTAAAAACATCAGAAGCTAATTCGTCTTCTTCGAAAAATTTGCTTGTAATTGGAATGTGAAATTTGTTTTATTAGTAATGAATCGACTTTTCACTCCCAATTAGCAACAAGTAATTATTTTCAGATTCGGGATGTTTTCCATTTTCCATTTCACATATAACGACACTTGACATTAAATTGTTATCATCCTTGCACTCGGATTATGATAAGTGTTTTGTACGTAAGAGAATTAATCAGACGTAATCAAGTAAACAGGTGAAAGCTAGTTTTAACGATAATTTTCTTTTAAGTTCATCGACAGATCGATATTACCGATCCCACACACAATGTTCTTAAGAGTTTATGCATAAGAGAGACAATACTTTACTCACCAAACGGACACATGTTTCAAAAACTGTTATTTTCTGTAATTATATAGTCAAATCCACATGTTTTTAGACAATTGGTTTTATTCAAAACAAATTATAGAAATATTATAGAAAAAAAATTAAAAACTGTTATCTTTTTTTGTAGCAGGCTATAATAATTGGATTCAAAGTAAACTGTAAAGTACATATGGGAGGCGGAAGAACAAAGATGACGCGTGCTCATACTGAATCGATATTTTGCCTACTTATAATTCAAGTAAATAATCTTTTTACATAATATTTTAGTATTTATATACATATTATTATATTAATAAATTGATGATTATGGGATATACTTTGGTGTTAATGTTTATGTTTACGCTATTTATAAAGTCATACATTTTTTGTATTAACGTATTATTTGCCTTATCTACTTTTGTGTTATTAAAACTTACTATATTTTTCGCTTGGTTTGCAGATGTTGATAATGATAATTTCATTGTATTTTTGCTGTTGGTACTACTTTTAATGACGTTCTTATAAAAAATCCGGTAAAATTCCTTTACAATTTGTTTTGAATATGCGCATTGCATACCAGATTAAACCATATACAATCTTTTGTTTTATTGTTTTGAAATTTCTCTCACCAGAGTTTATAAAATATAGCCCGTCATTTCGACAAAGACCCCCTCAGGTATTTTACGATTGATTTTCTTTAGTATATAAAGACCATCACGCTTTGGTACTTCTTCGCAATATCCATGGTTTTCCCCCTTTTTTTCTGGTCCAAAATTTATTGCTGTATTTAATGAGTATTCTCATAGCTTATTTGAATAGGACAATTCCTATCCAGTTATATCTAGTTCATATATATATATATATATATATATATATATATATATATAATTTTAACCTGGAACAAAATCTATACACAACGAGAATATCACTTTCGTGTATAATTTATATAAAAAATATCCACATTCGGAAAAAAATTAATTACTCAATTTTATTATGTATTCATAATGATGTAATAAGGTTATTTCCTACGAATATGTCACTGCAGAATTTTACCGTGACCCTAAATAATTTTACCCCAAAGATACATATTTTCTATTTACCCTCATAGTTTTTATCGGCGGAACACATATTTTTCCTGAACTTTTAGGACATTGTTTGGATATCGGATGCTCAATAAATCTATGCCCTATCCAGCTTTATAGAGTTCAACATCGATTTAGAAACCTAGTAGGCGATGCAATTTTCTCTTCACTGCAACATTCTCCCCACAGAGAGAGGTTGCGCACCTGTCTCAGCTCTACCGTTATCTTCATGGAAAGTGCTCGACTGAACTTCAATCTTCGATTTATCTTTGTCAAACTTTCACCAAAAATACTTGACTAGCTACAATACAATTTCACCCATTCTCCATACGTACCTAAATCTGAACGGAGATTCCATAATGATTCCTAAGTAAAAAAATCAAAAAGATACTGGAAAGGATTAATATAGCCTAAGTCATTAAATAAGAACCATAAACACGAGAAATATAACCCAAGTCATTAAATAAGCATCATAAACACGAGAAATATAACCCAAGTCATTAAATAAGAACCATAAACACGAGAAATATAACCCAAGTCATTAAATAAGAACCATAAACACGAGAAATATAACCCAAGTCATTAAATAAGAACCATAAACACGAGAAATATAACCCAAGTCATTAAATAAGAACCATAAACACGAGAAATATAACCCAAGTCATTAAATAAGAACCATAAACACGAGAAATATAACCCAAGTCATTAAATAAGAACCATAAACACGAGAAATATAACCCAAGTCATTAAATAAGAACCATAAACACGAGAAATATAACCCAAGTCATTAAATAAGAACCATAAACACGAGAAATATAACCCAAGTCATTAAATAAGAACCATAAACACGAGAAATATAACCCAAGTCATTAAATAAGAACCATAAACACGAGAAATATAACCCAAGTCATTAAATAAGAACCATAAACACGAGAAATATAACCCAAGTCATTAAATAAGAACCATAAACACGAGAATATAACCCAAGTCATTAAATAAGAACCATAAACACGAGAAATATAACCCAAGTCATTAAATAAGAACCATAAACACGAGAAATATAACCCAAGTCATTAAATAAGAACCATAAACACGAGAAATATAACCCAAGTCATTAAATAAGAACCATAAACACGAGAAATATAACCCAAGTCATTAAATAAGAACCATAAACACGAGAAATATAACCCAAGTCATTAAATAAGAACCATAAACACGAGAAATATAACCCAAGTCATTAAATAAGAACCATAAACACGAGAAATATAACCCAAGTCATTAAATAAGAACCATAAACACGAGAAATATAACCCAAGTCATTAAATAAGAACCATAAACACGAGAAATATAACCCAAGTCATTAAATAAGAACCATAAACACGAGAAATATAACCCAAGTCATTAAATAAGAACCATAAACACGAGAAATATAACCCAAGTCATTAAATAAGAACCATAAACACGAGAAATATAACCCAAGTCATTAAATAAGAACCATAAACACGAGAAATATAACCCAAGTCATTAAATAAGAACCATAAACACGAGAAATATAACCCAAGTCATTAAATAAGAACCATAAACACGATTAAATGCATATTTGTAGTTACAGAAAATACAGGATGTGTTTTTATTCCGTTTGTTATTATCGACTATTAGCCACAAATTACAAAGACTCGATTTTAACAAACAGATAATTTTCTAAGAATTCAACTAAAGTTTTAGGGAAAGGAAATTAATATTTATAAAGAGTTGACAGACAACCGTTTTTATTAGGAACAGTTTGATGTAGATGTATTAGTAACGATTGACGTAGAAAAACAAAATGGATAGTTTGATGTTTTCATGGAATCGTTGGGTTTCCAGAAGCCTTTAAGTTTTATATTTTATGCAATATGACGATGAGTAAGATCAGTGACATAGTATTTTATATGCATAATGAATTGCTAGGAATTTTACTAACGGGGAATGCGACTTTAAGTGAAAATGATTTGAAACATAAAACAGGTAGCATTCTTAAATGTGATACTGGATCTAACAGATATACACATTTTATGATTGCGCTTGACATTTCTCTATAAAAATGGCTATTCCGGAAAATATTATAAAGAGAATCAACAGTTATGCTGATGACATCGTTCTTTATTCTGGTATTGCTTCTCTTCCATCTTCTTCGGATCAGTTGAAATATGAAGTTGATCTTAAAGTTGATCTGGATTCAGTTATTGATTGAGGGAAGAAATTGCTTGTTTTGTTTTATCCTATTCTAACTCAGATATTTTCTTTTAATCGCGTTTCGTCGTCAGATGCTTATGGATGACCCTGCTCAAGATTCGATAAGAAGTCGACTGTAAAACTTAATGGTCTTTCTTTTTCATCAAAATGTTTTTTGAAGTCCATATATTCAATCTATTACTATTTCCGCTTCTCGTAAAATCGGTTTTACTGTCGCTCTAAACACATTCCCACACCCGAGGCTATTTAATATTTCTGCAAGTCTACTATCAGCCCATATATGGAGTACTGTAGTCATACTAGGGCTGATGAGGCTATGCACAATTTTATGTTTTTGATGAATTGCAGAAATGTATCTGTAATTTGATTGACCCCTCCCTCCCTCCCTTTCTCTCTCTCTCTCTCTCTCTCTCTCTCTCTCTCACACACACACACACACACAGATACGATGTTTTTAGTTTTAGTGTTTTCTATAAATACTAGAAAGGCATGTATATCTTAAAATTGTCTAAGCTATTATTTGCTTCCTTTTTACTTGTTCAACTCGTTTGTCTAAAAATTTCCATGAATGTGCTGTTTTGATATTTCATTGAAATACAGCTTCCTATTCCAGTATCTTCGTTTCATAGTTGTGAAACTCTCTTCATGCTCGCTGTTTTTCTGATATTTTCAAAACTAAGGTCAATAAGCATCTTCTGTCTTTGCAAAATTTAGCGTTCTCCTTACATCAAGTGGTTCATGACATGTCTCCAGCAATTTACATAAACATTATATCACACAATTAATTATTAGTTGATACATAAGCATTGATATAAAATATATAAATATAGGAACAAATACAAACAAGTGTATATATTGAGAAGAAATATTATTTGGATAATACTCCTATAAATTTGGGGGGGGTTGTGTATTGATATTCATATTAATAACCCCTTTTCTATTTATTTATGTATTTATTTGCTTCCCACGAAATCAAAATGTGACACAAGGTAGTTTTTAATGTGGGTTAAACCAGCTCCCCTAAAAAAAGGGTAAAATGGGGAACTCTGCCAGTATTCAAAAAATAGTAATTGTCTCAGTATGAAGGGTTTTCCCTACATTGACCAATGACCAATTAACTTATGTGCAGCATCTGCAGATAAGATATTACACTTTGATCCCGGTCCGAAGGCCAGGAACAACAGGGTATTTATTTGCTTTCCCACTGAGCAAATTAGGCACAAGACTGTTTTTTTAATGTGGAGAGTGATGGGGAAATGGGGACCAGCTCCCCGGGGAGTAGGGGAGCTGGATAGTGACAATTGGTATGAAGGATTCCCCTACATTGACCAATAACTTATATGTGGGGTTGACCCCACATATGATCTTTGCTTGCAGTATCTGCCGGAACAGATACTACACTTTTATCTCGGCCCGAAGGCCAAGAACCACAAAAAAGGCAACCCTCTTTTCTATTTATTGTATTTATTTGCTTTCCCACGAAAGCAAATTAGACACAAGGTCGTTTTTTAACTAAATAAAGGGTAAAATGGGGAACTCTGGCAGTATCCCCCCAAAAAAGTAATTGTCTCAGTATGAATGGTTTCCCTTACATTGACCAAGGACCAATTAATTTATGTGCAGCATCTGCAGAATAGATACTACACTTTGATCCCGTCCCGAAGGCCAGGAACAACAGAAAAAAAGACAACCCTCTTTTCTATTTATTGTATTTATTTGCTTCCCCACGAAAACAAAATGTGACACAAGGTCATTTTAATATGGGGTTAAACCAGCTCCCCTAAAACAAGGGTAAAATGGGGAACTCTGGCAGTATCCAAAAAAATAGTAATTGTCTCAGTATGAAGGGTTTCCTCTACATTGACCAAGGACCAATTAACTTATGTGCAGCATCTGCAGAACAGATACTACATTTGATCCCGGTCCAAAGGCCAGGAAAAACAGAAAAAAGGCAACCTTCTTTTCTATTTATTTAGAAAAAAAATACAATTTTGTTATATAGGGTCCTGGAATTACATCTACCTGCAAAAGATCTAGCTAATTTGCATATTCCTTTAAACATTAATTTTAATTAATTCCCTATTATTTCTTTTTCAGTTTTCTCATGGGATGATTATCTATAGTAAACTATTACGTGTCATTAAATTCATGCAGTTTTTCTACATGATTTATACTTGCGTAATATTTGCGTAAAAATTATAGTAAACACGAACCACCTTCTTATTTATATGTATACATATACGAGGGGCGTGCAATAAGTAATGACCCTGACCAACTTTTCATAGCAGTAGAGCAACGAAAGTTGGCACAGTTATTAGTCTTTCTCTACATAGGAACCATCCAGAGTTATGCATTTCTCCCATCGTTTTATGCAGTTCCGGAGACTTTTTTTTAGAACACCCCAGGTTGGTCCTCCAACCACGACGTGACTTCAGAAATCAAGGCTGCATCATCTGGAAACGCTTTCCTTTCAAAAACAACTTCATGGCTCGGAATAGTGAAAGTCAGAGGGTGCAAGATCAGGAAATTAGGGAAGATGGGGAAGGATTTCATAACCACACGCCCGTGCTTCTGATCTGGCGACATGCGAGTTGTGGACCGGAGCGTTGTCCTGCAGGTGGAGGGTACCTTAATTTCCTCAAAAGTGAAGCATAATAGGTTCCTGTAATTTTGGTACCCTTTGCCAGGAAATCTGTCATCACTACTCCGTCCTGGTCCCAGAAGACTGAACATTACTTTGCCAGCGGAGGGCTGCACCCTTGTCTACTTTGGAGGTGGTGAGTCCAAGTGCTCCCACTGCATTGACTGGGCTTTGGTCTCTTGATCATAGTGATGGACTCAGGTCTCATCCTGTGTAATCAGTCTTTTGAAAAACTTTGACTCATCTTCTTGGCCCATCTCCAAATTCATCCTCGAGCACTCGACGCGTTCTCACTTCTGGAATGGTTTGAGCAACCTGGGAATCCATCTGGCAAACACCTTATGCATATGAAAATGGTCATGAATCATAGTTTCCACAGACCCTGTACTAATCTTGACATCTTGGGCTATTTGGCGAATAGTAATGCGCCGATCTTCCAAAATGGCAGTCTTAACTTGACGGACAGATGCCTCATCAACGGCAGAAGGGGGTGCGACCAGGTCTGGGATCTGTTTCCACATACTTCCGGTCAGGTTTGAATTCATGATGCCAGCGTTTAACAAGGTCATATGATGGGGCGTTATCGCCATAAATTTCTTTCATTTCATCAAAAGTCTCCTGTCGTGTGCGTCCTTTCAAATACAAAAACTGGATCACTGCTCCACATTCAACATGCTCCATTTCACACCTGACTTAGTTCAAACACATGTAAAAATAAAACCACAATTAGTTTAGAGCTGTAATTTGCCACATAACCAGTAGATATATTACTCATTGCATATGCAAAATTTCAGCTAGCTCAGAGAACTAGAAAGTGGTTAGGGGCATTACTTATTGCGCGCCCCTTGTATATATATATATATATATATATATATATATATATATATATATATATACATGTTTAAAAAAACTGTCTACACAACTCCTCTGTCAGTTTTTAGTCTTCAGACATGAAACTTTATATTTAGGAACTTGGACTCATGCAGAACTTTATAATTGGGTTTAGCCGGGGAAAACAGATGCAAATGTGTAAAAATGAAAAACAGAGAATTTGCCAGATGAAGGTCGAGCGACGGCATTACGAATATCCGTGCATAATAGTTATTGGTTCATGTTTTAATTTTTAATCTTGCAGAAAACATATCTTCATAGCTCAAGCATTAACGTCGAAAGAAAAAGTAAATCGCAAGCTAAATATTTTGATTTCGATTCCTGGTGGGGGCGCACAAGTCATGTTCTTATTTTTAACTTTTTAAATCATAACTATATATCGTTTTCAAAATAATATAATAATAAATATGAAATCTGCACTAATCAAAATATATACGACAGGTATAAAATAAGGATATTATGAGCACTAATATGACAGATGTATATGAGTTTATATATATATATATATATATATATATATATATATATATATATATATATATATATATATATATATATATATGATTAGTTTTTTTGGAAAAAGAATTCCAGCAGAGTGCTCAATTAAAAGGAAAATCCAAATTTTAAATAATTTTTAAACGTATTTCGAAATTTTTAAACGTGATTCGATATAATTAAAAATATATTTTTTAAAACTTTAAACGTATTTTTGGAAATTTTTAAATGTTCGATATAATTAAACGAATTTTTAAGTTTTTAACCGATACCAATACAGATTTTAAAGTTTTTATACATAAGGAAAGAGATTTTAAAATTAAATGGGGTTCAAATTAAAATCGATTCATATAAAAAAAACATTTTTTCGAAATTAGATCTTAAATTTAAATAATTCAAAGTTGAAAATTAGGTATTACATTACCCGATATATATATATATATATATATATATATATATATATATATATATATATATATATAGATAGATAGATAAAAAAAAAAAAAAAAAAGGGGGGGGGGATTAAACAAAACGAGATTTGAACGTGGATTCGCGAGGTATATATACTTCACACTTCCGGTTATAAGATAGACGAATATTGGCTGAAGAGAGCTTGATAAGGATACCTTAAACGGGCCTTATTATCGGGCTTGAAACCGACGGTACCAATGACCTGTCTCAACTAACAACTTTCTGTACACAATATATATATATATATATATATATATATATGTATATTCTGATTAGTAGATGATCATATACACATATATATATATTGTTCGGAGTATAAATACAGTTATATATATATATATACACATATATATATAATTATTTACTCTAATAATTATTAAACTATAATAATTATTAAATACCAACAGACATCAGTGTTTCATCCTTTCGGGAATCATCAGTGCAGGGTGTCACAATTAACACCAGGCGATAGATTCGAACCCGGCACACAAACAATCCCTGGATTCATTTGCAAGGACTTAATCCATTCGGCTACCGTTAACCGCGAGAAATGCTGTTGAATTTAAACATTAAAAAACATTTTTTTTTTCAGAGTGATCTAATCATTATGTGATGATCTACGCATTAGAGCTAAAATGGCCGATTTTAATTCAACTGAAAATGCTGAACGATAAGAAACGAGTTTCTTAAAGGGGTTGATAATATATATATATATATATATATATATATATATATATATATATATATTATTGTTTCTTCTTGACAGAAGTTTGTCATCTCTTTATGTTGATGTCGGACATCTATGTAGTTGTATGTGTTAGGGTAGGTGGATTTTGGTATTACGACTATGTCTATGCAGAGAAAGTTGTCAAATAACATCGAGAATAACCGCACAAAATATTTTTTCCAAAACTCTATCCTTTTTTGAGCAATTGAATTTAAAGATTGAAATAATTTAATATTCCGTCGTTATGTCACTAGATGCTGGTGGTAAATGAGAGAATAAACATGCCATATATTTGCCGGGTTTGAAGAAGAAAATAAAGATAGTGTAAGCAATAATTTTTCTTTTGTTTGTAATATCTATGTCTTTTTTTCAGAAAACTAAACGAGAGTTGATAAAAAAGAAATCCTAGAAAATATGTAATTTTAAATGAATAAAAAACCCAGGGCTTTATTTTAGCTGGATAATTTTTACTTTTACACCGTCACGTAATCGGTTTCATTTTCATGTTTACTCAGGGATTCACGTGTCTTTACTGCGTTGACCGGCTTATTCAAATATAAAAAATAATTACATTTTGCATTTTATGTCTTAATAAACTTTAATTATTAAGAAAAAGAAAAGTTATATTTTAAATCTTTGTGCTATTTAATAATTCTGTATTAAAAAAAATTCTTTGCAAGGCTATTTCTCTAAGAATTATTTGACTTGTGTTTTATGCTGTTCGGTATGTAAAACAATAATTATTATTTCTTTTTTTTTTATATTTATCTTTTTCCCCAAATTTAATTTTTAATTCGTAATTTCCTTTGTTTAATTTCTAACAATATCATAAAATATATTTTTTGCAGATATTTTTCTAAACAAACTCTTGCTACACGCAGTACTGATTCTACAAAATTTGCGGGCACACCCTCTCCATTAAATACAACAAAAACCCCTACTTTCTGCCAAGTTATCAAATATAGTTATTATATGAAGTATTCTCGTCCAACTCTAAATACATTTGTTCTTTCAAAATTAATGGCAAATAACATTATAGATATTTGAAAGGCAGTAAATCCCCGTTTGCCCCTATCAACTGAACTGTAGATTTTTAGGAGGAGTTTGGTAGGCAAAATTTGTAAAGCAAAAATATATACGTATACATAAATATATATGGAAACAATTTCATACAAGTATAAATCATGTAGAATATCTGCATGTATATAATTACACGTAATAGTTAACTAAAGATGATTATTCCATTAGGAAACCGAAGCAACTAATAGTGAATTAATTAAAATGAATGTTTAAAAGAATATGCAAATTAGCTAGATCTTTTGCTAGTGAATGCAACTCTACAACCAATATATGAGAAAATTGTATTTTCTTTTTAAGTAACTAGAAAAGAGGGGTTTAATATGAATATCAATACACACAAAAGAAAAAAAAAGTATAGGAGTATAGAATATACATATATATATATATATATATAATCATGAAAAGTATTCAAATAAATTAATTTATCGATATAAAATAAGATCAGATAATACAGATGAATTAGTAATTCTTTCTTTTTTTACACAGTGATCACCACTTATCAAGGCCCGGAAGCCTCTCAGGGATAAGGGTTATTGCAAGTACAGTACGTTAGTGTGGAGATTTGATGAAGTGTTTACTTAAGGGGGCGGTTCATTAGGAATTTGTTAACATTGGACTTGAAGACATCCAAGTTGTAGTCCAGAGGGAAGCAGGCAGACGGAACAGAGTTCCACAGGCGTGCAGTTCTAAGAAAGGAGCTTTGTTCATGGAATCCACGTTTTGATTTAGGCACAGATAAAGAGTGGGGGAAATTTTTCACAGTGGATTCGGCTAGACGGGTGTTTTTCGTGAAAAATTGGCGAAGGGGGACCAGAGATTGGAGTTCAGACGAGCACCTGCCATGGAAATAAAGATAAAACAAGGATAGGCCCGCAACGTCTCTTCTGTGGGAGAGAGGTTGCAGGGTAGAGAAAACGGCATCTCCCACTAAGCCACGAAGTCTATTTTGTACTCTGTCAAGGCAGGATAGGCTGTTTTTAGCAGCTCCTGCCCAGATATGGCAGCAGTATTCCATCCTTGGACGTACTTGGCTTTTATGTAGATAGAGAATTGCATCAGTAGTGAGATATCTTCTGGAGCGGTAGAAGGATCCCACCATCTTTCCAGCGACCTTGGCAACAGACTTGATGTACGTGTTCCATTTCAGATGAGGAGTAAAGGTCAAACCCAGAAGCTTGTCAAAACACGGGGCCTCTCCCAGACGAGAGCCGTCCATTTCAATTGATGCCAGATGGGGATCAGAGCGTTGATAATGTAAAGATAGGAGTTTGGTTTTAAATGCATTAAAGGAAACCAGCAACGACTTCCCCCACTGAACCACGCGCTCGAGATCAGATGAGAGAGAATCAGAGAGATGGTCGTGTCATCAGCATAGATGTCAACGAATGGTTTAAGTATGTGTTTAGGGAGGTCATTGATGTAGATCAGGAAGAGAGCTGGGCCCAGGATTGATCCTTGAGGGACTCCAGCATTAATACTGCAGGCCTCTGATTTTTGTCCATCGACCACTACTCTTATGAGCCTATCAGAAAGAAATGATTTAATTTCCAGTTAAACCATAGCTGGAAATCTTGTGAAGTAGGCCCTTATGCCATACCTTGTCGAAGGCCTTTGATATGTCAAGAGCAATTGCCCTAGAAAGGAAGTCTTTGTCAAGAGATTCACTAATTCTGTGAGATATAACCGTTAGCACATCTGCGGTAGATAAGAGGCAAATATTGTCTTGTCTTCATGAACACAGCGTAAAGAGCGTAAATTGAAGGCTGCATAAAAACTAGCCGCTGAAGAATACGATACGTTTAGCTATTTGCAGAAACTGTAATTGATTATTTTGCATTTCTGCCCTTTTCATTTAATCATGTTATCACTCTATCCCATTGTAGTAGACGACCAAGTAAAAGCTGCTTCGTTTGCTATAAACAGAAGTGATCTCTTTCCTAAAAACGGAACTTGTTCGGAACATACATTTATGATAAAAAGATAATAGATCATAAAGAGTGTTCTATATTTAATGGCGGTACAAGATCTTATATACGTCACACGGTAACAAAACTAAAAATGCCAACATCCCCGTAAATTAGGGTGCATTTCAGATTTAGATTGGAGAAACGATCATGATTGTAAAAAGTATAACTGGATAGTGCTTCAGACAATCAAGGCTTATTATTTCGTGGAAATTTAAGAAGCAGCAAATTATGTCACTGTCTAGTTGTGAAGCACGATATGTTGCGCTTTCATATTCCACCTAACAAGCACTATATTTAAAAGCCATTCTAAAAACTATTTGCGAACGAGAATATACTAAAGAGTTCGTAGTAATAAATTACAACAAAGAAACAAGCATAGTCTTGGTACACAACCTGGGATTTCACTGAAGATCTAACCATATATACATATTAAATATCACTTGATAAAAAACTGAAGTAACAGAACTCTTTTCTGTGAGCTGCACAGACTTGGAGCAAAATATAGCGTAAATATTTACAAAAGAAAAATGAAAAGTTTTGTTCCTAAACTTCTTGGAGTTTGCCTTAAAAAACAGTTTACTATTCTCATAAAACCTACATAGGAAGTTTAATTTATGCCAATTGGGAACAAAAAGTAAATTACAATCGTCCCGCGTAAGACATACAACTCCATCTATTTTGTTTTTATTAACACATGTTTTTAAATACTAAATACGTAACCTATGTAAAAAAAAAATTCTACTTTAAAATCACTTTAAATATAAATATTTAAATATTTTTTTCAGTTTTTACAAATACACACGCAAATAAAATTTAAATAGTTTTCATTTTTTACAAACGCCCCCATATGTGTATATATATATATGTATATATATATATATATATATATATATATATACTATTGAACAAAATTTAAATTCAAATGTATTCCTTTTTTGCATGCCTACGTTTTAAGATTTGCATGAACTAAAAATGATTTATTTTTGCTTTAACATTTTACGCTACACACTTTCAGTGACAGTTGGACAAAGTTAAAACAAATGAGTTTTTCTGTATTTAATTTTTCTCTGTTTACATTTATTTATTTATTTTTGTATATCTACATTTTTCGAGCTAAATCAAAACCGAAAATACTTTCTTATTAAATCAAAAAGGGGCTGCAATAATTTTTGGTATAATAACGAAGCTAAAATTACAAAAAAAATTCGGTTTTATTTATAGACAGAAAGTTATAGTAATTGGGCATTCAAATAGAAAGACGCGATGCTACCGACCAACCAGAAACCGGAATCATTCCATAAAACATACTGAATAATTTAGAAGTTAACACATACTTTGCGTCCTTCAAACATGAGGAACTTTGCCAGGATTTCTACAGACTGGCTGTCTAATGTAAAACCATTCTTCGTCAGAAAGCGTTTAAATTCTACGTATTCGCTATCCAATAGAAAACACTTCTAATCGCTTATAAATGTAAAATGGCTTACAACTGAAAACATTATTATACACAAAATATTTTGTGTTCATAATGTGATATAATTAATCTCCGAAAATATGCTTATTTTATAACAATTTTAATTCCTCATATTTAAAAAAAAATCTGTCATAATCTTATTGTTTTATGTGCATATATCAGTTACAAACATCTAAGTAAGTTTCGCATTTTAATGAGAGGACATTGTCAAAACAAAAAAGGCCATCGTCGCACTAATGATTACAATATTACTCAGTAACCGTCAATTATAAGCGGGATAAATTGGATGATTATTGTGAGATTTTCACAAAATGAACATTCATTGCCAATTTAGATACGAGACCCGCCCGATTTACCAAGATGATACTATGTGATCATCTCGAAATATAATAACCATCACGTCTCTCACATATCTGTAAAATCACCATATATACTCAATGCATTGTATAAAATTAACTATTTCACTATATGTGGCTCGAATGAAATAACCAATAATCATCGATATGCCGTAAAACTGATAAAGCAAAGTTTTGCGTTTTTATGTAAAAATAATTCACAGTTTATCAACGCATAAAGACCACTGGATGTTAAGGATTAATGAAATTAAGAGGTGGACGATAGGACAAGACCTTATAGATTAGTAACGGTGGCTGTAATTTGAGAAAATTTAAAAATTTAAGATGAAAGATGAACAAAAATGTACTAACTATACTTTGGGGAACGATCATGTTGTAGTCAGGTGGAAAACAGTTCCAAAAATGTGTTCGACTGACGGATATTTCTTGAAAATACTCAATGTCATTTTCGGAAAAAATGTAACTTATTCACAGTGATTGTTATTGGATGAATTTTTGTGAATATTTTATAGGTGAACAATGGACTGGCATTTAGTAAAGCACCTACTATTAACACTACAATATAGTAGCGATTTTGTATGAATAAAGCTGTAGAGAAATAAGAAAACAATCTCATGTTATTAAAATTTATATTTTATTCAGAGCTAGTGATTAGATCTATTTAAAAGCTGTAGAATATACCGTGATAATAGTATACTTTCAGAACCTAGCGCATTGTTTAGGATTGTTTACTCAATATTACCATTTGAAAAGGAGCCATTGGCAAGCTTAAGTTCGTGATTCGAATTATTTTGACGTGATCGTCTTGAGGGAGCGAATTGCTTCCCACTGGGGAGGTTGAGACCCTCCTTGGGATCTGAGGAAGACCGGATAAATATGCTAAGATTGTCTAATTGAATCCCGGACAACAGCAGGTACCAGAAATAATTGAATTAAAACATATATATATATATATATATATATATATATATATATATATATATATATATAACTACTTCGTTTACTCACACAAATTTAATATACGAAAGTATAGATTTATGCGTAAACTTTAAGTATATACTTTAAAAGTGCTCAATACGTAGGTAGAACTAGTTAGTAATTTATAAAATATATATGGCGATTAAGCTACACTGAATATTCTGCGTTTCATCCACTGTAGGATTCGTCAGGCTTATGCGCGAATTCTGTGGTTGCTTCTTGTTTTTATATATGTTGAGGATTTCTAGTTAGCCAATCAGCTTTCTAGTATCCACCGCGCCCCCTCCTATCAGCCAATGGGCATGCATTTTATCGAACAAAGGATCTGTTTTAGAACTAGGTTAGTGGTTTAAGGTAGATCTTATCCCTCCTTTATATATATATATATATATATATATATGAATATGCCTATGTGTACACACACATGCGCACATACATATATATATATATATATGCATATATGTGTGATCGTTAATGTATATTCATGTTTATTTAATTTATTTATTTGTTTGTTTTCTATTGTTATTGTTAGTTTTAAAGCTATTTTGTATCGCTATCCTAGAGTAAGTTTTATTTTGTGAACACAGTTGTTTGCTATTTCTCGTATACAGTTTAATAGATCTTTTTAATAATAATAATAATAATAATAATGATAATAATAATAACAAACCAACCCCGGACAAGAACAACCATACCATAAATAATAATACTAATACGAACAAGATAAATGCAATTGTAGACACCGCACAATTTGCCCAGTCCAAAATAAATGTTCAACAAAAAGTGTAGTTTATCAAGCAACAATATTTGCGAAAGAAAACCCGAATAACAAGAAATATTACATAGGCATGACTTCCTTAGATTTTAAAACCCGATACTATGACCACAAAAGTACCTTCAAAAATAAAAAAAAACACCGTATAAAAACAACACTAGCGAATAAATACTGGGAACTCAAAGAAAGCGGACATTCGCCGGTAGTCGAATGGAAAATAATGAGACAAGCTACCACATGCAGACATTTAGACGACCCATGTAAATTATGCCTCCATGAAAAATTTGCTATCCTGTACTTTAAAGAACCTCAAAATCTATTAAACTGTAGACGAGAAATAGTAAACAACTGTGTTCACAAAATAAAACTTACTCTAGGATAGCGATACAAAATAGCTTTAAAACTAACAATAACACTAGAAAACAAACAAATAAATAAATTAAATAAACATGAATATACATTAACGGTCACACATATATGTATATATATATGTATATATGTGTGCATGTTTGTGTACACATAGGCATATTCATATATATTTATATATATATATAAAAATGAGGGAAAGATCTACCTTAAACCACTAACCTAGTTCTAAAACAGATCCTTTGTTCGATAAAATGTATGTCCATTGGCTGATAGGAGGGGGCGCGGTGGATACTAGAAAGCTGATTGGCTAACTAGAAATCCTCAACATATATAAAAACAAGAAGCAACCACAAAATTCGCACATAATCCTGACGAATCCTACAGTGGATGAAACGCAGAATATTCAGTGTAGCTTAATCGCCATATATATTTTATAAATTACTATATATATATATATATATATATATATAGTGTTAAAACCAAGACTTGTGCTTTTTGTTTGAGAATGAAAAAGCCGGAAATGTCAGAACAATGTGGAAATGGAACCAGACCTATCTTGGCCTCGAGGACACCTGTTTTCAAACGTGGACTTTCTGAATGATAGGGTATTGACCCCCGAGATCGTGTGAAATTGATTTCATTTTGGTCTCAGATTAACAAAACCCTAGACTATGACTGAACTGCACGCACGCAATTTAGATCTGGAAATCCCCAAGAAACGGACCACTGATTTGTTGGGTGGATCGTCCACCCCCAACCCGTGACCTTACTATTAAAGCCAATACCCGCTCGAAAACAGAAAGATTGCGCCGAAATCTCGAGAAGAAATCTGCTTTCCAAAACGCTCCACGATCCCCTCTGCATCCGGCTGAGTGCCATCCAGTGACGAAGAGAGAGATTTGTGAATTTAAAATGTGTTTAGAACTGAACGTTATATATATATATATATATATATATATGTAAAAAGAACTGTAACTTTTGTGAAATTAATTTTTAGTAGACAGAACCGTGATCGTCTGTCTTTCTTTCTAGCGCATGAAAGCTTCGCCTTTTGCTTTCAGCAGAATTCTACGCAGAGGCGTTTAGAATTCAATGTGGAGGTCTCCCGGACGACTAGACATGATGAGAACAGTTTCCGAAAGAAGTCAGAGGTCAGTTGCTTGACCTGAGCACCGATGACCGGCCACGTTATTCATAAATTTGGAAGCGTAAGTGCGTGATGTTGCACAGATTTGTGATAATAAAATTGCAAATTCGTTGCTACAGTAATTCAGGCAAAACCGAATGTTACAAAAAGTTTTTAGAAACAATATCACTGTGATGCCTCATTCCTCTATGAAGGTAGTTCAACTGCCCTGCTTTAGGTACTATTACACTAGTTACAGAATTAATAAGATTTAATTTAACATTGAAATTCTTAGATTATTCCGCATGGAATTAGAGGATAGTGGCACCCTTTTATTAAACGTCTCATCCAGTTGACTAAGATAATGCTTCTCTAACAACACCTGAAACTAAATTTACTCCTGTCACTACAGTGGGATGGACACAAGGCCAAACGGATTAAACACATTATGAAGAAAAGCACTATGTCATAGAACATATTTATCAGCATCTCTATACACGTGAGAAGGGCTCAGATTTATTGCAGTACACACATCCATCTTTCTAGAACAGTACATGATCCGACAAAAACAAGCAACCAACTTCAAAATGACCTGTCTAATTTATCGGTGAAAACGTATCCCCGACTATGAAACCATCTACACAACTGACTAAATATTTATTATATGGATAAAACTTATCCAACGAAAAGCAATATTCAGTCATAGTGTATGAATAATTTCATACGAAGACATTATTTAAATTTTACCCTTAAATCAAAGTGCTAAGAATTATAATCACATAAAGTCAATGTAAGGTTTGGGAAAATTTCGGGCATTTGTACGTTGGGAGAAAGAAAGGTGTTCTTATAGTAGTTTGTATATTTACTAAGCTTACATCCTTGTTGAGAAATGCCAGACATATATTGAATGGGTACAATATAAAAGTAATATTTAACTAGACAAATACCTATTTAAGGAATTGGAAACTACTTTAGTCTTCGAACATAAGGGTTGTGTACCACATTTATATCTGCCCGGAAGTTTTCATTTCAGAGACTATGCTACTCATCATCATGTCGGAAATGTTAATCACATTCAATTACATTATTTTGATTTTTTAAATTTCACATGATAAAAAATTCACTTTAACAATTCTTGTGAAGAAATTTAAATTCGAGAGATCTGGCTTAATTGGCGTCTAATGATACTGGGTGAAAATGTAATGTTAATTGGAAATTTTTGGATTTTTAAATGGGAAACTGTGCCTATATTATGGTCTTTATTCACAAAAACAACATGCAATTCTCCCGAAATAACTCCCCTTTTTACTCACTGAAAATAACACAAAATAAACCTAAATATCCCCCACTTTATGGTATAATCCGTAGTTGTGTTGAAACATTTGTAATGATTATAGTGTAAAAGAGTAAAATTTCTATATACACTTCTATAAACGTATACCAACCACTTACATTAATATAAAAAAGTGAAATTAGTGTTTATAAAGCGATCATAAGAAAACCATATTTCTTAATAAGAAATACGAAATAATAACAGAACTTACATCTATTGTTGGAGATTTTCTCAATGTTATATGAATAACCAAGGCTTTATAATAAGATTAATGCAATGTCAGTTTATAAAAAGCCTGATTTAAAATAGCGCTGTCTTTTCTTCATTCTAACATCCTCGTCACGCTAGAATACGTTCAAGTAGATTCATTGTGTCTTTAAACAGAAGACTGTCTTAGAGTGAAAATGGGGTATATAAGTAACCATAAATAGTTTTCTATGTGTATGCATAAGTATTGTACGCTGAATAAAGACGCCTAGGTTATGCTGTGCTCTCGTGTTTTCATTACATTGTGACGCTGAAGTCAGATTTATTAATAATGCATTGTATCACAATGACATCTCGATATAGTACAATCGACCATTAAATCGAAAATAACGCCATTCAGTGATGCGAATGTATTATGTCCTCAATTCATCTGAGTATACCTTGCATTGGCAATGTCAGTACGCTGTATATATATATATATATATATATATATATATATATATATATATATATAATGCAACCATGAAGGGAAGACGAAAATTCATGATTAAAGTGTTAAAATAAAATCCACGTTCAAAATAAAATTAGCGGGGTGAAGAGAATAAAAAAGGGGAAAAAGAAAATGGGGGAGTCAGCTGACCGGGTTAGCCCTCGCTTTATCAAAGCTGTATCAAGGGATTTAGTGAAAAAAAAAAGAGGAAAGACACGAATGGGAATCGAGATTATGTACAGATAACGTTTCGTTATGTAAGGGGGAAAAACGCAATAACGTTATATTACTCAATGATCCTAGAGACTAATCACGCTCAGACTTAAGAGGCATTCCTTCTGCTTGCAGAAGGGAAGGCTTTCCCAACTGAACGTGAACAGTTTCCAAGATCTTTAACTGAAATAGTGAGTGAGCACGACTCAAGATTTTAAAAGAATTCGTGCTAAAGTTCGCTGCATAAGACGGGGTTTTTATAAGGTGGTCATTAATTGAAGACCCGTACGTATTGGCAACTACGTCTGTTGTTTGGTATGTCCCATTTCTGATTTTGGTAGGTACGTGTTGTTGGACTCGTCCATCCAATCTTAATGCTGTTCGACCCACATAGTTGGCACTGTAGTTACATTCAAAATTGTAAATTACATCATTATTATGATGGGGTAGAACATCTTTTCGAGAGGATAGCATTAACGTTCTCGTAGAGAACACAACACGTACATTTGAACCAAAATAAAAATTTGCACTGTTGAACTGATTTGCTTTGCAAATTTCTCACTTATTGCCTCCAGCCAAGGTAAACGCAGATATACTGGGCATTTATTGACCGTTTGAACTTTAGTTACAGAGGACTCCGCTATTTTCCTCTGTATAACTGACCTAATAATATCCAACGGGTACCCATTTTTGGAGAGTGTGTCAGTAATTATTTTTAATTCCTCATCCAATTTTGATTCGGAGCAGATCATAAGGGCACGATGTGTTAGGGTCCAAAGTAAATTTATCTTACGTTTTCGGGGACAAAATGAATCTCAACGTGGATACAGTCCCGTGAACGTAGGCTTACAGTAAAATGATGTAAGGTAACTTGATGATGTTTTCGTTACCACTACATCAAGGAAAGCTATGAATGAATTAGACTCTCCTTCATAAGTGTACTGTAAGGCAGGATGCATTTTATTAAGTAAGGTGAAAAAATTATTTGCTCTGTTTGGCCATCGAAGAGACATAATTTTCTATATTTAAATATATAGAATAAATGACAAAAATTATATCCCAAATTCATGATGTTGACAATCTCATAGTTTATGCCTTTAAATCAGTTGAATTATACAATTCTTGACAGCGTAAAACGTAATTATAGTTTTTTTAATTGTATTAAAGACTAATATTGTATGTATTGATGTGTATGATTGTAATAGCTAATAGATTTGAACTATGTATAGTTTTCATTTCGGATAAATTGTTTAGTTATGAGAATTGATTAAAATGATAAATCGTTTTCTGTAGCTTAGTTTAGTTTCGTATATATAAACATGTATGATAGTTTAGAATTTTGTTGATATTATTTTCATAAGTATGTATACATAACTTAGAATTGATAAATTTACTAATTATTAAATAAAAATTTTGTTAGAAGATTCATAAATTAATTAAATTGTTAGTACAAATAGTTGGTTTTCCTTTTTTTGTAGCTTAGTTCAGTTTCGTACATACAAACATATATGGTGGTTTATAATTCTGTTGATATAATATTGTTGATATTATTTTCATAAGTATGTATGAATAACTTAGAATTAATAAATTTACTAATTATTAAATAGAAAATTTTGGTAGAAGGTTCATAGATTGAGATTGTTAGTACAAATAGTTGGTTTTCCTTTCTTGTAGCTTAGTTTAACAGAAAATATAGAAAAAAATCACATCGGGCCTTTGTCCTGTAAATCAACTTGACCCTTGTCCTGTAAGTGCCTGTTCATTGGCTGATTAGGCACGCTGGAAACTAGGAAGCTGATTGGCTGACTAACAACTCAATAGAATGTGCGTATATAAAAACGCGAGATAACCACAACTCTTTGCATAAGCCTGGCGGATCCTAACGAAATGAAACGCGGAATATTCTGTGTAGCCTAATTCCCATATATATTTTTATAACTTACGATGTATATTCTCTTGCTAAATTTAATATTGAAATGCACGTATCGTGTGTTCTATAAGACGAAACTACATGAAAGTTTGCAGGCTTTTGGAAGATTAAAATACAATTCTATGATTACTTTTTATGACAATTAGTACAAAAAAATCTATATATCCAAACCAAGAAAATCTGCCCAAATTATAATGAATTTGTATATATATTGTCCTGGCAGACAGTTCCAGTTTTGCTGCTTCGGTTTTCCTAACATTTATATTGGCGCCAAATGAACCATCGAAAGTGGTTTTTTGGTTATGTGTAACTAAGTGAAAATCAAATTTGCGATTTTGGTGCTTTTTCACCAGCTGCAAGAGCAATTTGATATTACGCTGTATTGAACTTCTTTTCCAGCTACATAATCTCCTGCTCTGAAAATACTCCTCCATTTAAATTATTTTTCACCCTAAAACTCATTTGCGTGTTCCAATGCCTTTTTAATTCTGACTTTTTAAAAAAATTCCTTTGCTTGTCGGATTTACGATCGAGTGAGTCTTCATGCACTCTGGAACTTTTACTTCCGGTTTGTTTTTGCCATTTTATTTTCAAATATTTGCTCCAGTTCCTCTATATATTTACATATTTTTAACTGACATGAAAACAATTTTTGCAATTTATGAGTAACCATCACAAATTGCTGTTTCATTTTATGCCTTCACCAGCAAATTCTAGCTTTGCTATAATAATTATTTGCCAATTTCTTTGTTTCTTTCTCTGTTGAGAGGAATAGCAAGAAAAGCATTCTTTGAATCTCCACGGAATAAGGATTTGTGTAAATTGTTTTGGAGTATTCTGTCAAACAAGTAATGTAAATGAAAATTTTAATTTAGAGTTTTAAGTTTTTCTTTCTCTTATATATGTGTTTGTGTATGCATCATTCAAACAGAGAAGTGCTTGAATATATGCCTAAGTGTTACTTTTACTTATTTAGAACTAATTTAAAGCTTCAACGCTCACTCATTTTGCGACGAAATTTCACACAATTTTTACAGTTCATAGATCACCTTGGAAGCTGTATTTTGAAATTAAAACATCTATTCATTAAAATAAAAGTTATGCTAAAATTACTGATATTCAAAATCTTAAGAATAAGTAAGGAACGTGAAAGATGGTTTCTTCAGATAGTCTGTTGGTAACCATAGCGTATCAATAAGGGCATCAAGAAATGAAATTTTATTATTATTTAACTGTACTGTAAATTTAAGAATGGAGTTTTCTTGAAAAAGATATTGTAGTTTTCATAATTTTCAGCTAAAATAAGGATGTCATCCACGTAGCGTACATATATGGGGCTTTATATTATTTATAAATATTTTGTTCTCTAAATCAGCCATGTAGAATTCACTTAGGCTCGGTCTAAGTAATGATCCCATTGCAACTCCGTCTATTTGAGTATATATATTTCCGTTGGGGTCATAGAAGGGTATTTCTGTAGTGCGGATTAATAGTAATTTTTAATAATCTTTTATTAATTTTAAGTGGGGGAGTGACGGATTATTATAGATCTTCTTTATAATTATATCGATTGTTTCTACTATAGGTACATTGATGTTTAAACTTTCTACATCAAGAGAAGCAATTATTTTGTTTTCTAGTTTCATTGATTTCAATATTTGCATTAGTTCATGTGTGGGCTTAATACATTATTTGCTCGGAATATATGGGCTAATAAGTTCATTTAATGGCTTTGTTAGATGATAGATAGGGAGTAGGAATTTGGGATATGATAGGTCGGAGTGGGAAATCAGGTTTATGTATCTTTACTGTGACATATAGGTAACCAGGTTTATAGTCTCCAATTATTTTAGGAAGTTGATAATTACCAATATGTGCATTATTAGCTGTAATTAGTTTATTGACTTGTATTTTAAGTGTATCTGTAGGATTTTTACTATTTTTTTTACAATTTCGTATTATCATTAATAATATTTTAAGTTTTTCATCATCATCGGATTTGTTAAGAAAGAGGAACGTGTTGGACTTATCAGCTTTTTTATAACTACAATAGGATGGTTACGTAGTTATTTGGCAGCATTTTTTTTAAATCAGTAGTTAGTATTGGATTGTATTTTTTAAAAATAAAATCGAGTTTTTATGACGTCTGCTTTTAGAATGTCCTTAAACCCAATTGAGTGGTAATTGTGTTTTCTTTTTCCAGGTTAGTTATACGTTCATAGAGTAATTCTACCTCGGAGGTTTTATTTTGATGGTTAAATTGTGGTGTTCAGAATCGCAGAAAACGCAATTAAAAATACCATACATAGATAATTGACGCCTGTTGACAGTAATTCTAACCGCCCCCTTAAGTAAACACTTCAGCAAATCTCCTCACTAACGTAATGTACTTGCAATAACCCTTATCCCTCATTTGCTTCCGGGCCTTGATAAGTGGTGATCACTGTGTAAAAAAAAAATAAATTTATTATCGACTACAAGAAGTTTAGAACACAAAACATTGTGGTTAGAAACAACTCATCAAAATAAAAATGTTGGAGCAAACCAATGTAGTATATAAATTTAAATGCTCTATTGAAGAATGTAACTCCCAAAATAATACATACATTGGGCATACAACAGCATTGTTCCGGCGAATAACCATGCATCTAAATAGTATTAGTTCTATATATAAACATTTGATAAAAGAAGTGTCCTCCCTCTAATCTTAGAAAAGTCCACGTTGACAACATAAAAATGATGCAACATGAAAATAATATAAAAAAATTAAAAATTCTTGAAAGCGTCATAAATTAGAACCCTTCAACCCACTATAAATGAGATCGCATTCGAGAAAAGCAGTAACTTTCTAAAATGTTTTGTGTAGTTCGTATTGAACGGATTTAGTTAATAGTTTCCACGAACTTTCTGTTTGTAATACTCGAATTTTTAATCAACCATCATTTTTAATCAACTTTTCATCGACTATATATTTTATCTTATTGCTATTTTTTTCATCGACTATATATTTTAACTTATTGCCATTTACTGTATATTTTAGCTAAAAGTATCACAACTCAGCTACAAACCAATCACCGTATAGGAAAAAAAACGTAAGTACCACATTTATTTAAATCTTATTTTAAAAAACCATATACAAATTTAAAATAACTACGAACCCGAACATAAGAAAAAGCTTCCTTAGTATGCGCATACGTATATATATATATATATATATATATATATATATATATATATATATATATATATATGTATATATATATATATAAGCAAATAAGCAATAAAATAAGCAACCCGAAAAAGCTAAAAGCAAAAGATAGTATGAAAAATAGCGATGAATAAAAAAGTAAATTAATATATAAAATAAATAAAAAAAAAATGAAAGAGAAGAAAAAGCATATATATTATAGCAGTTTGTATAGTACTTCCCAATATGCTCAACCCAAGATAAGGAGCATTATATATATATATATATATATATATATATATATATATATATATATATCTGAGGGAGTGGCACTCGTCTGACAAGATGTTGCAATCATCATATATATATATATATATATATATATATATATTCAGACGATATTAAAAATATCATTAAACTCACTACTCGTTCAAGCAGCCGCCAATAGCGTAATGGTTAGGAGCCTTGACTGCCGTACAAACGGTCGGGTTTCAATCCTGGCTTGAGGTAGTTGCCTGTCTAGCCGCACTGATGAGCTGCGAAACAGTACTGTATGTGGATGACTATATATATATATATATATATATATATGCAATTACAATTTTCATTAGATATAATATTTTAATATATATTAGGTGGTGCAAAAATAATTTTTATTTATGACATTCAATTTCAAAAGATCATAATTCCATTCATAACTTTTATTAATCGAAATAAGAACTATAAGACTGGACACAAGTTTACCAACGAAAAACAAGTGTATTTATCCAATTAGCATGGAAATACCGAGTTCTGGAAGCGATGAAGTTATTGAAGGTTTATTTCGCATATCTCGGCTTTTGAAACAGTTTTCGCGCAGGAAGTTTTTGAGAACCTTGAAATAGTTATAATCGATAAGCAAGAGGTCGGATGAATATGATAGATGATGCTGAGTTTCGTAGTCCTATTTGTTCAGCTTCTGCAGGGTCAATTGAGCAACATACGGGCGATTGTTGTCATGAACTAGAATTGACCTCTTCATATCTAGGCCAGTATATTGGAGATTCTCATGCATTTCGTTAATTATTCGGCAGTACATCTCCGCCGTAATCGTTTTGCCCAAATTCAAGTAGCTGTGATGGATGGACACCAAACAGCAATCGTAACCTTTTTTTCGTGCAATTCCGGCTTCGGGAAGTGTTGTGGAGCTTCTCCGGCATCCAACTAGTGTGCCGAATATTCACTGGTTGTCGTAGAGGATCCACTTCCCATCATACGTCTGAATTCACTCGAGAAATGGGTCGTTTATGTTGCGCAAAAGTAGCGTAAAAGACACCTCAAAACGACGATGTTTTTTTTATTATCGTTCAATTCACGCATCACTTAATTACCCAACTTTTTTGACTTCCCTATTTGCTTTAAATGGCGAACGACTGTTGAGTGGTCGACCTCGAGTTCAACAGCAACTTCTCGTGTGGTATTCCGAGGATCGGTTAAATTAAGGCTTTCACAAGTTTGCTATCAACTGCAGTCGGCTGACTGCGACCGTCTCCATTTTCGAGGCTCTCGTAACCATTGTCCCGGCAGCTTTTCGAACTAGTTTGAACTGGAACAAGAAAATCATGCGGATTTGAATTTTTCCCATGATTTATAAAAGCCTGCAATAAAATGAAGAGATTGAGAACGGTAATGAATAACACGATTCGATAGGACTATGGTCGGACAGAAGTTTAGCAGCTGTAAGAAGGGGGACTAAGAGCTTGATTAATTATGGACTCAAATAAATATATATCAAATGATATATATATATATATATATATATATATATATATATATATATCAATGAATTAATTCAGAAATCATATATAAAGTAGCATATGTGAGAAAACGATATTGTTTTACACCAACCTAATACTACAAATGAAATATAACTCAAAACTTTCTTCCTCTCACTCACACATACCCACACACACACACATACACACACATACATACACACACATATATGTATATATAAAGGACATAGTTAGTTACGTGTTTCTGTGTATCTGAATGTTCGTGTGTGCATATGCTTTTGGTAAAAAAATATTCTTTTTACATTTTCACCATAAACAAGGAATAGTACCAGTTTGATGTAGGCTGCTACTATCAGGGACATTATTTGCACGGATTAAATGTTGGGAGTTGAGCAGCAATATATCTGTTCACATTACACTTGGACTGTCAGTATAGTTGGGGAAGCAGACACCCAGAACGAAATTTTAAAGTCTAGCAGTTCTTGGGAAGAAGTTATTAGTGTAGAAGTTTTTCTTACGTTTAGGGATCTTTACTGTGTAGGGGTGGGACTTTGCTTCTTGTCGGGTTTGTCAGGGGTATTTACGTTGAGAGAGTACAATGGAGTGTAGTTTGTCGAAGCAGCCATCATTAAAATATTAAAACGAGCAGTGGGATGCAGCATTTCGTCGATGGGACAGCTTAGATGACAGTTCGGAACCCACCAGAAGTGAGAGACTAGTAGCAGATGTACCAGCGCAAATGTGACAACATTATTCCATACATGGGCGAATATTAGCCTTGTAGAGTTACAGGATACTTTCATGCGTAAGTAACTTTCAAGAGCAGCAGAGAGAGCCCACCTTCTTCGCACCAGCCTTGGCAGTGCTTTCGATGTATCTGTTCCAACTCATGTTCCGTGTGAACTTTAAGCCTAGGAGTTTGAACGTAGTACTTTCAGATAATGTATTATCAGCCTCACCTAGTGATGCTTTAGAATGTTTCTTGTAATTATTTATTGAAAACGAGCTTAGTCTAGGCAGCGTTAAACTTTTCCATTTATTTTGGATCCCATTCCTCCAGAGTTTTTGCTATTGCCTCGGATATGTGTTCATTCGTTTTTCCCTCGTGCATGTGTAGTGGGTAGTGTCGTCAAAGACCTTTTTTTATCAGAGATTTAATTAATAAGTATTACGAATAATAAGGCTCCAAGGATTGATCTCCGAAATACACCCTCATTTATGTCATATTGTTTGGACGTACAACCCTCAAGAACAACCTCGATTGTTCTCTTTTGAAGAAGTATTTATTTTACATAGGCATCACATCATATCGAGGGCAAGAGGCCACTCGAGGATAAGGTTTACAGAGTGTACAGTAGAAAAGGAAATCCCCCACTAGGCTACGAAGTCTATTTTGTACTCTATCAAGGCAGGATAAGTCCTTTCTAGAAACTCCTGCCTAGATGTGGCAACAGTACTCCATCTTTGGACGTAACTGGCTCTTATATAGATAGAGAATTGCATCAGCAGTGAGATATTTACTGAATCGATAGAAGGATCCTACCATTTTCCCAGCAACCTTGGCAATATATTTAATGTATGTGTTCCATTTAAGATCAGGAGTAAAGGTCAAGCCCAGAAGTTTGTCAAAACATGAGGCCTTCACAAGACGAGAGCCATTCATTTCAATTGATGCCAGATGGGGAGCAGAGCGTTGATGAGGTAAAGATTAAAGCTTGTTTTTAGATGCATTAAAAGTAACAAGCCACCTCTTTTCCCATTGTACCACGTGCTCCAGATCAGAGAAGAGAGAATTAGAGAGAATTTGGTCATTTACGGTCTTAGACGTGCTACCATAGATAGTAGTGTCGTCAGCATAGATGTGTACGAATGATGTAAGGATGTGATTTGGAAGATCATTAATATAGATCAGGAAGAGAGTTGGATCCAGGATGGACCCATGAGGGACTCCAGCATTAATACTAAGAACTCTTGATTTCTGCCCATCAGCCACTACTCCTATGAAGCTATCAGAGAGAAATGATTTAATAATTGAGAAGAAATTTCCAGCTATACCGTAGCTGGAGATCTTGTGAAGTAAACCCTTATGCAATACTCTATCAAAAGCCTTTGTTATGTCAAGAGCAATTGCTCTAGAAAGGTAGCCTCCGCCGAGAGATTCGCTAATCCTATGAGATATAACTGTAAGCATATCTGCTGTAGATCTAGCAGAACCGAAACCATATTTCGTGTCTCTAAGAAGGTTATTTTTGCTGAGATGGTTGATTACTTCTCTATTTAACACAGATTCCAGCAACTTACTCATGACGCACAGGAGACTTATTGGCCTGTACTGTGAGGGAGATGAGAGATCACCTGAATTCTTAAATACGGGACATACTGATGAGATTTTCCAGGGTGACGCTAAGCAATTCTCCTTAATAAAACGTTCAAACAGTTTTATAGATATGGACGCAAATTCTGGTTGAAGTCATTTAAGTACTATAATTGGAATATCGTTAGGGCCGGTTGCTCTACTGGAATCAAGGTTTTTGATTAGCCTGGCAACATCACGTACAGATATTTGTATATCACATAGAATGTTTTCTGATACAGGAGGAAATATTGGAGATTGGCAGCCTTGGTCGAATAGGTTAGAATTAGCTGTAAAGTTCTTGGCAAAGAGTTTGGCTTTGTCTGATGCTGACGAGATTACCTCAGGTCCATTTATGAGAGTTGGGATAGAGCACACGCTTCTGTTCAGGATTCTGTTTGCTATTTGCAAAAACTGGTGGGAACCAAGCCGCTGCTCAGCTACTTTAGCCCTGACGGACTGAGCATACAATTCTTTTGCGTTCTTTATTACTTTTTTATAGTGGTTGCTGACAGTTCTGAAAGCGGCTTTAGTCTCAGTACATCTATTACGTTGGAAGCAATGGAAAAAGTGATTTCTATGCGCAATGGCAGCAGCACATTCCGGAGAGAACCACGGCTGGCTGTTAGGTCTTTGCTGGAATTTTTTCGAGGGTATGAAACTGTCTATACTTACAATTAACCATTCTGTCAGGTCAGATACAATAGAGGACACATCCTTTTTTAACATGGAACGCAGAGGTAGATCTGTTATTAATGTGCGGAAGCTATCCCAGTCAGCCATAGTGTATCGATATACTGTATGATGGAGAGGTACATCTGGGGACTTATTACATTTCATTTTTATCTTATTATTTATCTTTATTTAAGTTAAGTATTCGTGCAGTAATAGGATTTGATTTTCATAATCACGCCATACCCTGTCAGAAGCCTTAGGTATATCTAGGGCTACTGCACTCCCCTTCTCTGCTTTATCAAGTCCGTAATATATACGTTCAGATATTACAGTAGAATATCTGTAGTAGAGCAGGCTTGTTTAAATTCATATTGATGATCGGATAGAAGTTTAGCAGCTGTAAGGAGAAGGACTAAGAGCTTGATTTATTATGCACTCAAATATTTTGGCGAAAAGAGGGAGGTGGCTGATTTGCGATAACTTAATGAGCCAGGTCTGTCGCCAGAATTTTTGTAAACTGATATAAACGAAGCAGTTTTATACCAGCCAGGGAAGCATAATTCGTAAAGTCATTTGTGTAAGAGTTTTGAGAGAACTGGAGCATCTAAGTTGAGCATTTTGTAATAATACAGCCTGGATGAGATCAGGTCAAATGCTTTGGAGGTGTTTATGTTTTTTATGATATCATGTACTTGGTAAGAGGTGACTTTCAGATCAACTACTGTGGTTTATGTCCGCAAAAATCAGGGAGGGGGTGGTTTGCTGTGTTCAAAGAAGAGTTTAAGGCAAATTTACTGGCAAGCTTGTTAGCTTTCTTCGTTGCCGTTCAAACAACCTCATGATTTTTAGATAATGTGGTAATTGTTGATTGCCCTTTATTTACTATGCTGTTGTAGATTTTACAGAAATCACGAGTTCCTAATTTCTACGTTTCAATCTGTTTCCTGGTGGTTTTGGTATATTCTCTTTTAGCTTTCTTATAATTACTTCTAGTCTTTATCCACTTTTTTCTGTGCCTGATAAATCTGCAGTATGCATGTTTCCTCTGAGCAATGGCGACCGCGCCATTAAAAGTAAATGATTTGGGAGAGTGGGGTTTGCTACAGAACTCTTGTGTAGGAACACTTGCCTCGATTGCTGCTTTGAACCATTCAGTGTTCTTATTTGCGCAAAGTCCGGCATGAAGAGAAAAGATATTTTCCCATGGGATATCTCTGATGTGATCTGTAATGACATCTCAGTCAGCCTTATTGTAATACCTTGTCGTTTTGAGCAATGGCTCTAAAACTTGGGGACGAGAGTTTAAAGTGATGGGTATCATTATCACAGCATGATCAGCATTCTCGAGTTGGCAAGTAGCTTTTGTTACATAATCCTCTGGAACTGTAGTCAAAAATAGATCTGGAAGTCAGGCTTGTTTGTCCTGACAATCTTGGAGACGGATCGGGAATGTTACTGCCTTTGTCAAGGAATGTGATATAGAATAGTTATGGATGAAGCTATCAGTTGTGTCAGTGTAGTTAGAGAAGCCAAGCCAATTAGTGTGTTGGCGTAAAAAGTCTCAAAATATATGTATTTGGGCGTTAGTCTCAAGAGAGAGTGCTACTTTATGTACAGAAAGTACATTCTCAATTGTCTTATTTGGGGAAAATATCAAAAAGTTTCACGACAGTATTGTCTTCTTTCATAAGATCAAGAAAATAGTGTTCTTTTTCACTATTGGCTAATGAAATTATTTATCATTGAGAGCGAATTAGAAAAATATGACTGGTTAAGTATACACACATACACACATGTACATATATATATATATATATATATATATATATATATATATATATATATATATGCTTATAATATATACTATGTTAATACAGACAGACGTATATTTAGCTATTTTTGAATTGCATTATAGTTGTTCTTTACTGTTTGTTGTATATTATAATACTGTCGAGTTAAACTTCTTTGCAGCCAATTACTGTCACTCATCGAATAAACTTTATTTTTCGGCATTCTTATTTGGTAGAGCCGGACAATTTCTTGTTAATTAGCCAGAATTATATTGAAGTAAAAAATAACTGAAATCATCTTAAAAATATTATCCGAAGATGCAGTTTTACTTGTCTTACGTCATACCGTTGTCAATTATACGAACGCAAACGTCAAACCGCTACAAGAAAAAACAGCACAAATATTAAAGAAAACTATTTAGCTAAATCTTCAAAGTTTGAGAAAATATTTCAATATTTATTTTTTCCCCTCATACTTTCCATTTTTATGTAAATATGTAAAGGCATAATATTTGCAGCCAGGCATAGAGATGAACTTCTATGTAATCATAACTTTTTCCAAGAATGCATTTTTAAAAGCTATTTTCCCTTTTTTTATGTTGCTAATATACTAGTCACATCAATAATGATATCATATATTAGCGGGGGAGGGGGCGCCTGACTTTGCCCAGTTGTAAAATATGCTTACATATGATATTTTAATTTGTCCAGATTTCGTACATATTATTATATAGTCGTATTTCCAAAGTTAAAAATCGTATTCGGGTACTATCATCTAGAATCGAACCTAAAAGCAAAACTGTAGCATTCAAAGCTGGTGGCGTCACAACTGCACCAACGTGCCACGCATATAAGATAATCTAAACGAAACTAAGATGAATGTACAAAATGCATAACGATTTGCTCAATATTGACCGCGTTCTTGACTCCTTAAAAACTACGCTTACCGGCTAAAAAACCAAAACAAAATGGCCCATAAAAAGTCCGATAATTTGAGGCCCGCAGCACTTCTGTGCGACGTTTAGTTTCGGGAGAGATGGAGTTTGAAAATGTAGAGACATACATACATACATACAGAGAGACATGCATACAAACAACGTGAGTTTTATAAATTAGATTTTGTTACATGTAAGGAAGATTATATACAACTCAGATTGTATAAGAGGTAAGGGCAGTTTGTCTAAAGCATTATTTATTTGTATACAAATGAAATTTAAGTTTAAAAGAGGGAATAAATGAGATTTAACGGATTGACACGAATTGATGCTAAGTAATAGGCAATAGTTGAACAAGCTATGCAATTACAGATTTAATGATCCAATATATGAGTTTATATATATATATATATATATAACTACTTCATTTACTCACATAAAATTAATATACGAAAGTATAGATTAATGCGTAAACTTAATGTATTTACTTCAAAAGTGCTCAATACGTAGGTAGAGCTAGTTAGTAATTTATGAAATATATAAGGCGATTAAGCTACACTGAATATTCTGCGTTTCATCCACTATAGGATTCGTCAGGCTTATGCGCGAATTTTGTGGTTGTTTTTTGTTTTATATATGTTGAGGATTTCTAGTTAGCCAATCAGCTTTCTAGTATCCACCGCGCCCCTTCCTATCAGCCAATGGACATGCATTTTATCGAACAAAGGATCTGTTTTAGAACTAGGTTAGTGGTTTAAGGTAGACGTTTTCCTCCCTTTTTTATATATATAAATATACATATGTGTACACACATACGTGCACATATACATACATATATATATACATATATGTGTGATCGTTTATGTATATTCATGTTTATTTAATTTATTTATTTGTTTGTTTTCTATTGTTATTGTAAGTTTTAAAGCTATTTTGTATCGCTATCCTAGAGTAAGTTTTATTTTGTGAACACAGTTGTTTGCTATTTCTCGTCTACAGTTTAATAGATTTTGGGGTTCTTTAAAGTACAGGATAGCAAATTTTTCATGGAGGCATAATTTACATGGGTCGTCTAAATGTCTGCACGTGGTAGCTTGTCTTATTATTTTCCATTCGACTACCGGCGAATGTCCGCTTTCTTTGAGTTCCCAGTATTTATTCGCTAGTGTTGTATTTATACGGTGTTTTTTTATTTTTGAATGTATTTAAGCAACTAAATCACACACCATCACTGTAGAGGTTTTTAAATGATTGAAAGTTACCTACTCTAATAATTCTTCTCGGAATGCTAGGCTTTGGAATTGCCTCCCGGCCACATGCTGTACTGACATGCAGAAGTTTAAATGCACACCTGCAAAAATAGTCATATTCGTTTCGGGCAGGGCTTAAAAAGACTGTTAGAAGCTGCACTTATTTTAAACACCAACACTATCAGGCAAAGAAAAGGATTCTACAATTTAGCACTATTATAGGAAATATAATAATCAACGAGAAAAATATGAATGTAGATCCTGTGTAGCTATTATATATATATATCCTTAATCGTTTCTCATCATATAATTTTACTAAAAATTATAAGGTATTAATCCACTAATAAATAAATATAAATAAAAATACATTAAACAAATATGGAAATGGCATTTAAAAATAATTTAAAGTTCAGTAAATATACCTGTATACATGTGAAGTCTGAATGTATATATACAATCTGGGATTGACCTTTACTCCTGATCTGAAATGGAACACGTACATCAAGTCTGTTGCCAAGGTCGCTGGAAAGATGGTGGGATCCTTCTACCGCTCCAGAAGATATCTCACTACTGATGCAATTCTCTATCTATATAAAAGCCAAGTACGTCCAAGGATGGAATACTGTTGCCATATCTGGGCAGGAGCTGCCAAAAACAGCCTACCATGCCTTGACAGAGTACAAAATAGACTTCGTGGCTTAGTGGGGGATGCCCTTTTCTCTACCCTGCAACCCCTCTCTCACAGAAGAGACGTTGCGAGCCTATCCTTGTTTTATCGTTATTTTCATGGCAGGTGCTCGTCTGAACTCCAATCCCTGATCCCCCCTCGCCAATCTTTCACGAAAAACACCCGTCTAGCTGAATCCACTGTGAAAAATTTCCCCCACTCTATATCTGTGCCTAAATCAAAACGCGGATTCCATGAACAAAGCTGATTTCTTAGAACTGCACGCCTGTGGAACTCTGTTCCGTCTGCCTGCTTCCCTCTGGACTACAACTTGGATGTCTTCAAGTCTAATGTTAACAAATTCCTAATGAACCGCCCCCTTAAGTAAACACTCCATCAAATCTCCACACTAATGTAATGTACTTGCAATAACCTTTATCCCTGAGTGGCTTCCGAGCCTTGATAAGTGGTGATCACTGTGTAAAAAAAAAAAAAAATCACCCTACAGACACATTTGCAAATTCTTTTCTAGAGCATACAGTTATTTCCTTCTTCAGTCGCATGTGATCAATAACGTGTTTTCGCAGCATGTTTTAAGCCCATCCCGATGATGTCCCCTGAAATAGTGAGGAAACGTTGATAACACGTATTTATCTTTTCATTCTAATAACGTCAGCGACTATTGATCAGAATTTAAAAATTGAAGGTTCGTTGAAAACTAATGACCTGGATTTTTAAGATAGCTATGTAACATTTTCCCTTAAGGTTTCACATTAAGTGAATCATCCATAATCCATAGCCTATTTTGGCACATTTTACAACCATAAAATGTTCCGGTAAAGGTGCGGTATATTTATACCCTTAAAATCCTTTTAAATTACGACTACTATAGGTTTTCGAGATTGCTGAAAACGTAAATAATGTTTAGCATTCCAGGAAATTAATAGTTTTCAAATTATGAAGATATTATAGTTTAAGAAAGTGGGGGATCACTTTTCTATTCTGGTCAGAACCACAGCTGGCTGTTAGGATCTTGCTGGAATTTTTAGAGGGTGTAAATAGGTCTATACCTACAATAAACCATCTCGTCAGCTCTGATATTATAGAGGGCACTTTCTTTTTAAATATGGAACGTAGAGATAGATCTGATATAATGAACGGAAGCTATCCCAGTCAGCTATAGAGTATCGATATGCTGTACGATGGAGGGGTATGTCGAACGATTTATTACATTTTGCTTTTATTTTAATGAGAACATCCGTGTGGTCAGAAGATTCCAATGGGGACGAAACTGAAGATGAACATAGCTGAGGAAAAGTTGTGAAAAAAGGTCTAGGAGACTTGCATACATATCATCAGTGTCGAGCACACGGGTGGGTTCGTGAACAATATGAGTTGGATCATAAGCAATAGTGAAATTGTTACAGAACCTCCCCTCATCATCTGTCGTATTTTAGTGGGCTAACCATTCTACATTTTGAACATTAAAGTCTTCACAGACGTGAATGTTAACTGAAGGATGAGCAGACGGGCGTAATCCATTTTCTCAGATATGCTCTTCAGAATAGTAATTCTGCTGCTGTGGGGCGATAGTTGTGTGATCAAGTGCAATCCAAAAGCACATACAGGGCAATTTAGGGTCTTCTCTGGAGATGCCCCTACCACATGGAAAGCCATCTCTAATGTTGGCATATATTCCATGGCTATATTGATCTTGGGATTCAGATTTAGATGGTAATCCTTTAATAACGAACTCATCTAGGGAAATATTCAGTTCAATGCCAGTTTTACTTAGTAAGAATAGGTCTCGCTTGGTCTCTTGTAATTGGATTTCAACCTCTGGAGAGTTGGAACGTAGAGCTCTGATTTAGGAAAAGGAGACATATTAGTAAGGATCTACATTGGAAGATGGAGTTCTGAGTTTAATCGTGTATTCTTTCACGGGACCTTTATTTTGACTGAGGTAGGATTTGTGGAATAGGTCGACAAATCTGGTTAGAGCAGGACAGAGAGCGAAAGAAAGAAAAAAAAAAGTAAAGAAATATTTTTGTAGATCATGATAAGATAAAGCCGTAACAATAAGCCACTAATTTACAACAACCGTTCTAAATCACATCTCTAAATCTGTTGCCTCGATCCGCTCCCTCAGTCGTTTTGGAAAATCTATCTTCTCGCGTTGGTTCCAAAATCTAGACTGAACTTAAACTTTCACTGACCACGTATCGTCTTAAGGTACATGTCAGCTTAAAGTCAACTCCCAACTGCAATGATATGCAGAAGTTCAAGTGTAATGTTAACAAACATCTATCTACTCATCTCCCTTCATAATGACCCCGCTAATTAAGTCCCTGATAGTAGCCCCCTGCTTCAAAATGGCACTGTGCCTTGTTTGGGGTGAAAATTGAATAAAAATTTCTTTTTAAAAAGGATGTTTTGGGGTAAGCTATTTTTAAATTGTTTTTATTCCAAAACCTATCTGTTTATATTATTTATGTAACCATTGGCTATTCTAATTTATTCCAATATATACATTTATCCCAATAACAGTTTTTAATCTAAACAAACTAATCTATCCTAACTTGCATGATTATCCGGCATCGTCCAAATATGTCATAATGATTGCATATAATAGTAGAACATTGTTAAATTGTGGTCAATATTTAGAAAGTCTTTGGAGTAAACATTTGATAGTGCTTTAAATCAAATTTGATGATCTGAAAAGTAAACTTCTCATGTCCGCGATATCATAAAAATATAGACGGATGGTATATTGTCTTATTACAATCAATAACAATTATCTCCATATCACACAATATCATCCTCTTCAGTGTTTCATTTTATAATTCTTTAGAAAAATATATTCCCTATTAGATTACCTCATTGACTTAATTATTTGTCTCTTTGTAATGCTTTTATTTCCGAAAACATTGTTTTACTACGTCTTTTAATTTCAGCTTTGCTCGAGTTTAGTGATCTAGAATTGGTTAATTCTTTAAATCAGTAGTACGCTTTTTAAGAGATATATGCGCTACTTTGTGTTTAATAAACTTATTCCATCACTGATAGTACGCATATCTATAGTTTTCGTAGTTCATATGTTTGGTCTACCAATGTAGTTAATTTTACTAGTAGTGTATAATTTTTCAGTATAGCTTTAGTCGTCAGAATATTATAGTTGTGTTTTTTAGAGTTATGTATTGAATCAGCAGTAGGTGTATTGATACGGTTGGGTCGCGTTCAAAATGAATGTTTCTGTAAAGAGTACAATTTAAATCTGGATTTTTGTACTTCAATCCACGACATTATATAAAATAATTTCATAAAACCAACATTAGGTTCTCTACAGTTCATTTTAGACTACAATATGCAGTAAGGAATGCGACTCTTCCTAACGGTTCTTTGCGGTCAATTGACAAGAGCAGTCAATCATTCGAGTTGATTGAAAAATGTCGATTTCACTGATTTCATGGCAATAAAAAGTATTTAACTGTAGAACATTCCTCGATCCTCATCCAATCCTGGGCAATGTGGGGAAAATAGCTTACTGTACAAACGCCCACGTGTCTGTCTATCATGTGAGTCGCGCGCGTCAAGAAAGAAAGATTCCATCATGGCGGCCGTGACGTTGTGTAGTGAACGAAGACTCGCGAGATCACGTGCGCATGCCTTGTAAAAACAGATCACTTGTTGGTGGGAAAGGGGGGAGAAATCATTTGACGTTTGAGAAGCGAAAAAATCTGTTGGGAGAATTTGTGTGAGCAGTGATTTTTGCCTGTTGATCAGCCACAAACTATTTCGGCCCATTCTTTTTTTTTTTTTTTGCAATGGACAAGTTTGATCTGAGATTAATACCAGAGATCGACGGCTCCTTCGCCGGACTCTCGGTACTGGAGTGGTGGTAAAAAGCCGAGCTTGTCTGCCGGCTTTACAAAATAAAGGATCCCACACGTGTCATCCTATTGAGTCTGACCAAGGGGGCATACTCCGTTTATCAACAGCTCGGAAGTAAATTATAGCCCCAGTATTCTCCCCAGATCATTGACAAATAGGGCGCTACCCACAGTGAGAGTGCACGTGAAAAGGTGTGAACACTTTGCGCTCGTAGACGCAGGGTGCAGGCAGACTCTCGTGCGCAAGGCATGCTGTGACGCATTGGGCAAGAAGGAGATTCCAGTACTGACAGTCGGCGGGGGCACGCTAGCCTCTTGTGGAGTTAGTGTCATTCGTACACGTGTCGCTGATGGGCCTACAATAACCGTACGAGCCTTGGTTGTGAGCGGGGACCTTCTTTGTTATTATCTGCTGTTAGGAATGTACGTTATCAAAGAATTGGGTGGGGTTCGTATTGATGGTGAGGGTAGGGCACATTTCTCTAACGCCTGCCTTGCTCTGGGTGCAGTCATGAAACTGGAACAGCCTGACTTTCAGGCGTAATTATACCAGCGTACGAGGTCCTGGACAGTTTCCTGGATATGGTCGGTCGATCAGCCATCCGGGAAGTTGTACAATAGGGTTCCGGAATATAAAATTCCCCCTGGCGCCCGTGGAGAATATGATAAGGAATTACAGACTTGGATAAAGAATGGATGGCTAGTTCCCTATCCAAAGCAAAAATTGCCCCCCCCCAAAGTGTCTGATCCCGTTAATGGCGGTTATCCAGCATAATAAACAGAAGGCGAGGCCGGTACTCGACTATTTGGAACTAAACGAGCACGTAAATCCTTTTACAACCCGCGCGGATGTATGTACCGAGAAGTTGAAGAAATGACGGAAAGCAGGATCTAATGTATCTGTGCTGGATCTGCGTAAAGCATACCTTCAAGTGTATGTACATCAGTCACTATGACCCTATTAAAACGGTGCTCATCAAGGGAGAAAGGTATTACTTAACCCGCATGGGATTTGGACTTAATGTGGCGCCATCAATTATGCAAAGGATTGTTGATGCTATATTGACTAAGGATGAGCGCATTCAGCGGAAAACATCTGCATATATTGACGTTGTGTATGTAGATGAAGAAATGGTGACTGCAACGCGCGTAAAAAATCATCTTCACAACTTTTACCTTCTCAGCAAGGAACCAGAAAGGCTACCGGACCATGCAAGAGTTGGAAACGAGGCAATGAAATCCCAGGTATGCCCTGGCTTTTCACGCGATGGAACGTATTTTCATTGTGCGGAAAGTTGGTTGGACACGTTCCTGTGGGTTGCTGGCTTCGTATTGCAGTGGCATTCATAAAACGGAAAGCCTCTGACGTCACCACCGGATGGGATGACAAAATTTATTGCGCCCCTCTCAATACAATGGTCAGAGAGGTCCTCACCAGAGTGCACAAAGAAGAGCCAGCACGGGGCAGATGGTGTGTTGACACCCAGGACCGTAGTGCGTAGGTGGACGCAAGCTCTCTTGCCATTGGTGTGTCGTTAGTCCATGATGGAGCCGTAGTGGAAGTCACTTGTTGGTTACGCCCAGAAAAGGACTCCCAACATATAAACCTGGCAGAACTTGATGCAGTGATCAATGGAATGAACATGGCAATCCTTTGGAAGACAACCTCCCTGCGACTATTCACAGATTCTACTTGCGTCCATATGTGGATTTCAGACACTCTTACCGGACGGGCTAGAGTACTAAGCAAAGCAACGAGCGAGATGCTCATCCGTCGGCGGCTCTGGAGAACGAATATGCACTATCAATGGAGGTGTCTCTGGTCAGATCCATCATAAACAAGGCAGATTATTTAACAAGGGTACCTCAAAGATTGGCTTGATGCCATAAAAAGAACTGTTGAACCAACGCAACTCCCTGTGCCGCATCTATGATCCCTGGTCAATCTTATCGGATTAAGGAAATCCACGAACAAAGCGGGCATCTTGGTGTCAAGCGGACCCTATATTTCGCTAAGTTTGTTGAACCAGGAGGAGGCAGACGTCATGATAGTGGTCAAAAACTGCGTAGAATGCCAGTCCATTGACCCGGCAACCGTTCGCTGGAAAAAGGGGAGGTTGAAAGTTAGGAGCTACTGGAGCCGGCTAGCGATAGACATTACTCACCACAATAGCAACGATTTCCTGACTCTCATTGATTGCGGTTCATCAAGGTTTTCCATATGGCGCATACTGCGTCAACCAGATACAGTCACTATTGCCCGTCAACTAAACAATATTTTCCTTGAACGTGGACGGGCAAAACAGATATTTCTTGACAATGGTGCTGCATTTACCAGTGAGCAGTTTAGAAAGTTTACTGACTGCTGGGGAGTACATATAAGGTGTCGATGCGCCCATGTATATAGTGAAAATGGGATCATTGAACGGAATCATCGAACCATAAAAACAATCACAGCTAGATCAGGCTGCACAGTGTTTGGGGCAGTTTATTTGTACAATGTAACCCCGAAAGGTGATGCTTCGCCCTCTACGGCGCCGGCTGATACATTGCATAGGTATCACGTCAGGGTGAAAGGCATAGAGCCGAACCCGCTGCCTGAACTGGAAGTAGCTGGAGAGAGAGTGGGGAAAGTGGATGTCCTGTGGATCAAGAACCCGCAAGGTAAGTGCACGACAAGGTATGGAGTCGGGCGAGTAACTGAAATAATCACCCCACAAGCGGTGTGGGTTGAAGGCGTACCCCATCATGTTAAAGACGTACGGTTAGTAACGCAACCATCACTAGACGACACGAGCGAATCAAAGTCAGAATTTAGCGAGGCATCGCACTGGATTACAGTACCACCATCAGACAATGACTCGGAGATTAGTAGCCTCCCAGAAGATATAGAGATTAGTAGTCTCCCAGAAGACACAGATATGCTCGAACCTTAGACCGCAGCCGAAAACACAAGTGAAGATGAGGCGTGTGTCGTCCCCCTCGAAGAAGCACCCGGCGAAGACGATACACACCTCCTTGCCATCTCTGTGATCATGAGATTAGGGGAGGATGGCTTACCGTACAAATGTCTGTCTGACCTGTGAGTCGCGCGCTTTGAGAAAGAAAGAAAAAAAGAGTCCATCATAGCGGCCGTGACGTTTTGTAGTGAACGAAGTCTCGCGAGATCACGTGCGCGTGCCTTATAAAAACAGATCACTTCTCGGTGAAAAAGGAGGGAGAAATCATTTGACGTTTGAGAAGCGGCAAAATCAGTTGGGAGAATTTGTGTGAGCAGTGATTTTTGCCTGTTGATCGACCACAGGCAACGCATACTTTCAGCTAGTAATATCTATTTTCCTGTTTTATGCAATCTTCTAAATATGTATGTTTTTTTGGAGTTTAAATGTGTTACGTATATGTCTGTTGGAAATCGTCTGGTGATTAAAATGGCAGTTTATTCATTTATCAATGAATACGAGACACTTTGTTATAAAACAGACTTGGTTTATTTAGGAAATATTCATATACAAACAATGTGGCGGCGGAGGTAGTGGTAGAGGTGTGTTGCGACGTGACAGGCGGTTCCTCGTGTAGTCTGTGCGTGTCTCTCACTGTCTGTCTCTCTATCCCTGCTTTGGTTACCATCTCACTTTTGTGGACTTTCTTGACCTGGTAACCCATAAACCATTTGACGTCAATGATCCATATTTTGACCAGCCCGCCATTTGCTTTTGGTCTGACCCATAAACGATTTGCGTCATAGATCCAGGTCATTACAATTCCCGGATTCCATTTTTGTCGGCCGGGACACGAGTTCATTTTCGTTTGCCTCTCCATAACATTCCTCCCCTACTATCCCCCAAAATTTATATATGCATATAATAATTGTTTGTTTTTTTTATAATTCTAGAGTCCATGCATATTTCTCTTTTTTAATTTATTTATTATTATTGTTCCTTTTTCAACGACGTCTTTTCTGTTCCACAATAAATCATTTTATCTTTTTTCTTGTCCACTACCGTTAATACATTTTAGTTATTTATTTTCTATTTTTTTTTCTTTCTTTGTTTGCGGATATAATTTAACATTATTAACACTAATCCATTATCATGCACACACACCCACACACACACACACACACACACTTTTTTATTTCTTTTTTCTCGGGGTCTCTCTCAATGTATGTTCTCGTTTCTGGAATGATGTGAGCAACCTGGGAATCCATCTGGCAGACACCTTATGCATATGCAAATGGTCATGAATGATAGTTTCCACAGACTCTGTACTAATCTTGACATGTTAGGCTATTTGGCGAATAGTAATGCGCCGATCTTCCAAAATGGTAGCCTCAAATTGACGGACAGATGCCTCATCAATGTCAGAAGGCGGCGACCAGTCTGGGAGCTGTTTCCACAGATTTCCGGCAATGTTTGAATTTACGATACTAGCGTTTTACAAGGTCACATGATGGAGCATTATCACCATAAGTTTCTTTTATTTCATTCAGTCTCCTGTGGTGTGCGTCCTTTCAAATACAAAAACCGGATCACTGCACGACATTCAACAGGCTCCATTTTACACCTGACTCAGTTCAAACACTTGTAAAACAGAAACCACAATTAGTTCAGAGCTGTAATTTGCCACATAACCCATAGAGATATAAATCATTGCACATGCAAAATTTCAGCTAGATCAGACAACTATAAGTGGGTCAGAGGCATTACTTATTGCACGCCCCGTCGTAGCTCAGGTCTCTGTATAAGTGTTTTAAAAATGCTACTTTTTATGACAGAAACCTTTGCGCCTGTATCTACTAAAGCCCTGAGTTTATTTCTATCTATTCTAATAGAAACGGAATTTGCAGCGCCCATGTAATCGATTACATGCGTCGGTATGCCTTCGTTCCGTCCGTCGGGCGTTGTATGAACGGTGCGCCTCCGTTTCCCTGGCTGCGGTGTCTGTAATCTCTCCACATGCGGCCAACCTTACCACAATTGAAACACCGTATAACCTGCCTAGTTGTTTTTCCTTTCCTCTAGTTTTATATACAGGCCCCCATTTCTCTAATCTTTTCCACCTATCCTGTTTTGGGAATTTTGCTGCACCTACGGCTTCAATTCTAACCTGTCGTCTCGTGTGACAAACCTCCATGGGTTCATCATCGTATTCACGGTTTGCGTTGAGCCGAATTTTCCATCTTACTTCTTCTAAGGCTTTCACATAAGCTGCATGGAGATCCGTAGGTTCATCCCTCATTACGGCCATTTTCACATCCTTATCTCTGAGGCCTTCTATAAAAAATCCTAGAACTTGTTTTTTTTTACTAATTCACTACCTGCATCTATGGCACTATATGCTCCTTCTGCTAGTCTCACTATTCTCTGCATCTAATCTTGAATAGTTTTTTTTCTCTACCCTGTCTTATATTAGCTAATTCTATTATGGTCTTGTTGGGATTTGCGACTATTCCATAATAATCTTCTAAGGCCTGTTTCAATTCTAGCCAAGTAAACCCTTCATTATTTGCCATTAATCCGTTAATGAAGAGTCCAACCGGGCCCCTAGTGGTCAATAGGGCTAACTGGCATTTTTCTTCGTCCGCAGCACCGACTATCCTAAGATATATTTCTATATCTTGCAACAACCCTATATCCACCGTCCCTTCTATTTTCTAAAGTCTTTATATTCTTTAGAAGGGACTCACCTCGTAAAGTTTTTAAGATGGCCCCCACCGCGTTCCTAAGCTCCCTGGTTAAGCCCTGTACGAAATTTGAAAAGATTTGCCGTTCCATCTTTTTTTTCAACTTAACCAAAAACAACAACAAAAAAAAACGTAAGATGAGAAAACAAAAGTACAATTTAACAGACAAAAAAAATTCTTCTGTTTCATTAATTTTGTGAAACAATCACGAATTTCTTTTTTTTCATTTCTTTTTCTTTTTCTTAAACGAAAGCTTGAAGTGTTGTTCTTTCTGTTTTAATGTATATATGTATATATATAACCTTAGAGCATAAACAAGCAAAGAAAGAATCGGTTCGACTTACCTCTTTGTCTTTTGGGTTTTCTTTATTCTTTCCTTTTTTTCTTCTTCAAAATGAAAGTTTTGATTTTGTTGTTTTTTTCAATTTGACAGTCTTTAATTTGTTTTTGATTTTTGGATTTTTATAATCTGTCATTGGTAATAAGATTTTCTTTATTTGTATTTAAAAGAGCCCTTTACGTTCTGTTTAGTGGTAACCCAAGATTCGTTTATTTATTCTTGCAGAATAAAACAAGGTAACTGGCATCAAATTATACGTCTGTTACGTATATGTCTGTTGGAAATCGTCTAGTGATTAAAATGACAGTTGATTCATTTATCAATATTTAGACCAGCCCGGTGTTTGTTTTGGTCTGACCCATAAACGATTTGCGTCATAGATCCAGGTCATTACAATTCCCGGATTCTATTTTTGTCGGCCCGGACACGAATTCATTTTTTTTTCTCTTCATAACAAATGGTCATGTTTCTTGAAATAAAATAATCAACGTTTAGTATAATTTTGAATAATTTATCTGTTTCTAATTAATCTTATTATGTATAAATTTATTTTGTGCCCTAATATTGAAAACAATGCTTTCCTGTTCTCCTATTCATAAAGGTACGCGTTGTAATATTCACTATTCTATAAGTAGTCTACTTGTAGATAGACTGTATATATTGCTAAGCTATATACTTAGCCGTTCTTAAATAAGCTACAGGGAACATTATGAATTTACGAATTTATCAGACGTGTGTTAATATTCTTAATTCCTTAGTATTGATAATTTTCTACTATCTTAGCTAGTTATATTTTTAGTGTATTCCTATTTAATTTCTTTCTCATATTTATTCACATTGATCAACCTTTAATAGCTAAGCTTTTATGCCACACAACAAATTATATTAACAAGATGTTAAATTGGTATAAAAAGCCGAATGCCTTGGCATGATTACTATAGGTAGTAATAACTATTATAAGCATGTAGTAACACAGTTTTTCACTTCGTCTCACATTTTTTGCGAACTGCTTCTAATTTCGAATCACATTTTATTTTAAGAGCAAGTGATTGCTATGTCATGTCAATAAAATGAGTGAATTGTTTGTTCAGATTAATCGATAAAAAATAAAACAACACACGATATAATAATGAAGAATAGTATGATAAAAATTTTACTTTCAATGTATTCTGTTTCTCGTGCGATCGATTTTTGGTTATCTCTTAATCTACTTCATTCGAGGGTTACTTTCACATCGACATTTAAAGTCATTAGATATTATCGAGAGTCGATCGACATAATCGTCTAAATAAAACATTTAATCATTCGAAGAAAAGACGAACTTCTTTTTCGTAAAATAACTTGTAATACGTAATGAGAACTTCGATCATTAATTTATTTACAGTTAAAAGCAGGAAAATGCTTCGGCAAGGATGGAATTACAACACTGTTAAATAATCAGCCTCAGGCTTGCAGAATCGACTAATATCTTTAAAATCACGTTTACCTGAAGAAATAAAAGTATATAATGTTTGTGGAATGCAGAACGAATGGCATATCAATTATTTTATAAGCAAAATGAGCATAAAGTTCGACATTCTTCCATTATAAAATTAAAGCTTTCTAGTAATTTCTCGTCTAAAGTCCAGATACTTACCTTTTGACACAAACTAAATATGTATACCTATTCAATAATTGAATAATGCGTTCCTTAATTGGTAAAATATTTACAGTGTACATACAAAATTCTACAATACTGAATTTCTACGCTAAGTATATTTTTGTCGGGCAGATAGAAACCATCGTACGCATGATGTGCATCTATTGTAAGACTTACTTAACTCACATATTATAGATATGCTGGAATAGCTACGCCCCATTCATACATTCGACTATAACTTTAATGTTCAGATAGACATATATGTATGTGTATTAATGGGAGAAGTCTAATGTTATTATATTTTTAGATGTACGCAATCTTAAATGTTTGTACCGATTTTACTCTTTATAATTTCTATGATACTTATATTAGGACAAGGCGAACAATAAAAACAGAGAGGACACGCATATGAATGATACTTTAAAATATTATTACTGTAAAATATTGTCATTAATTAGATAAAAGTGTATCTAAATCTAATATATAAACAGCCATAGATCTGTCTGTCCGTCTTATTTTCAAAGTCTAAATCCTCCCAAACTAACAGTTGCAGAGCAGCGCGAGGGGCTTCAAAAGACTGTTTTTTACGGAACGTTCTTTTATAGGTCTTTAGCAGGTGACAATTGTATTAAGGGGTCAAAAATGGGTTAAAATTGTAAAAATTGTGAAACTTTTTGTACATTTATCTTAGATTATTTTTAATTTTTAATCAATTTCTGTCCGTGTCTCGTTGGTACAGTGGTAATATCACCAGCATTGAATGCTACAGTTTCGATTTTAGTTGAGGGCACCTTAAATACTTTTTTTTTAACTTTTGAAATCAGTAATCTATAATAGTTTATACAAAATCTGGACGAATTAAATATCATATTTAAGCTTAGTTTACGCCCAAGGAAAGCCGCTCCCATCGGCTAATGCTTAGTATAAGACTTTGTGATGTTATGATAAATCATGTTTCTTTACATCATGCCCGACTGAGTTTAAATTTTTTGTAATTTTTTAACATGTTTCTGCAAGAGAAAGGTATAGTTTTGTCCAATTCTAGGAAATCAAAGCTATACTGTCTAACAATAACCCCATACTTACATTGGAACGACTTCTACCTTAATAAAATTACGCATATCGAATCATATATATATATATATATATATATATATATATATATATATATACATATATATATTCATTTATATTAAACAAGTAATATCTCTAACTACTTTAATCAGAAATCTATGGTCTAAAAACATGATATTCTCCATTAAGTGGGATATATCTATCAAATTAAAATCTTCCATCCCAGACTCAAGATCCTGTCATATTTGCCTATCAGAGACCGTATAGACATTGTGTTACTCTCCAACTAAAACATGCTATTATATACGATAATCAATATACATAATTGATTTGCCAATAAAAAAAAAACAATATTTTATAGAAATCTTGGCCCAATTATATTTTAGTTTTAGGAATTAAAAAGTTCTAACAAAATAGAAATGTAAGGAATATATAAAGATAATTCTATTTATATTATTTAATTTGAATTCATTATTGAGATGAGTTTTATTTATTAATTTATTTATTGCGGACTATTATCCTCATCTTTCTTAGTTGTTATTTTACGACGTTCCGTCCAACTATTCCTCTTGCCTTTACCAGGTGGTAACCGCGACTCGATAGAAACACTGGATCTCCTAACTGCATCCTCAGCAATTACTGCCATCCATAGTTGTTGTCTTCTCACCATGTTTTTGGCAAAGCAAGACTATCGCCGGTTTTGGGTAGGATTGAAACTGCCCCCAACTCCCATGAAAGGGGCTAGCCATTGTGTCACAGTGAGGAGACAACAACTATGGATAGCAGTAATTGCTGAGGATGCAATTAGGAGAGTTGAGGTTTCTATAAGGCCTAACGAAGGCCTGGGGAATAGTTGGCCGAAACGTCGTAAAACAACAACTAAGAAAGACGAGGAAAATAGTTCTCAATAAATAAATTAATGGCTCTATTTGTCGCGCGAACACATTCCTAGTAATGTGCTGTTATTGATATCTATTATTCATTTGCCACCAAATTATTATCCTACTTCGATCGTATATCACCGTTAAAAAATATATTTGGACTTGAACTCCTGGCATATTTCGTCGAAGATGCCAAGTAAAGAACACAAAAGAAAATAATAACGTAATTTATTTCCCAAATATAGAGTTTATTTCACTTTTTAGCACGAGTAAGTGTAGTATCGTAATGTATCTAAGAACAAAAAATTTAAGTAAATCTCCGAAAATTCATACTACTATAACCAGTGATATAACGGATAAAGTACTAAGTAACATTCAGTTGTAAATAACATTCTTCGGATAGGTTTAAGGTTCAATCATCAGCGCAGCTGATACTAAGAATGTTACTGCGAATCACTTAAGTCTTCTGCCCGATCATGTCTAGCAACTACGAGAGCATGCTATCTTCGTGAATTTAATCGAATGTTGGGTTCAAATCCCCTGTAATTTCTTGAGTTTATACCTAAAGAATGCCAAACATTACATTAGCCAAATTATTGTGACAAATAATAATCAAAATGAGAAGAGTAGTCCGAAAAGCAAAATAAATATAAATCCTCATTTAAAAATTAATAAATATCAGCAAACCACTGTTTACTGTGAACGTTTTGTTTAGAAACGAGTTTGTATCTAATCTAATATGCAACTAATGTAATTTTCGTCAGATAAGTCTTCCACGTGTCAATATTACCCCCACTAATGCAAGTTACACGTTAACACCAAGCAGTATACAGAAATTCGTTTACGTTAAAGTACGATCACTTTTCTTTTGCCTGGACAAAAATTCAAATCAAATATTTACAAAGTGAAATAAACGATTGAACCTAAATTATATACATATCATTGAAACATGAAAACAGTCTTTTTACTTCGCTGCTCGCTTTTTTATCAAAATTGAATAGATATTTCAATTACTATATCATGCTATGTAATTTAGCTATCAGGTAATAAACGGGTTAGAAACAAAATAGTCTCTAGTTATTGTATGTGGTATCTTTCCAAGATTGCATTATTTGCCTTCCATTAAAATACGCTACCAATAAAGTATAATAAATTTACCACATTACCATCTGTAGATGTAGAATTTTATTTAGCTGTGCTTTTAAATATTAAACCCCTACAAAACTTTCGCTATTATCGAACATCACGATCTTGTGCTACAATCTACGCGGCACTCATTAACCTTAATCCTCGATTAGCTACTGGCACTTTATAAGCGATGACCATCTGATAAAAAGTAATATTTTTGTAATTTTGATAGGTTAATTTTTTTTCTTATTTTAAGAGAAATTGCGACCACCGAAATGGTCCTTTTTAGAAATGTAAGGACGCATCAAGAACTATGGAGTGATAATCCTAAATGTTGCATCAAAGCTGCTATGAAATAAAGAATATTTTATTTCTCTTGGATAAAAATAATACGATTCTCTTTAAGGATGTTAAAGGCGTGTTTTTAATTGTTATTCTTTTGCTTCTTTTTTGTCGTGTGTTTTTACGTATAGAAAGTTGCCTCGTGCATCAACAATAATTTGATTTTTCCACCGGGAGACAAGATCCTTTGAGGTACACTTATTATACAGATATTTTGCCATACTCTATTCAGTAAGCACTGCTATTTTCTGCTTACGGCTGTTCGGTTTTGTAAAAGAATCCCTTGCCAATCCTTTCGCTGCGGAATTTATATGGTGCTCATACTTCAGGCAATTGTTCTCTCTATCCTGTGCTTCTAATGTCTCTAAATGAAATAATCCAGCGATTTTGTTTCCTGTCAAAACTGCTTTTTTTTCGACGTACAAATTTATCTTCGAAAATGTAATGCCTAAAGAAAAATATGATAGAGGATTTAATATGCAAAATCACTTGTGTTATAACCGCGGGACGATTTTGTAAATCCACTTCTACTACTACTATTCTGTCCTTTTCTCCATCTTTTAGTTGTGATACGGAATGATATATGATCACCATTGAAATAAATATTATGCTGTTTATTAAATGTAAACAAAACATTAATAATAAGCTGGTGTTTATAAATTCGTATAATATTGCTAACACACGATTATTTATTATGCATTACTGGGAAGAAACAAAAAACACAACAAAGTGAAAACTTAGACTCGTAAAAGATTCATGCATGTGTCTCAGAAGAAACCCTAATTTATTAGCGTTTCCCGTTGAACCAGTTGACTAATCAACTATGCATCCAGAGAAAGCACACATTGCATTAACCTTCCAAACTTTATCCTAATTTTTATGTCTTATTGACAAAAAAATCACGATACATGATACAGCAAAATATGAAACACGCTTCTTTATTCATATAACCTAGATTTTAAACCGCGTCCATCTAAATATTCTTTGCACGTCTACATTTACTTCTCCTTCCATTCTATCTGTTAGACTATCTTACGAATAGTTGAGTTTCTAATCTAAATTACTATAAATCAATTCGTTTTCATCATCGCAAAACAGACTTTACAGAAGTAACATAGCGTGAACAATTAATTTATTGGGCGTAAAAATAAATGAGTGTTTTCCGTTTCAGAAACATGAAAAATGTTCTCATACTTCTATGAGTCCATACAATCAGCTTCATATTAAAAACAAATTGCCATCAAGTAAGCTTAATCGATTGACTGTTTTGTTCATTAGATTAATGGCGTCTATTACAATTCCAAGTCAACGTTACCGGAAAACATAATATTCCACATCGTAAACTGAAAAAAGCATATCCGAGGGTCATCGTATCCCGGGGTCTACTTTAATTTGTTTGATATATTGATTATTCAGGCTTATTGAAATGTTCGAGATTCTATTTACAATGTTCCAGCCGATATAAATGATTTGAGTTCAACATGAAAAAATTAATTTGTTTTTTTTTTTATAAAGAAAGTGTAGTATTTGTTATAATGCGGCACTTCATATTGTAAGGTCATCTGTAAGTGAAAGGGGATTTCTTTTCGATTGATATTATTTAAAATTCATCCATTTTAGGAAACTAAATTTTTCTTACATTAAAAGCTGTTTGTGTTTAAGTCTTTCCTTGTAGGCATCAACGTAAATAAAGACGTAAAGATTTCCAAATTCAGATGGAATATCCATAAAAAGCTAAACTAAAATAAGAATAGTAATCCTAATGATCTCCAAAAGATACAAATTGATCCAGTAAATAGAATAGTTATTGCAATGCGTCTAAAGAAAAAAAATAACAACCACCGTCCCTCTTTTGGTTTGTCCTTACGTTTATCCTATATCAATTTGAAATAACAAATGCGTAGATTGATGGAGGAATCTTCCCTTAGACGCGTCGAATCATATCCAAAAGGAGTTCCGTCTCTCTGTCGATTAGTCAAATTGATATAGCCCTCTTATCGTGTTTTTCCTTTTTTAGGTTAAAGTATTATTTTTAGGTTCATTCGATCAATAGGAAAATCACTGAGTACCAGATCCGTCATTCTGAAACACTTATGAAAATTATTTTTCTATCATTACTCTTTTATGAACTGGTGGAACTAATTCGTTCAGTCGTACATGAATAAATATAGCGACACAAATAAAGTTAAAATTGATTCAAACACGCCTTTTAAGTATTAGTGCAGTATCTTGGAAGATGCCCGATACCTCAAGATTGCAACTGATGTTTTACATTCAGTATGCCGCTATGTGTCTCAGAGAGTAGCGGGTTTCGTTTGTGTCATAAATACATTTTTTCAATCGCTATGGATAAGTTTATAAAATGTAAAAAGTCTGAGTGATGGTTTAACTATTGAACTTCATAATTTTTCCAGTTTAAAGACAATGATAGTATCATTGCCCTTTAAACAACCTAAAACTAACTATAAATATTTGTTAATTATCTACACCATAAAGGGGTAAGGGCGCACATAGAATGGTCACATATTAAAAACATTCGTTACGTTATTATTTCTGGATGGTGTTCGAAAACATCTATTGATAATCTATAAAAGATATTATATAATTATATTAAAAAGTTGTGTTGTTGTCGGATCATGCGTCATTCTTTTACTGGTCCCAAAAGCAAAAAATGTAGAATCTGATCTGTAAAGGGTTTTATTGTGTACAGTTTTGTAGTAGAATGCCGACATTATCATGATTCACTCAGTTTTATATAAACGATCAGCACTCCAGCCCCCGCTAGAGGCAGCAAACGGAAAATATCTACCCATTTCCATCTCCACCCTAGCTCTTTTTAACACTGATTCCATCGGAATCGACAGTTGTCATGCTAAAAATTGTTCCTTTATAGAAGCGACATAGAAAATGCATACTTCCAGCTAATTGCTTCATATAGATATTTTTTCTAAACTTGTCCTTGCGTTCACTACAAAGGTTATGCACGTCCATGTAATAAAAGGAAAATCCTTTTAAACAACATCAGAATGTAAGTTTAAAACAAGTAATGCTGTTTTATATTTGAACGTTTTAAACGACCATTGTTATTTTATGGCAAGTGGTCTTCTAGCTTCCGGTTTAAGGTCCCTCCCTTTGCAAAACTTTCACAAAAAACACTCATCTACCTAATACCACAGTCAATAATTCCCCCCCCACGTTCTAGTTGTGCCGAAACCTAGACATGGATTCCATAAACAAATCTTATTTCCTAGAACTGCTTGCCTGTGGAACTCTGTTCCGATGGCCTGCTTATATTTGACTACAATCTGGTCGTCTTCAAGTCCAACGTAAACAAGTTCACGTTGAACTTTTTAAATACGGCGCAATTAATTTCCAAGAGGAGAAATCAAATTTTAGATGTCCAAACCTCAAGTGATCTATCACGTCACAAGCCGGTAAGTTGCATGCGTTATCAAATATGCATGGTTATTTATCTTTATCTAGTGTTGTTAGAGGATGTATCGAGAGAGAGAGAGAGAGAGAGAGAGAGAGAGAGAGAGAGAGAGGTGTAAGTTATATTGTAGACACGCTGACCGGAAGTCCGGGTCAGCTGATCGGATTGCGTGTTAGTCACGTGATCAGGTTAGCTAAATCGAAGAGATTGCGTTTGGACTTAGAAGGCGACGTACGGCTTAGCAGTCATCTTCTCCCCTTCACTGATGGGACGGTGACGTGTATAGAAATGAGACGAAGAGTAAACCACGCAAGCGAAAGAGTCACTTTCCATCCCTCTGCGAGACATCTGGAAAAGTGAAATGAATCTTCGTTCAAAACAGGTACCCGTCTCCCCTTCAAGACACGAGATGATTCCAAATAGACCAACATCCAGAACGCAGAAGGTATGTCCAAAAATACATGTACCACACCCACACACACACACACACACACACACACACACACACACACACACACATACACACACACACACACACACACAACGGCATATGGACAAATAGACTGGAACAACTAGACGATTACACAACGTTAACTCTAATTAGATATAACACACAAAAGCATATGAACAATTAAATAGGAATATACAACGAATAGACTGAACAACTAGACGATCACACGTCGGTCCCCCTTGTTAGATATGACACCGCAACAGTGTTAATATATCTATAAATATTACCTGTAGTGCCCTGAACATATTTAATTTATAAGAGGAAAACGTTAATATTATTTCACTAGGAGGTGTTACCCGGCGTTGTCCGGCGTTGCCCGGAATTGTCCTGGTTTTTAGAGGCGTGTGTGGTTGGGGGTGGTAAAATGAAAACAAAGCGAAGTCATAACCCTGTTTAAATATTATGAAAATAAACAATGTTAAAACTATTTAAAAACATCGTGTAAAAAATCAATTAAAAAAATGAACGTGATGCAATACGAACAGTTCGGCGATGCCTGTCTGTTTGAAAAATCCCACACGTTTGAAGGGAATGAGGTGGGGGGTTCGAACTCGAATCATTGAGGCGAAAGCGCACCCCCCAAAAAAACGTGATGAATTAACTAAAAAGTGAATTAGGTCAAATATAAATTCCGCGGTTAATTTTTTTTTTTGGTTTAGTTTCAGTAGTCACATCACACTTGAGTTCTAAATGAAAGTTTTTGTTTTATCGAATTGTAACTGAATTTATTTTTTTAAATTTTAATTTAAGTGTAATGCAAGTTAATTCACGATATCTTTAAGTAAAAATAAATGAAAGTACTAATAAATAACGGTCATAGTTAGATTTCATGGTTAGAGTCGTTAAAACTGGAAGTAAAATCCGGTTAGTCTCGGAGATTGTGTCTTACACTAATGAAAAAAAGCAAAAAGAAAACAATAATAGTAATCGCGTTTTCGCGTATTTTTAAAATATCCTTTTTATTTCTATTTTATTATGGATAAACAGAAAGTATAATTCAGGAGAAAAAGATAAAAAACAAGAAACGGCATAAGTAACCTTGTACGATTCCAAACTGGTGTGTTTCCTTGTAGTGCTCCTTGTGAACGCATCCGCTGCGGTGTAAATGGGGAGAGGGGAAAAGAGAAATCAAATAGAGAGAAAAGATGTTGCAACTTCCATTGAATCTAAGCGATTTTGGCAGTGAACTCTCACCGGAAAAATATATAGGAATGTGCCATTGTCGAGGAACTGTAGAGGTAATAGGCCTATAGCAAACCTCAGATAATGTGATACAGTCTGTACGCATTACATTTACATGTAATGTCATGATTTGTAATCCTATTAAGGTCAAAGTTGGAGGGGAAAATGAGTGCATTTTATATATATATATATATTCAGTAATGTGATTGATAATTTAAAATTCAAATTAGAATTAAATTAAAAATCCGTTTCACAAGAAGGAAAACAACAAAATCAATAATTTGTACGATCGTTTCGGAAAACAATGTTTTTATTGTGGTATATATTAAGCCACGTTTTTACATATAGTATTTTTAACAAACAAAGTTTCCTCATCAGCAAAGTATTGAGAAGGGTTTTTAATATATGTAAAATACACCATAAATAAAGCTAGCATTAAAAATATAGGCAGATGTATCTGGAAAAAATTAAAATAAATGTATGCATTTACTTGATAAGAAAATTGATATGGGTTAAAGATAGAAATATAATAACATTATAAATCTGAATTTGGTTTAAATATAATATTATAATATTTCTAATAGTTCATAGACACACATACACACATATATATATACACACATATATATATATACATATATATATACATACACACACCTACACAGATATATATATATATATATATATATATATATAAAGATATATATATATATATATATAATGATTTACCTTTAAATTATTCGCCTTTTGAAATCAGCAACTAAGGTCAAAGTATTGATATGGATGTTTATTGTAGCTTTCCAACTTATGAAATGATAAATTTTCAAAAAGAACGCTAATGGAATATTTTATATCGGTTAGCATACGTTTCATTAAAACGCTAAATTTAAAACTGGAGAAAGAAAAGGGAAGATAATCTTATTTCTTTAATTAAACAATGCAAGGGAGATAATTAGTGTTTAACTTAATCTATTAAGGATTAATAAATCAGGCAAACAATATATTATAATCCATTTTGACATTATTGAATTTAATATTTGATAATTTATTTATTTATTGAAATTAAAAATATATCATAGGTTAAGGTTAAGAATATATTTTAATAATATATAATAATGGTCGATATATCAGATTAATTAATAATAACAATAATATTGATGATCCAAAAAATTTTATTAATAAGTATGTCAAGTTATAGTTTAATTTTAATATTGAATATTAATAAGTAACATTTTTAATGATTTAAGGTGGTTTATATTTATTAAATTTAAACCAGCGTTTATGACTGCATGCGAAAATAAGTTCTTTTCTTGCATTTAATAGGGTGGTTCTATTTTTTATATCTTCATATTTTAAAATTTTTAGGGTCTCTTTTTACACAGTGCACAGAATGTATCTCCTGGTTTGTATGCTTTATAAGACCCTATTATTTGCAATTTAAAATTTAATGAAATATTGTTATCCTTAAGTCGCCAAATATGCTTGGATAGGGTAGTTTGGTTTAACAGGGAGTGATTTTTAAATTAATATTTGTGCGTTGAAATTCTATGTTTTATTAAGCCAGATGTGGAACCAAAATATATTGCCTCTTGTTTAGTGTAATTATTTTCCGGTAGATTAGGTGTTGGATTATTATATGGTGGGTTGGTTTGTATTTGATTAGTAGATTGGTTAAAGTTGGTGTCATTATTTAATCGGGTGGTTGAGTTATGGTTGCTATTAAATTCATTTAGATTTGGGGGTTTTGATACTGTGCAGCTATAGACTACATTTTTTATTTTACATGAGCCTTGTAGGGGGCATTTATTTTTTCTTCCCCATTTACAGCCTGCTATATTTTGTATAATTGTATTTTGTAGTTTATTATTTTTTATTGTTAAAGTAATTATTTTTTTATGAAGGTTTGGCATAGTAGAGTAAGACATTTTGATTGCATTTTATTGAATATTTTATTATATCTATGGGGGCTTTAAAGTTTCTATCCAATATTTAAAAAAAATTCTCCGGCTAAGTTTGTCTCAAGATTTTTGGAATATGGAGCGTTGTACCATAGGGTCTCCTTATGTCTGTTTTTACGTTTACCTGTTTTGGTTTGCTGTTTATTTGTATTAGTATCTAATACTTGTGGTTTGGTTTTATCTTTTCTTGCCTTTCGTTCATTTTTTAACTCGTATACGGGAAGACATTGCCATATTGTAGGTTATTACGCTCTTAGTAGGTTTATTTTCAATGCAGTTTATGTTTCTATCATTTTTATTTCTGAATTTAATTTGTGAATTGTATCCTGAGTTTTTAAGGGCTTCATTGTAATATTTTTCATTTTTACTAAATATAGATTTGCTTGAAGACAGCCTAGAAAAAATTGAATAGACATTGGGAACTATTGCTCTCAATATTGATTTAGGGTGGTTTGATTCATTATGGACATATAGTACAGATTGGTTAGGTTTATGATAGGGTTTAAAGGTAGAGTTCTCAAGATTTAAGGTTATGTCTAAGAAATATATATATATATATATATGCCTAAGAAGTATATATATATATATATACATACATATATAAGGAGAGAAAAGATAGCTGTACAAATGCATAAACATACTCCTGTATGCTTAATTTTGTGTTTAGGTGTGTGTGTGGAAATATGTAGTTTAATCAATACTCAAACAATAGATGTCAATGATATTGGATATGAGAAAAGCGTATGTCCTTCAGTAACTTCTTATAAACTTTAAATCTGAGATGATGTTTTAAAATCAAAACAATGCAGAAAGGTGGACGTGAAGTTGTCCTAAAGATATCCATAAAAAGTCAATTTATAAACTAAAAGATCGGTATGCGTCTATCCACACTTAAGCTATTCGTAACCGTCTCTAAGACATGCGATAATGATAAACCCATATACTCTTTACTCAAAAATTCTTCATAAGTTTGGAGTTTCGGTTTCGATTATAGCTGATGGCTCATAAGTCATCAATTTCTTTGTAGATAATATTATCAAGAATTGTTCATACGAAATCTTCAATAATTTAAATATCATATTTAAGCGTAATTTACGACCGGGATACGGCAGGCGTCCCTAGTAGCTTAGATAAATACTTCTGCAGTTTTAAAAAAGAGCTACAATAATATCAGTGCGTCTTCATTTATACTGAATATCTGCAGATTGCCGACATCAATATATTACGTATGAATGAGTCCCCTTCGGAATTTCCACACGTTTCGCTAATTTAATCTGCTAATGATAGAATGAAATAAATATATCAGTTCCTTTCAAAACATGTATGATATGGTTGTAACTATAAATAGCATTAAGATTTTATCAGTGTTGTCCTCGAAACAGAAATGTATTATCATTCGAAGAAAATAATAGCAAATACAAAAAAAGGATAAAATAACGGAAATAGGCTTGTAAAAATAATTGGATCTATTTTGTTCATGACGTTTAAGCATTTTTTATGTTCGAAAATTTTAATTTAGCTATTCAACAGGTTTATTGATTTTAATTATCTAAACTTCTATGTGACTCTGAGATACTAATTAAAAGCAGGAGAAACAAAATATCGAAGAGGAAAAAGTAGCATTTTAATGAGAAATATTCTGTACCCGAACTTATTCGAGATAAATATTTTTTATAAATCATATGCCCTTAAAAATAAATTAAAATATTAATAAAAATAAATAAGGAAAGAACAGATGATGTAAGAGACTTAAAACAAATGTTCTTTGTGTGTTCTGTTAATGCCATTATTCTAATCAATCATTTTGTTATAATGGAATTTAAAAGACTTATTAAGAATGTCCAAATAAAATCGGCCCTAATAAGGGAAAGTATAATTAACGGAAATACTTTGTATTCAGGTAGAATATGTAAAGTATATAACATCAAATAACAAGTGTAAATATCATGAAAAATATGGCTTCGACGAAATATTTACCTCGCCTAAATAACTGGTGTAAATAAATCGTAATGAAAATAGAATTTAAAATCCCTACTTCATTCTTCACTCTTGATAGAGAAGCTGGCGAATCAGAAAAACACTTAAAAACTATAACAGCGAGACAAATTAAGTTATATTTTATACAGAAACATATCACGAATTTACCTTTGACTTCATTAAAAATATACGCAAAACACACACAAAAAGACATTCATTTGCATTTAATTGATCCACATTGCCACTACGGTGCGAATAAATGAAAATCTATTATCAGTTTAGCATTTCTTACGGCATACTATACAACTTCAATATGATACCAAGTAAATATATACGATATCTTACATTTTACAAATCGTTTGATTCGGATTTGATTAGTTAGTATCTCAACAACAACATGGCCTCATCTTTCTCGTTAATAACTCTTTTACTAACGCGATGGACATAATAAAGTAAACCCCTGAATTAAACATGATGTTCAATATCTACTCGTAAAAATCAAAACAAAAAACAAGTTCAAACATAGCATACTGTTTAATTTTCGATTTTGTTGTGTATTAATCAAATCAAGTCATTTATGTTATTTTAACGATCTAGCAGAAACTGACAATATAAGCCCGGACCTTTTGATTGAACCACGACTATAGTTTACCTAAAATTTAATCTGGATTTTAGTATTCATAACGTGGTATCAATCAATGCTTAATAAAAATATAAGCAAATTATTACTATTGTCTTGCACAGTATGCAACTATTAAAATATAACTGCACTATCGATTGATTTCTTTTGCCAGCAAAGCAAATATGCTGATCTTTTACCATGTCGTGTTGGTTGAGTGTTTTCTGCGAACATGCCATTCAAAACTGTCTAGAAAAATTTAATAGATATTCTGCTGTTGCGTATTTACACCTTTTATTTGTTAGATTACTGATTAAGTCCAATTTATTTATCAATCTAGAGTACGTGTTTTTTGTTGAATTGACATTTCCGACATTAGCTAAGTTTGTGTTCTAATTCTTATAATAAAGACTTTCGAACACGAAAGCACCTCCATTCTTGCGTCGTTTTTCTGTTTGGATTCATATATATGCTAGCAGTCCGCCTAACGCATAAATATTATATCTTAACTGATGGAGAGCTTTTATAACTGTTATTTCGTCAAAAAATTAAGTAAGAAATAACGGAAAGAAATTGAGACATGTACATGCGAGTATTATACATTATATATATATATATATATATATATATATATATATATATATATATATATATATTACCAGTTCATTTCTGGTAAGTAAAAATACTTTAGCTGAGAACGAAACCAAAACCTAAAGACAGTAAATCAAGTACGATAACAATTAGGCCAGCTGAACGCAATCTTTAAAAAGAGTTTTGAACATACTTATTATTAAAATAGGTATGTATTATTATTCATAGGACTACTGTTCTCATATTCAGTGTGATTTTCACAATGTTTCGGTCGATATAACCTCCGACCTTCTTCAGGTATATATTTTCGAACTCGGGAATGTTTCTGTCGAACTCGGGAATTTAGACGGAATTTCCAGCGGAACCCTTTATTTACTTCACACGGGTAACGTGTTTTTGTTCTGTCAGCCGTGACTAGATAGAGGTCCTAAGTAATTCGTGCATCAGTGCATATCAAGAGGAGATGGACAGTTTCAGAGAAAACTTCCACCGCACCAACTCTCCAGAGAGCATGACATCAGCTCCAAGAAATCTGGACCAAAAGGGCTTGTCTGAAAAACTTCAACGAATATGTAATCCATATGACATAAGGACAGTATTTAGGAGTGATTGAACCCTCCAAAAACAGCTTGTGAGAGCGTTACTGCTCCCAAATAGCAACAAAAGACCAAAACAACAGAGAACAGTTTAAACATGTATTACATGAAAAACGGAAAGGTTACAAAGGAAAGGTTACAAACGAACGGTGTAGGTACTTCACCGAGCATGCGAGAGTCGCTCTGGAACTAGACCCCACCCCTGGGACCGTCATATGTAAACCTTATATGGACGATGGATTAGTCGATTTGGAGGGTGGTTCCCCACAACACCTCCCTCCCAAAATGATTTCTCCGGGTGTGAAATCAGTATATTGTCCTTTTGAGCAGCAGTTTTTTCAATTCAAACTAAATAGATTTGAAGATTTTTATAACATACGGCCTTAACTTTTTAATAATCCCGTTTTAATCTTACTGATAAAAATATTTCCACAATAAAATCAATTTCATTTCCAGTCACTGGACGTGCTCACTTTAATGGGGGGGGGGTTCAATTACCTTTGCATAAATTCTCGTCATTCTTTTCGGTAAATATTGTATACATGACTATTTATTTCCCTGGCGAAGTCTGGAACAGTTCTGACATTAGTTTGCCATTTTCATTTTTCTTGTCATAGAAATAACCCTTTGTTTTATACTGAGATTGGACATATTTTTTTCTCTTTTCCGGAGCCGGCATTTCTCTAATGGCGGTCGCCATGTCCGGATCTCAATGATATGTCCTAGGTACTTGATTTTTTGTAAAAAGAATTCACACTTGTCTTATTTAATCTTAAACCCATAATTTTGTATTTGACTGAATATTTGTCTGATATGGTTTGCGTGTTCCTCCCTACTTTTGCTCGCTATAAGGATGTCGTTTAGATATGCGATGGCATTGTCAAGCTCGCTCAGCATAGTATCCACGACTTGCTGGAATATCGCGGGTGCTACCTTGACTCCAACAGCGAGCCCTTCGTATCTGTACAAACCCCGATGAGTATTAATACAGATGTAGCAGTATCGTCTCCCCTGGAGGGTTACTTGGTTGAGGAAGGTCTTGGGAACGCAACCAGCTGCCCGGGGAATAAACGATATCCAACGATATCTAAAAATAGACACATGCTATAAACATCAACGAAAACGGGTCGATTCGGCGTCGGCTATAACTGTCTAGCATCGGTCGCATCTTGTGTGGTCATTACAGGCATGTTCCCATCGTCGCCATTAATGGTATGCTGAAATCGAACACTTGTATAAAAATAGCGACAAATGCATTTTTATAAAAATATATATAATTTATTTAACAGTTCACAAGTATGAAGCATATCTTGTCGACCCATCGCGTATAGCGAGCAAATCTCAACTGTTTAAAACAATGAAATTATATTTAATTCTCTCTATCTTCATTGAAAGAGAGAGAAGGGGAGTGAAAGAGAAAATAGAGAAAGAAAGAGAGAGAGCGAGAGCGAGAGAGAACGAGATAGGGACATAAAAAGAGAGTTTTTGTTTTCAAATGCCTCTTGACGAGTTCCCCTAGTTTGACCTTTCAATCTCTAAGCTTTTATATCGTTTTGCCTTGATTCAATATTATAAACAAGCTGCCATTCTTAGCTTAAGTCATCACAGAACATTTTCAGAATCACAAACACCTGCTTTACACAGTTGCACCGCACTAGTAGGCACGAGGTTCATTAATGTAGAACCTCTTAGCCCCCTTAAAAAGGGACTACGTCATTGTGCCACATAGGAGGTTAGCGCTTTTGTCATTTACAGGAATTTGTAAGTAAGCGTCGCTAAGGTCGATCTTAGAGAAACACTTTCCGCCATTTAATTTCGTGAACATTTCCTCTGGGCTGGGTAATGGATAGTGAAAGTCTTCTAACGGCCCGTGGAGTCCGGTCTAGAGGTCAACGCAAACGCAGATTTCTCCGGACCTTTTTTTACGTAGACTACTGGAGCAGCCCACTCACTATATTCAATTTTAGGCAGTATACCAATCTTTTCTAATATGCTCAGTTCCTGATTTATCTTGTCCAGAGATGCGAACGGGACATTACGTTTTTTTAAAACACCGGCTGTGTGCCCGGTTTTAGCTTAAAATCAGCTGCCATTTTTGTGCATCTCCCGAGGCCAGGAGGAAATACATTTGGGAATTCTTTTTTAAAATTGGTTCTAAGTTTCTCAGTTTCAGCTGGATGGGGTTCTATTTTTTTTGCAAAATGTGGACATAGGAAGATTCCACAAATGAAATCCATCCATGCTATCGAAACCAAACAGGTTCTCACTATTTTTTAAGACATACATTTTTAGTTTTTTCGCCTTTCCCAGCAAGGTGAAGTTGGTGATTAATTCACCCTCAAAATTAATTTTTGTGCCATTGACGGCCGTCGCCGTTCTGTTGATTCTTAGCGTAGTCGGTTTTCGTAATTTCTTCCATGTTTTGAAACTTATAATTGAAAGATCCGATCCACTATCTAACTGAAATTTGATATCCTTGCCGAGAATCTGGACCGTTACGTATTTGCGTAGGTTTTCATCTACGACCTCTCTAATTATTGTTTGATGTACCCGGCTTTTGTTCTGATTTTCCTGCAGTGAGACCTTTTATGCCCGGTTTTATTACATATCAGACATCTTTTTGTTAAAAATAGGCAATCCTTTACCCAGTGTTTTCCACCACATCTGAAGCAAGGGCTCTGTGCTTTTGATTTTTCTACTTTGGAGGTAATTCTCTGTGTCCTGTCTCGACGGTTTTTTCTTCGTTATTTTTTATATTTGCGATGCCTGTTTCGATATTTCTCGCATCTTTTTTTTTTTTAATTATTTCAACTTTTTCACAATCCTCCGTCAATTTTTGCAGTATTAAGTTTGGTTCGTTTTCTAACTTCGTAAAAACTCTGCGTCTGATTTCCGCATCTTTTCCAAGGTTAAACCTTGTGCAAAAACAAGGCATTTAAATTGTCTGCTCTTAATTCAGACAACTTAAAGTCATCACAATACTTGTTCACTACTGCTGCGTGCGTGACAAAGTCGTCATCATCGTCTTTGGTCACATTCAAACATCTTCGCTTATGAAAAAGAGACGTTTTAGGGGAGAACAGTTCTGTTAACAATTTACCAATTTTAGTTCGTCCATTTTGTCTGGTTGAATTTAGCAATTTTAAAACGTTCGTTGTCTGGTTAGAAAAACGTTTGTCTGGTTGGAGTTAGCAAAAAGTTTTGATTTTTCTATCTCAGAAGAATAAAACAAAGCAAAAAATATATTAATCTAGGGAAACAGTTAATCGTTCACCCCCTTCCCCCCAAAAAAATCAAGTGTATATTTCCTTTTGAAAAAAATATAAAGCAACGATTTACAATTTAGTAGAGAAAAACAGCGAGGAACTTTTTTTATTGCTAAGTAACTTTTTAGTAGCGACGACTTTTTTCTTTTTTTACAAAGTAAAGATTTACCTTTTAAGTAGCGACGAACTTTTTTCCCAACTCTTTTTCGTTCCGTAATTGTCTGCTTTTTAAGGTGAATTAACAGTTGTTAATCGTATTTTTTAACTACCGCGAGTCCTTCAGTCGCAAGTCTTATACTACACTGTCTTAAGCGCAATAAACATTTTAGTTCAACGTCGTTAATGCATTCAGAACATTATTTCAGATGTGACTATGTTTCTTGAATCCAATGTCGTCAGTGTTATGGGAACTCTATTTTAGGCGTGAATATATATCTCAAATCCCATGTCGCCAGAGTTTTTGGTAACACTGTTTTAGACATGAGTATGTATCTCGAATCCAATGTCGTCAATGTTATGGCTCGCAAGTAGCCACAAAGAAGAACAAAACAAAGGAGAACAGTTTAAACATGTATTACATGAAAAATGGAAAGGTTACAAACGAACAGTGTAGGTACTTCACCGAGCATCCGAGAGTCGCTCTGGAATTAGATCCCCCCTGGGACCGTCATGCGTAAAGTATATATGAACGATGGATTAGTTCATTTGGAGGGTGGTTCCCTACAACAGAGAGTCAAACCCCCTACAGAAAAAATCATGACTAAGAACTTTGTATATGAGATCCCATATCTGGAAATAAAAGGGAAACGATCTAACATTATGGGACGAAGTAAAAATTATAGACAGAGAGGAACGGTGGAGAGTAAGACGACTGAAAGAAGCAGCACATATGCTTGGGAATAACCAACTGCTAAGTAGATCTAGTATAGAATTCAATACGATATGGGAACCAGTAATTATAAACAATAGATAATATATACAAGTAATAAGTAAAACCATTAATATATACAAGTAATAAGTATATAGATAGATATACATTAATATATAGTAATGATTGGTAATAAATGGTCATATTTACAACTAGAAATAAAAAATGTAGGTTTAAGGCTCCTAAAATTCGTATTAGAATTGTTCGCAAGGACCGTGGTGCAGTGGAATAGCAATTTTAAAAGTGATATTCTTCTGAAGGTTGAAGGTTCAATCCTCAATGTGAGCGACCGAAATATACATTTGCGAATTACTTAGGTCCTCTATCCAGTCAAGAGCACACTAACCCCGTGAAGTAAATAGAGGGTTCTGCTCGAAATTCCGTCCAAATTCCCGAGTTCGACAGAAACATTCCCGAGTTCGACAGAAACATTCCCGAGTTCGACAAGATACACCTGAAGAAGGTCGGAGGTTATATCGACTGAAACGTTGGGAAAATCACTCTCAAGATGAGAGCAGTAGTCCGATGAATAATAATACAAATAACCCATTCTCATCTAAAAAATTCAGAAACGTCTTAACATATGTAATATGAAAAATTTACGCATGCGCAATAGTTTACAAACAGACACTTAGACACTTATCAACCTTTTTTGTAGGATGAACACCGATTAAAATGTTTTCCATATGTTTGAATATCCTATATACATAATTTAAAGTCTGTAAAATAAAAATTGTTAAGTAATTAGATTGAGATTTGTTCTAACACACATTTTCACTTTCATAGATATATAGGCAGATTAAGTTTCTGCTTCCCCATCTTTTCTGCTTTTCCACGTGATATGCTTCATTACAATAGTGTATTTATTTCCTATATAAATCACTCTGACATAGGCTTTCACTTATTACAAGATAAACTATTGCGTATTATGAGTTTATTTGTCATATTGTTAGAGTTATAACCTTCTTCCATTTATTTTCAATAGAAGATTTAATTTGTATTAATTGAATTATTTAAATTATTGTTATAATCTTAAGTGTTATTAAGTGTTATTAAGTCAATGTTTCGCCGTTGTACCCTTCGATCTTCTTTAGTTATATCTTGTCGAACTCGGCAATCTTTCTGTGGAACTCGAGAATCGTCACGAAATTAAGGACGAAAGTTTTTATTTAATTTATGGGGCAAGCATGTTCTCGTTCCACTAGCCATTAATGTATAGAATGCTTGAGTAATTCAGAATTGTATTTCTATTGTCAACACTGTGAATTGAACTGTCAACATTTAGAAGATTGTCGCAACTAAATTTTACCTAGCACTCATCCGTTATGCCACGGGTCCTTTCGGGGATCACTTATTGATATGATTAATTGCATACAAATCGACGTATATAACACGTGTTTGTGCATGTTATCACATAAATTACAGAATTGCTATAAACTCGCAGATGTCTATCTCATATTCTATGACGCTATCAAATTTTGACAATGGCGAACGATGTACGAATAACATTTAATCATCTGTATTGTGATTTCACTTATTTCATCGCTGTCCAGTGTCTGGTACAGACATATCATCATAAATATCGCAGAAGCATCGCTTTTAAGCTAACCCAATCCAATAGCTTTCCAATATTAATTATCTTTGAATTACACTATCTTGTTACAGGTAATCTCAACGGTTGCATGGTGTCAATCGAAAGAAAAACCATCATTTTATGTGTCCATTAATCGTCGGCCCGCTCTATTGTTACATCCACCCTACTTCTTGTTAAATGTGCGATAGGAGAAATGGGCGCCAGAACTCCTGTGATCTATATCGTCGATGAGAGACGGATTTAATTAAGCGATAGATGCTCAAATAGGCTCCTGCCCCATAAGCTGGGGCTTACAACCTGCTTCTGTTTACATATTTAATATAATGTTTCAAAGCCGCCGATGTTTTCGCTATCATTCTGTTATGTAGAGTTTGGAAAATTCTAGCTTACTTCTACAGCGTGAGCGAAGTACTGCTTCTCTTCCCTTAGTTTGTCCTCCTTTATATACGATAACTCTTGGCATTTGACGTGGCTAATATTGTTCTCCTCTATACGAACACCACACCTCTCGCGTCATTCCTTTCCTGATTTCCCCGTGCTAGTAGCAGAGATTGCGCACGTTTTGTTTCTTTGAGATTCGATTGTTTGTAGCATGTACACGTGACGGTAGAGTTACTGTGTCTATTCAAAGTGCCATAGAAAAAGGAATCACTTGCATCTATGCCCAGTGCTTGTTTACTTTGTTTCTGTCCAATTGTCACAAATCTCACATTCTCTGAGGACATGAGAGAACAGACCGGTGGTGGGCCTGTTCTTACTCTGGCTCGCGGATCTTTCACATAGCGTGACATTTTGTCGACTGATATGTTCTTTTTTACTTAATTTTGGTCACTCGTCATAATCCATCATTTGTAATATATCGTCTATGTTGAGCTGAAAAAGCTCCAACTAGAACTTGCTCCCATACTTACAAAGCTGTTTAAGTGTTGCCTTAAGGAGAAGTGCTTCCCACCACCCTGGAAAACCTCATCAGTATTCCCTGTATTTAAAATTCAGGTGGAAAGTCATCTCCCTTTCAGTACAAACCAATAAGTCTCCTTTGTGTCATGAGTAAGTTGTTTGAATCCATATTAAATAAAGAAGTAGTCAACCACCTCAACAGAAATAACCTTCTCAGTGACATGCAATATGGTTGGCGCAAGATATACAGCAGATGTGCTGACGGTTATATCAAATAGGATTAGTGAATCTCTTGACAAAGATTTCCAGCTACGGTATGCCTGGAAATGTTTTCTCTATCATTAAATAATTTCTCTCTGATAGGTTCATAAGAGTAGTGGTTGATAGGCAGAAATCAGAGGCCCACAATATTAATCTGGAGTACCCCAGGGTCCATCCTGTGCCCAACTCTCTTCCTGATCTACATCAATGATTTCCCAAAACATATACTTAAATCATTCGTTGATATCTATGCTGATGACACGACCATCTATGGCAACACAGCAAAGGCTGTAAATGACAACGTTCTCTCTAATTCTCTCTCCTCTGATCTTGAGCGCGTGGTACAATGGGGGAAGAGGTGTCTGGTCACTTTTAATGCATCCAAAACCAAGCTTCTATCTTTATATCATCAACGCTCTGATCCCCATCTGGCATCAATTGAAATGGATGACTCTCGTCTTGGGGAGGCTGCATGTTTGACAAGCTTCTGGGTTTGACCTTTACTACAGATCTGAAATGGAGCACGTACATCAAATCTGTTGCCAGGGATGTTGGGAAAATGATGGGATCCTTCTACCGCTCCAGAAGATATCTCACTACTGATGCAATTCTCTATCTGTATAAAAGCCAAGTACGTCCAAGGATGGAGAACTGCTGCCACATCTGGGCAGGAGCTGCTAAAAACAACCTATCCTGCCTTAATAGAGTACAAAATAGACTTCGTGGTTTTGTGGGGATGCCCTTTTCTCTTCCCTGCAGCCTGTCTCCCACAGAAGAGACGTTGCGAGCCTGTCTTTGTTTTATCGTTATTTTCATGGCAAGTGCTCATCTGAGCCCCAATCTCCCGTCCTCCCTCGCCAATCTTTCACGAGAAACACCCGTCTGGCTGAAACTACTGTCAATAATTTTCCTCACTCTCTAAATCAAAACGTAGATTCCATGAGAAAAGCTTCTTTCTCAGAAGTGCACGATTGTGGAATTCTCTTCCGTTCGCTTGTTTCCCACCTGACTACAACTTGGATGTATTCATATCCAACATAAACAAATTCCTGACAAACCGCCCCCTTAAGTAAGACACTCTATTAAATCTCCAATACTAATGATTACTACAATACTATCTCATTGATTACTGTACACGCAATATCCTTATCCCTGATTGGCCTCCGGGCCTTGATAAGTGGTGACCCCCCATGTAAAAAAAGCCTTTCCCCACACGCGGTCACCTGTTTGTTGTTGAGTGTGTCTCGCTGCCGATATTCCACTAATTTCTTTCATGCAATAATGATATACCATGTTGGTAGAATATGCAGCAGAGGATTCGTCAGCCTTTGGCGTGACGTTGTACCAGAATATTGCTTCCGGTATAGTACATTGTTTTCTAGCTGCGATCTTTTGTTACAGTTCTATAATATTCCTCGAATATGGCACAGTAAAATCGAAATCTGATCTTACACCCTTCTCAGAATTTTTAAACAAGCTGCTCTGAAAGGCAGTGTTTACATCCATCAGAATCTCCGTCGAGGAAGGTGTCGACATATAGTAAATCAAGTTGTGTCGCAGTTAATCGATGTCAGAAAATGGTCACAATAGCAATGGGTAATATCGATTACTATTCGGTGCCACGCCTGACACAGATTAGGGGAAATTATTAACTGTAGTTGTAGCTAGTCGAATGATTTGTGAAAATTTTGCAAGAGGGCCAATATAGATTGAAATTGAGTCTACCGACCGCCATAGAAATATCGATAGATAAGACATTTTTATATGCCAAGTACTATTGCTCAAGAGACAAAGTACCCGTTAATAGATCTACTTATGCTGTTTGATATTACAGTTAGTATATCACTTGTGAATCTCGCACGACAAAAATTTTATCACTTGTCACCTAGTAGGCTAGTTTGTTGAGATGATTGGAAACCGTCCCTTTTGTCAAGGGTTACAGAAGAGGCACAGGAAACTGATAGGTCTGTACTGAGGTACAGAGGACCGGGCTCCAGTATGTGTTTTTTAGTATTGGAAAATTAACCAAGTTTAATAGTTGTTGCAAAGCATAACTCATTTATGCAGCGTTTGAAAATCTTTGTAAAGTTATAATCTAATCCCGCTTTATGAGCATTATTATTGGGATGTAAGCTCCAATGCTTTTCTAGAATTAAAAAAGTCCTTATGAGTTTAGCAACATTCTGAACGAAGACTCTTCTTGAAATTTTGGCGATAGACCCTGACGACATACATTTTATGCAATTACAGCAATCAGTCTACTTGAATATGTATATTCCTTTGTGATGTTAGAGTCTTCATACAAGCCTTACACCAATATTTTTTTAAATATTGAATTGATAATTATAGGGACTTTAAATTAGGAAATATATTCTATAAAAGCAATTGTATGTTTCTATATCCAACTAAACGTTCCAAACTGCAAGAGAAATATTAAAAAATGAGATATATTCATTATCAGAATAACTCTGGATATATATCTTCAGAATATAAAAAAATATTAATTGCTTGATCCTAAACTAGTGTAGGGAGTGTTAGGAATATATATTAAATTCTCTGATGATATAAGTAAATATAAGGAGATTTCAATTTTTGCTGAAATAAATATACATTAAAATATAATCCGAAAAATTGGTTAATTTACATATTGTAAATAATAAATAACATTCGCGTGGAACTTCACTCGAACGAAAATAGGACTATATATTTTCATTCATTATTAAGTGTTACGAGAATAAAACATAACGATGGAAATGTTAATAAGGAGGTCCTTGCATGAAATTCACTTACACTAGGTCTATGATGAGTACATCGTTCAGCACTCTATCTAACATTAAACCCTGTAAAATCTATACATTAACATAGAAATAGATAGAATGGCATTATGGGTTTGATGGGAAAACCGTTTTCTATTAGATCCAAGCAACATCAGGTCTCTACAAAGTAGTTATACTTTCCCTCATTTGAAATCAACCATAAAATAAAAAACAAAATAGCTGCAATCTGTTTAGTTTCACCAATGGTTGTCCTGTTTTCTCTAAATTTAATTGACAGTATTCTGACTCTGCTTTGTATCACATCTTGGCAGTAAAAATAATAAATAATGAAAAGGCATATATCCAAATTCTTCAGCATTGTAGAGATAAAACCAAAAGGATATCCTAGCAACAGCTGAGATATAAATCGTCTGCCTGATATTTTGAAAAAAAAAAACACCACATAATATTGCGTTACTCGATTACGTAGTTCGTGTGTGGAAAACGCGTTTATAATGTTTGATAAATAGACCGCAACAATATTAGACACATTCGAACACCTCGAACATTTGTTATGTACTTTCGTTTTCCAATGCATTGAGAATATTGCAATACTATCGATTACGTCCACATTTGTAGTTTATAAAAATATAATTATATTGTTAACTCTTGAGTATAAATATGTAATTTATTTGTAATTTTTAATTGAAATGATATCATATATCTAAGAATAAGCATTAAATGAGACCTTCCCTTTACGTACCCATTCCCCTACGGTGTGGAGGTCATTTTCTAAGGATTCGACCATTGTCTTGGATTTGTGTACATCCGTTCCTCCCTCATACATGTTATAGAGTAGCAAATATACCCACCTCAGACTCAATATAATCGAAGAGGTCATTGATTAATATCAGGAAAAATATTGATCCAAGGATCGACCCTTGAGCTTTCCCGAATTAATGTTATGCTGCTTAGATGAACGTCCATCAATGAGAAGCTTGATGGTCCTATTGCCTGAGAAGAATATAATTATATCTAGTATTCGTTCAGGTTTACAATATTATTTAATTTTTAATTAGCAGTCCTTCATGCCAGACTTTGAAAAAGGCCTTGCAAATATTGAGGGCTACAATCCTGGCTTGACCGCCTTATCCAGTGTATAGTATATGTGCACAGAGATGACCGTAAAAATATCAGCAGTAGAACGACATTTTCTAAGTCCGTACTGTTTGTCAAAAAGAAGATTAGCAATTATAAATTTTCCAGAAATCGCAAGTTCCTATCTTCTGTGATGCTGTGCGTTCCTTAGTTATTTCAGCATGCCTTCTTTTGGCTGTGGTTTTTACTCTCTGACAATGATTTCTAGTATCTATAATATTTTTCGTTTTTGCAATTGATTTATGACATAAGAGACGGCGGGGTACATGCTGTCTTTGTGCAATGGCAGCTGCACAATATGTTAACCATGGGGGTGAGTGATGCTTTCCATAATACTTCCGTACGGGCCATGTGCTTCAATGCCCGCGTTGCACCATTCAGTTGTCCCATGATCACACTGTTCAGCAAAGAGAGAAAAGATATTGGTTCATGGGGAATCTCTGATATGTTCTCTGATAACTTCCCAGTTATCCTTTTGTAGTATCTTTTTGTTTTGAGAAATGACTTCTCACCTTGGAGTCGAGACTTGAGTGCGATGTTTACTGATACCACTATATGGTCTGCGTTTCTGGGTGGATTGTGGGAATGTTTACACAATCCTCAGGTACTGTGGTAAGGAATAGGTCTAGCAAGTGAAGCTTTTTGGTGGTCATGATCTAGGAGGCGTGTTGAGAACATGATTGTCTCTGTGAGGGAATGGGCTATAGAGACGTTATAAGTAGTATCCTACTGCATCTGTATAACCTGACAAAACAAGCCAATTCTTATGGCCGACTTTACAGTCACTACACACATGTATTTGGGCATTACTATCTAAGCAGAATGTTGCATCTATACTATCGGAGGCAGAATCGATTAGAGTACAGTCTTGACTTGAGGAAGAACGGTAGAGAAAATATAACCAACGCACTCATAAAAGGCTTATCGAAATCACATAAAGACCTGATCATTCGATTCCAGACGTTGCCTTCTAATAAAGGGGAGGGTGCTTCGAATATAGACTCCAAGCGAGCACATATATATGTTCGAGTCTTTACGGCAGAGAGGGAAATATCCTGTCATGTTAAAGTAGTTAGAGGGGAATGAGAAGGATAGGTGTGTTTAACTTTATGCTAAGATATCCGGGGATATATAATCTATATATCAATAAAAGTGAAATTGTCTGTGTGGGTATCTGTGTGTGTACATTTCCCTGCCAAACTACTCTGTCAATTTTCAATCTGCACACTCGAGATTTAACATAAGCGAAATTGCGATTTGGGAAAATCGATTTAATCGGTTTTCGTAAAGAGGTTCTGCTGCCAAAAGGTCAAAGTTCAATGATTTGACCTTTGAAAACACTTGAAATTTAAGATGTAGGTTACTTGGGCCTGGATCAGACTTTTTCATTTGATTTGAACCAAAAACAATAAATGGTTAGGAGTCAAAATTGGGGTCAAAGTTTAAAAAACTTACCACTATGATCACTACCAAATTACTCAGCTTATTTTTGGTCTAAACATTTGAAATTTAACAGAAAGTTTATTCAGACATAGGGTAAGAGTTCAAAAGATTTAACCTCTGCGGTTTCTAGCAAACTATTCAGATAATTTTGGGTCTAAACATTTGAAACTTTACGTAATAGGTATTCAGACATGCAGCAAGCTTTTAATCAACTTTTGCACAAATATTTGGCTGCCAAGAGGTCAAATTTGAAAGAGTTGACGTTTGCAGACTCTATCAAACTCTTCCGCCAATTTGGGTATAAACACTTGAAATTTTAGACGAAGATTACCTGGACATGAGTGAAACCTTTTAATACATATATTTATATATACACATAAAGCTATGAGAAGTACATAGGGCCCGAGCAAAATCGGGCTGAACTACTAGTTTAATAATAAATGTTTTATATATACAGTTCACTTTTATTGCTATATATTTGCTTTTTATGCAACTTTCTTAGAACATTTTTCTAATATCAGTGTCATTTGCCGGCGAAAATAGTATATTCGTATACTATCGTTGAACAAATCAGGACTGCTATAGCTTAAGTGCAGTTCAAAGTATGCGCTAAAACAAGGGTCGGATGCCGACGTCCCGCGAACCGGATCCGGCTCAGGAACTCGTTTAGATTGACCCACAAGTTTGCTTATTTATGACTTTTTTAAACATGAGAACAGAGGCTTTATAATTCAATAAAATGCCCGCGTTTATCTTTATTTCTGATCTGCTTTACTAAGTTTGAATTCTATAATCGAAAAATCATGATCAAACCCAAGCATCTTCAATCCTGTGTAAAATAATAAACATAAAACAAAAATTAAAACCGATTTAACCGATCAACCAGCGGTTTACATTAGGCGACGATAGCCTCAAAGGGGCAATGTTGTCTCACTCTGTTTTCTATTTCTTTCCTCTAACCACGACTCTTCACTTACCCCTGACACCTACTCCATGTAAGTTGCTGGAGTCCTTGTTGTTATCTTATTGTACACCCCATCTTCTCAAACAAGAATCTTTCTGTATTTTGCTATACACTGCCTCCTATGCTATCTCATCAAATTGTTTGGCCTAACTATCTCTCGCTCTCTCTCTTTCTACCCTCTCTCTCTCTCTCTCTTTCAACATATATTCTTGTAAGTACGAGGGAAAAATGTCTGACGGTACAATTTTATTTTTCATACCACCATTGTTCAAAATAAATCCCCCACACTAGAATGTGTTATATATTTTTATGAAACTAAATAAAAAATTAGTGTTCTATTTAATTATTAAAACAATCAACTGCGCTTTTTTCATAAAATCTCCCCTTAGGGCCAGTCGACGGCCTCGGTAAAAATCACTTATTGTACCTTGTAGAGTTTTACTACTCATGTGAACAAACCTTAAAACATATTTATTCAATTCAACCTGTATCTTGTTTTGATTTGCTTGCATATATTATTTATGAACAGATATCTATTTTGATTATCTGGAAAGATTGCTGAAATTTATAATTCATTTAAAAGGTATTTCAGCTCATTAACTCATGGATTTATTTTTATGTAGTGAATCGTAATATTTTTCTATTATAATCGATAAGAGCAAAAACTACACAACTTGCTGTCTTTGTTCGATTATTGACTTTTGCTTTTTATCTTTTTAAGGGTTCATTCAATTAATCTCCATTAAGGGAACTGCGACCGGAGCGGATTTTTAGAAGCTTTGTTAGAAATTATGACAGAAACTGAGTTTGATTTCCCGAAGCTAATTACAATCACAACTGATTGTGTTCCAGCAATAATAGAAAAAAGGCTTTGTACAATACGATAGGAACACGTAAAAAGCCTTGTAAACATTCATAAGAATATCCATAACAAAACAGTGTGTGCCAACATATTAAAGTATTAAAACGTTATAGATGTTGTAAAACTGTGTATTTGATTCTGTCTTTTAGATTGAATTATCGACAATTTAAAAATTTCTCATTTGATACTCATTCCTAATATGGTGACCTTGCTTATTTTAGCTATGTACGGTGGCTTAGTTGAGAATAGATGTTAAAATAAATACTTGCCTTACATAAAAAGTGACGATTTTCCTCTAAGGTAAATGTGTGGATAATTTTTAAGTTCTACATAATGTTTGGTTCGCAAATTTAACAGTCACTGTAGACACACTGACTTATTTTTTTTTTACATGGGTATCACCACTTATCAAGGCCCAGAGGCCACTCGAGGATAAGGGTTAATAGGTATACATTAGTCATTGTGATTTTAGCATAGTAAACAGTGGGAATTTTGTAACTTGGATTACTGAGAGGGACGATTCAATTAGAACTTGTTCACATTGGACTTTTTCTTTTTTTTCATAGGTATCAACACATTATTAAGGCTAAGAGGCCACTCAAGGATAAGGGTTAAAGAGTGTACAGTAGAAATTGGACAATATAATAATCATTGGTAATGAAAATTTGTTAAATTTGATAACTTATATGGAACGGCTCATCAAGAACTTATTTACGTTAGACTTGAAGACAACCATATTGTAGTCAGCCGGAAAGCAGGAAAACGGAAGACAATTCCACAGGCGTGCAGCTCTAATAAAAAAAACTTTGTTCATGGAATCTACGTTTAGGTTTAGGCACAGATAAAGAGTGGGGGAATTATTGATAGTGTTTACAGCTAGACGAGTGTTTCTTGTGAAAGTTTTGCGAGGGGGGACCATAGATTGAAGCTCATTCGAACACTTTCCATGAAAATAACGATACATCAGATACAAACTCACAACATCTCGTCTGTGAGATAGAGGTTGCAAGGAAGATAAAAGGACATCTCCTACGAGGCTACGAAGTCTATTTTGAACTCTATCAAGGCAGGACAAGTCCTTTCTAGAAGCTCCTGCCCAGATGTGGCAACAGTATTCCATCCTTGGACGTACCTGGCTCTTATATAGATAAAGAATTGCATCGGCAGTGAGATATCTACTGGATCGATAGAAAGATCCCACCATTTTTCCAGCGGCCTTGGCAACAGATTTGATGTACGTGTTCCATTTAAGATCAGGAGTAATGGTCAAGCCAAGAAGCTTGTCAAAACTTGAGGCCTCCTGAAGACGAGAGCCATTCATTTCAATTGATGCCAGATGGGGATCAGAATGTTGATGATGTAAAGAGAGAAGCTTGGTTTAAGATGCATTAAAAGTAACCAGCCACTCCTTTCCCCATTGTACATGCTCAAGATCAGAGGAGAGAGAATTGGAGAGAACTTGGTCGTTTACTGTCTTAGATGTGCTACCATAAATGGTAGTGTCGTCAGCATAAATGTCTACAAATGATGTAAGGATGTGATTTGGAAGATCATTAATGTAGATCAGGAAAAGAGTTGGCCCAGGATGGACCCTTGTGGGACACCGGCATTAATACTGTGGGCTTCTGATTTTTGCCCCTCAACTACTACTCTTATGAACCTATCAGAAAGAAATGATTTAATAATTGAGAAGACATTTGAAGTATATTTGAATCATTTACATTTTCCACTTTGGGGTTATAATGAGCTTATAATCATATTGATTTCGTAAAATAAAAAAAACATATGAGAACTAAGAAATAAAAAAATAACTTATTTCTCGTCATTCCAAACAGAAAATCACATGATTTCAATTATTTGTGAATGTAATTCAGGATTTGTGAAATTAATTTGTAGACATTCACTTGCATAAATATGATTTCAAATTATTTGCTACGCCATTTGATGTGGGAGTGGAGACAGCATCGAAATGTTTTTAAATAGATATCATAGAAACGCAATCTACAAAGTTCCGAATTTAATTCCAAAGATAGTTCCTTAATTGTTTTTTACACCAAATATATTTTTCCAAAGACAAAATATTTTGAATTAATGATCGGCGCAAAAATATTTGTCTGGACATAGCAATCAATGCGAACAGTTTTTTTTCCAAAATTGAAGCAAACTTATAACAAATTAAGAACAAGTTTGCCTGATGACCATCTTGATATAATCTTGTTCCTAACCTAAACAAGTTTGAAACCAAATATTGTGAAAGTCTCCATCAATAAAAATCACCAACTTTTCTATTACTTCTTTTATTGTTGATAAAATAACGCCGCTGCTACATATTTATAAACAAATGCTTTTTAAAATATTTTCAGTTAAATAAATATTAGTTTTTAACTATTATCTTCATGCGTTTTAATATAGATTATTTTATTCAACACCTATAATTAAATGTGAATATGTCAATATTTCTCAATTTAACTATGTCGTCAATCTTTTGATGACATTTATATTATATGTTATTTTTTCATCGCTATCTACATATCTCAGTACATTTAAAATATTAGAATATCTAATATTATGTTTATAAGACTTGTATAACCTTTAACGTTTTACCACGTCGCGTTGATTACGTTTGATGTAAAATAATAAGCGATGAGAGAGGGACTGACGTACAAAATCGAAGAAATCTAAAGACAGTTATACATACGCGCATAATACATAACTGCCTCATGAATGTGTGGCTTATGCAGCCTGTATATTTTCGTAAGTGTATAGGTTTTCAACTATTTCTACTTGTATGCATAGTTATATGTGTTTTACTTAGTGTGGGTGTTGTTAGTTTGTAGTGCAATTTTCAATAACAGTTCAATACTACATGTAATAATATTATCTATTTTTCTTTCGGTAGATTTATTTTAAAGTATTTTGATGTTCCATAAGGAAAACTAATTTTTCTTGGTTATTTTTTAATTTTAAATTTCTTGTATTGCTGATTTCTCAATTTTTATGTTCTTATTTTTAAATGTTTAGTTTGAGATCGGTCCGCATTTGTAATTAAAAAAGAATATTGATTGCCTTCATCCAGTCCACGATCAGTTATTATAAGACGATCCGGCCTGCGAGTTGAATGAGTTTTCGAACCCTTGTACTAAATTCCGCCACTTAGTTTGCAAAATACCAACAAGATCCGCTGTACTTCATGACGGTCACAGAGAAAATTGAATTACTGTTTTAATAAACATCATATTTATATTGGAAAATATTAATGTATCCTGTTGTTTATTTGTATATACTCTATAGAAATATCTTTTCTCTACGATACGTTCTTTTGGTTAATGTAAAAGGATATATTTCCTACTAGTGGATTCTGCATAATCGAGAATTAAATTATAGTGATAAACTTTATAGAATATTTCTGCTTATAACGTAACATATCTTTTCTCTCGAAAATGTAAGAGACATTTATTGCTCTGAAATGTTTTGGTTTTAGAGACCTCACATTCTATGCACGTTTGATAACTTTGAAGGCATACAATACATTAACTTCGTTATGGTTCACTGAATTACTTCATGAAGTCTTCATCTAAACACGGAAATGTGTGTATGTGAAAAGTAATAAACGATTTACTTGTCACTTAAAGTAGGCCAGAGGAGCATGAAAGCAAATCAAAACTAAAGAAGCTTTAGCTAAGTAAACTAATAGTAATAATGCTTGATTAATAATGTGGCATCAAACTATATATTAAACAGAATATACTACTCTATTTCTTTTTTATGTATGATAAGGATAGGAGCAGGTTTGAAATAATCATGTAAGACACGAATAACCACGCGTATAATTTAACGCCGACTTTGAATTATTTGAAAGGTCAACGATGCATTAAATATCAAACAACGTACTCGCATTCGTTCTTTTTTAATTTTTGGCATTTATTGTGGAAGCTTAATTTTCTAAATCAGTGGAAACTTCAAGCAACGCCATGAAGCATGCGAATCACATAATCTGTAAATGTGATTTCTATAAAATAGATATTTCTGGAAAAACACTTTATATTATCTATATTAATAAAATTGAATACATTTTCATACAAGTTTCAACATTATATGATAATAAACACGTATGCACAAATTATACAGTTTCCATTTCCATTTTCTTTAGGTTGGTGAAAAAAATAATATCGTTTTTACATATAGTTGAACGTCAAAAAAAGAAATTATGTTTACCCCAACCTAATACTAAACCGTGTTATTATCTCACACACATAGAATTAGTTGTCGTTTAATTATTCTTATTTTTATCCTAGTGGATGTAATTTCTCAAATACATAATCAAATTGAGAGAGTAGCAAAAGCTACACGCTGTTGCAATGCACCCCTCATCCGTAAAACAAAATCACTGCATTCTGTTTACTAATGAAGTAAGTTTCATGAGATGTAGCCGACTATTTTTTACCTTTTACACGTCACAGTTTAATACATACGCCATTACGCTTACGGTTTTATTTAAGGAATGTTCCCTTATTCTTCCTGATTTAATGTAATGAAATAATGGAACGAAACATAGTGTTCACAATACCTGCATGTTATTGCTTTAGGAGATCGTATAAAACAAGCAGATCGCTTTGTACTAATATAGATGACTTCGCTTACTAATAACAGACGCGCTATTAATTATTTTCGATATTCAAGTTATATTCAGTTTTGACATATTTCGCTTATTATTGTTAGATCAGTGTAAAATACTTATATAAAGTCCACACTCCATAGGAGAATATGCTTCTACACATTTTGAACTTTACTACACTGTATTTTTTCAAACTAATCTTAAACAAAACTTACGATAAGTTTACACTTAGAGTTAAAAAAAAATGATTTAAATTCTTTTGAATTAGTCATCTCCAGAACAGAATAAAATAGAAAGGATGTGCATCTACAGAATTTAACTAATTTGAGTTTTTTTAACACTAAACATAAACCCAAGTTAGAGTTGGTTTTCATTTCAGTTAACAATATCATTCCGGTTCAAAGTCTGTAAAAGTAGCCCTTAACGATTATCGACTTTTATCAAAATAAGCTTAAACTAAATTTACGATTAATTTACTGATTAGTGTTAAAAATAACATACTGGTCCAAATTCTGAAGAAGAACCCCGATTTTATTTCCTACTTCTATATTTTGTTTAAAACTATTTTAATGCTTCAAATTCTTATTCATTACAAATCACAAACTTTTAGATAAAACTGATTCATCGGTTTTTACAATAGAAAACTATTAATACTATTTAAGGCAATATCATAATTACAAATAATAAAAACTGTAGTAATGATATTGGAGATTCTAACAAGTAAATTGACATTTTATTCGATCATTTAAAGACTTTCAATTTCACTTCTAATTTAGAACAATCGCAAAATAATTGTTTTTATACCGTTAACTGAATATAAAAATGAATGACTCATTTGTGAAAACATCGGCATGCATTATAACGGATTTAATCTGATAATTATATTTTAATCTATTGATTTTTACTTTTATTATAATTGGAAAATAATATCAGGTTCACAGAATAAAACACATAGAAAAATCGATTTTATTGTCTTTGAAGCTATAGTACACCTATTTGAAGGTGAGGTTATTATTTAAAAAGTATACCTACCCAAAAACGGTTCTAAAATCTATTTTCACTCGATTTGTATTCCATAATTGTATAAATTGCTTAATTTTCTTAAATTGCCCTTTTTCCCGTTGTCAAATTCCCCAGGCAACGACACAACTCAAATGTTCTTAATGAATACAACATTTTTTCAGTACAATTACCAAAGTCTAGAACGATTTCTCATTCATGGAACAGTATAGAAAACGAACAACCAATGATTACAGTGCTGTCCAATACTGATTCGTTATCATTTTTATAGCTTTATGTGTGAGGTGCGAGATTAATTATTTACGGAAACCTCGTGTACCAGCGTTTTTGGTTATATTCAATAATTTCCCTTTTTAAGCCTTTCTATAAAACATGTATGCCAAGAGAAGTTTTATTTGATTTTTTCAAAATTTATTTTATGGTGTGAGAAGAGATTTATTTCACGAATTACTGCCACGAAATACTTCCAAAACGCACCATGAGATAGTTATAATATCCTTCGAATTTTTCAAAAGAAAGAGTCTAAAATACACTGCTTATAATATTTAAAAAATACCAGATTAAAATCGTATTTACAATATCGACACCTTAAAACAATATCCTTATGCAATGGCTACATATAATGCGCATTATGTATTAAATAAATCTACCAAAAATCAAATGATCTTCAGATTTTAACAAAACCATCGGCATTTATTGAATTTCAAATTAATTTATAAATAAAATGCAGTATCAAAATATGTGTGAGGAGAAGAATGCTCTATGATTTAATGTAATAACTCGTTCGAGGTCTATTTTACGTTTATTGGTAAATAAAATGTATTTTTTGTTTAATAAACTTTTTGTACTTGATAACACTCATATTTCATTTAACGCAATCTGAAGAAAATATATTGCAATCCTTCGAAATGTTAACATTATATATGGTGAGTTTATATTTAGTTTATATGTTTACCATGCATTCGTATATAAAAATGCAAATAAATGCAATATTATTATATCTTGATACAAATTTTAATTAATATAAGCGATAATATGTTGAATTGCGGGGATGAGAAACATTCTGGAAAATTTTAAATTTATTAAAATTTCACTTTTTGGCAATGTCTTCTTTAAACCAGAGAAATGTGAGTAAACGGAGCATATTTATTTCTAATTATTATAATTTAGTTTCATTATTCATATTGTACTTTCTATCGACTCGTAAATATAAAATGCTTATAAAAAGATTCGTGAAGTATACAAAAGTTATGAAATCACCTATGCTATTGCGAGCAATGGACGTTCTTACTGGCCACTATAAAAATGATTGCATACATTCATTCAAAAGTAAAACTTACTAATATTTTTAGTTATAATGCTCGTATATAACCTCGGGTAATACCAGCAAATGGTCCATACTAATGTTATTGTGCTAGACGCATGTTTATCTATACTTTATTGCAGGATATCGTTTTGGCGTTTTGCGATGAAATATGAGCTTAGGTATAATTAAGACTACTCAGAGTGTTACATTAGGATGTAATTCTTTAGTTTTTTTTTACATGCAGTTCACGATTTATCAAAGCCTAACGGTCACTCGGGGATAAGGGTTATATGTGTACAGTAATCAATGGGATAGTGTAGCAATAGTATTGGAGAATTGGTAATGTCCCATTACTTAGGGGGAGGGCGGTTCATCAGGAATTTGTTTGTGTTGGACTTGTATCGCCGTCTGTATATTTTGTAGGTTTTAATCAATATTTGTCAATACGTGTGGTTGTCTATATAATGTGTGTGTACGGAATATATATTTATAAATGTCTCTTATCGTCTAGTGCGTAAAACAGTTCAACAAATATAAACAATTTACAAACCGTTGCTTAGGAAACAAATGAACCTTTTTCTGGGGGGTTATCCACGCCAAAAAATAGGGGAGAACATACATTCTTCCGTCAGTTAGTTTTTGCTGATAATCTGTACGCTGATAAACATCTCGATATAGAATAACAACAATCCAAATCATAATCATCCATATTCTATTGTCCCAACAGTCAATAATTTTACAGATCTTGTTTCATCAACCATAACTGTGTAACGTATTAAGTAATTCGCAATTGTATTCCTAGTATCTCTAAGGTAAAATACTTAAATTCGGTTGTAAGTGATACTCTTCTTGGGAATGAATGTCAGCTTCTGGTGCGAGTGATACTGAGCATAAAATTGTGAAATATTGAAGACTTTTACTCGGTTCAGCAGACAGAAAGACATCATGCTAATATTGATAATCAAATATTTAACACAGCACGATAAAAGCCTGTATAATTATAAGTGAGCAATGGAAAATTATCGTTTAATCATGGTAGACGGCCATATCGGCGAATATTTTGAAAACAACATATATTGTAGTAGCATATTATAGGTGGTAATTATATACATAAGTGTGTATGTATGTGTGTGCATCAGTGTGTGCATCAGTGTGTTTCTGCGTGTGCTTGTACATGTGTATGTGTGTATAGTCGTGTGTGTTTTCCTGTGTGTTTCATCTCCATATATAATATTTTGATTACAGAAATTTCCCTCTGGACCAGGCAACAAATAAAATTCATTATGTCTAGAATATTAGCCACTATCTTATCTCACTTTAGAACGAAATTTTAGATACATTTACTCGTTATAATAAAATCCGACATTGCATCCTACGAGTAACAGCATTACAATCGCACCATCTTTAGAGAAAGTAGTTCTTATTTTCCCCTCTAAATATTAAGTCCTTCTACAGCCACATGTCGACATTGAAAATATACACGTTCTATAGATGTACGCTTACACCCCCATAAACTGGCCAAGACAAACACATATATACCATTACCTTTCCCACATCATAGAATCACTAAATAATGACATCTCCTTTTGAAAGCCTGCTGCCTTTGATTCGTCGTTCAATATTTCACTTATTTTATTTGTGTCCGTTAAAGCAAACAGGCTACCGTAATACTGTATCGTTTAATTTTTTTTTTAATTTGCAACAGTTATTCTCTGTTTTTTTGGGGGGGATCTAAAAGTTACTTTTTTTAATTACTGGATAGATATTGTTTCTGTCAAAACAAACAGCTTTTCGTAACACTGCTTTTCTTTATTTTCTCAGTGGCAACTGTTATTTTCTGGACGTTTTTGTTATAAAACTTTCCTTTCTTTGATTACTGTACACATATCGTTTCTCTCAAAACAAATAGCCTACCGTAACACTGTTTTTATTTATTTAGTTTCATTACCAACTGTTACTTTTGGTTTCTATTGCTATAAATATTCCTATTTCTTTGATTTACTGTGCACAAATATAATTTCTGTTTTGTTTCTTCGATGGAGAGTTAGTTGGTTATTATTTTACGCAGTAACCAGACCTCATTGAAACCATGAACCATATTTGGTCTGTTTGGCTACTATTGCATACTTTAACAAATTAATTATAGATTTTTACAAATTAATAACATATGCAGCAATGAAAAACATTCGCTACAGAAGGCAAAAGTACTTAAAAACAAATACAACCATAATAAATCGCCAAAAACAGAAATTTAACTACTAGTAACCTTAATATTATTCTATTGTTCCCATTTATTTGCCTACCCATCGAGAGCAGAGTTACACACAAGGTCGGTTTTTATAGTGGGAAAATCAACCAGCTCCCCACAAAAGGCCACTCTGGATAGGAACAAATTTTTAAAAAAATGTCCCAGCCATGGACGATTTCTCTTTCGCTGACCAAGGACAGAAAATTTTAAGTGCAGCATCAGGTTAGAAAGCATACAAATATAGCAACTTTTCTAACTACACATAATCGCACACAGATATAAAAATAAATCAACTTTTACACATAATGCCATTCTGCCAAAAAATATTTACAACCTCTTTGAATTATTGATGATCGCTCACCTATATTAACATTACATACGGGAACACTTAAAATTTTGCTACGCGGAGATCTAACAAAAGATTCAGAATTATTGGCATTTTAACACGCATTGCTAATTCTTTCCTTCCGCACACGTAACTGACATTAGTTTTGAATATTTTTTTCAACCTAAGAATGATTTGATTGAAAGCTCTATTCTGTGCTCTATGGATTATATGTTTGTCGAATATATCTTCCCTTCATGCAGTGCTGTTCTGATTTTAAGAGTTTGTCGTTGCGTATATATATATATATATATATATATATATATATATATATATATATATATATATATATATATGGAGGGTGTAAGAGAATTTAAATTATGCAAATTATGACTGACAACATTTATTGTTCGTACACAAGGAATACAACTTGAAATTAATCATTTCTTCATAAAGATAAAACGCCATAATATGTTCGATCACACTCGACTTACTTTACATTTCCTAAATTATTTTTTTAAATATTCTTACCATTTCACTAAATCTAATCGTATCAAATAGGCAATAATTATTTCTTCTGTACGCTTATTGTCTTTCCCATTTTTTATTTTGCTCTAAAGAATATTGAACAAAATCAGAGAACACCTTGCAGTGAAAATGTAAACTATGGCGTGCTTTTGTCTTGTCGACATTTGTTATTTAAATCACGTATCTAGTTGTAGTGTGTCAGCGACATTCTTATGACATTGTTTGGCACGTTTTTAATCGTTCAACTCATACATTTTCAACTAGCCTTGATGAAATAAAAATATGTTCCATTAAAATACCTCGAATCACTTTATGCATTTTAGTAACTTTTAGTACAAAACATCACTATCTATAGTAGTATCATATGAAGAATTGGTAAGAAAAATTATTTCAAGCAAGAAAGACAATCCAAGAACACTATTTACTAATAGTGAGTTAAGTAAAAAATATAATTTAATAATTTGCTTTAGAACTAACCTTATTTTGTAATTAGTAATCGCAATTGTAATTAGTAATACATTTTTAAATAAATATAAATATAAAAAAAGTGAAAAATATTAAAATAAATAGAAAACGTAGTATTGAAGTCATAATAATAATATTAAAAAATAAACATCTCGTATGATTAACGCAAATCATTAAAAATAAACAGCAAAAGAACGAAGGAAAGGAGAAGGAAGGGAGACGAAGAGTTAAAGAATATAGAAATGGTAGTGGCAACTGCAAATAAGAAATACGGAAATACATAAAGTAAGAAAAACTTATATGTAAAAAAAGCCAAGAAAAAAGGAAATAAAACGGAGGAAAGAACAAACATTGTAAGACATCTACAGTAATATCTTTAAATACTTCAATATTTTATATGAGATGAAAAGAAAAAAATTAAGAGAAAAAAATCGTTGTAATTAAAAAAGTTGGAAGTTAAATACTTGGAAAATCCTATAAATTCCTGGTAAAGCCCTGCGTTTTTATTGAGTAACTTACCTTATATTTTGTATAATACTTGTCTTGTATTCTGATGAGAAGCATTCAGCCCCGAAATGCCATAGCCTAAAGACGTTTTTCCCGCCTATGCTTTTCTATTTTTCTGATAATAAAATAAAGTTATATGGCACTTCTATTCGTATTATATTTAATATATTTAATAGCTTTTCACAATAGTGGTGAGTTTTATCTTGATAAGTTTGCAATGTTAAAATATATTATTTGTTACTCTCATTATATTTATATATATATATATATATATATATATATATATATATATATATATATATCTGCTGTTAATAACTTTATGTGAATATTTATATATACACATTACAAAGTAAGACCCATGTTCAGGTAACCTAGAGCTATAATTTCAAATGTTTAACCCCCAAATTTAATGAGGGGTTTGACAGATTCTGCAAACATCAACTTTTTCAACTTTTACCTCTTGGTAGCCAAATTCGCTCACAAAACTGAGTAAAATTTCAAATGTGTAGACCCAAAATTGGTTGATTAATTTGCTTGAGACCTCAAAGGTCAAATCTTTAGAACTTTGCCCTTTAAGCAGCCAAATTTTCGTCCCAAAACCAACTAAAATGCTTTCCCTATGTCTGAATACACTTTATGTAAAATTACAAATATTAAGACCATAAATTGGCTGAGTAATTTAGCAGAGGTCAATTTTTTTTAAAAACTTTGAGCCCAATTTTTACCTCTTAACATTTTATGTTTTGGGTTAAATCGAATAAAAAGCTTGTACCATGTTCAATAAACTTTTATCTAAAATTTCAGATGTTTATACCACAAAATTGGCAGAAGAGTTTGGTAGAGTTTTAAAAAATCAAGTTCTTAAAGTTTGACCCCTTGGCAGCCACATTTCTGGCCGAAAATAAAGGCGTTAAATGTACGGCATTGAAACGTAGAAATTTCCAAACCGGTATTTGGGAGTCTCATATATATATATATATATATATATATATAGTTATCCACATATAATACTCTTTCGCTGTATTACAGCTCATCAATGCGGCTAGACAGGCAACTTCCTCAAGTTAGGATTGAAACTTGACCGCCGGTACAGTCAAAGCATTGGACCATTACACCGATTAGCAGCTGCAATGCGAGCAGTGAATTAACGATGTTTTGGCATCGTCCGAATACCAGAGCTCGATTTGTTTACACAAAGAGCATTGTTTAATACGCCAATGATATATTATATATCACTTCCCAATATGGTCAACGCAAGAGAAGGAGCATTAAAGATGTCATGAAGTTGCAACAAAATCATCTATGTATATGAATTCGTATTATTGTGTTTGTTTGTTCGTTCACAATTTGATTAATATATACAAAACGTGTCTTACTTTAATCTTTCATTTATTTCTATATATAGTATGATATATGAAAAATATACAATTAAGAGATCACCTTATTTGCATATGATATTAAGAAAAATTGATTTTACTAAATAGTGGCATTTCTGTTAATGTTTTTAGCGAGAGAATAATTTAACGTATTCTATTTAAAATTGTTATTTAATAAATTTTAAACAATTATATTCACAATATATTTAATTTAATTTATTTTTGAATTAATATTTCCAACAGCGACCTTTTTTTAAACATTTTTTCAGAGTAGGTTGCCCCTAGATGCTATGCATGAAAAAAAAAAACAAAAACGTTCACTAAATATCATTTTGGAACGTTTGTAGCTGGAAAAATAACTCCGTGTAGATAGAAAAATGTTTGGATTTTATTGTTTTTTTTTTAAATATTAAAACAACAACAACAAAAAGAACCACAAAAAAATCCGAAAAGATTTCATTTGTTTTATGTTATTGCTTAAACGGCAATACAGAAATCGGTAATTTTTTACCATGCAATCTAGTGTCGTTTAATACCTAAAAAAATGAAGATCTATAAATTCCACAATTTACACTTTTTTCTTTTTTTTGCGTGATATTTCATCGATTACAAACTTAATTTTCTAATTAAAAAATAACTTTATATGACGTGACCCAGCGGCGTTTAACCCCTAAAAAATGGAGATCTACTTTTTTCAGTTTAATACATTTAAACAGCCTTTATAAATATTATGATAGAAGACATTTTTAAAAATATATAATATGCTATTGTGGGATTACTTTTCTATATAAATTTAATGTAAAATGAGCACCCAATTTTTGGCCACCAAACGTTCAACGAGACATTTCATCTCTAGCATTTTTCAAGTTTGGCGATTGAGGGGGAGGGTAAAATATGACAAATATAATTTGTATATAATTTTTATAATTTGCTTTTTTCTGGTGGAGGTGGGCGGGATTTACACTGGAAAGATAAAATAACGATACATTTAATTATTTTTTATGAGGCCATTCTCTACTTTCACCTAACAATTTAATAAACAAAACAAACCCCAAAATATGAAAAATTAAATTTTTGTGGGGGGGGGTATATTAGAGACATAAAAAGACAAATAAAAAGCAAGTCGGAAAGTCCCTCTTAAAAAGCAAATCGAAAATTTCCTTTTATTACAAAAAAACAGCCAGTAAAAAAAGTGCCCTTACAAAAAATAAAGGTAAATGTGTAGTTTAGCGCCGTAAATTATTTGACAGACAAACAAATTATAGAAACTATTTATTTTTATATAAAATATTATTAGACCCAAAGGCTGAAATAAAACAAAAGAAAATTCATTTTTACGTTTTTTTTTTTCATTTTTATTAGACTAAATGTGCACGCCTTACACGTTTAAAATTTGGCCTTTTTTAGATTTGCCAGATTGGCTTTTTTAAGGCCAAATTTGGCCTTTTTAGGCTCTTTAATTACAAAAAAATATGGCGACCAAAAACAGTTCATGAAAGAGCTTAAAAAGGCCAATCTGATAAACCTTAGAAAGGCCAAATTTTAAAAGCAATATCGCGGCATTGAATGATAATCATAGAAAAATCATGAATCATTAAAAACTAATAATAAATGACATTTTTCTGGTTTTATTTCAGGCTTTGGGTCTAACGATGTGTTTTATATAAAAATAAATAGTTTTTATATCTTTTTTTTGTCTGGCAAATAATTTACGCCGCTAAACAACACTTTTACCAAAAGAAAACATAAACGCACACATAAATTTTACAAACGTTATTTTTTTAGGTTCACAAAATCGTGAGTTTTCTTATGACAGTGATCCCCTCTGCCGAAATATCTGGGGGGCAGGGTATCAGATACTTCTTTTAGGGGGCGATTAATTTTACGTTTTTATCCGTTCTTTTATTTTTGAAATTGTTGTGGGGGTATCCACATTACCCATGATAAAATGATTATTATAGCAGGCGTGTTTTAAACTGAACTTTATGTCAACTCAGGCAACGGCGGGTAGCCATGCGTACCAAAGATTTAACCGACATAACTCCAATTCAACCAGACAGAAGTTTATAGAAGCTAGAAATAATTGTAAGAAAGAAATAGCGAGAGCTAAGAGAGAATTTACTGAAACCACTAGAAAACGCATCGAAGCACAGAAATTATGAACCGTGATTGTTAGAAAATCTATAACCGTTTGGTAAATAATGGACAATCAACAATTCCCCCACTATCCAACAATCATGAGGTTAGGTGCACGGCAACCGAAAAGGCTAACATGCTTGCCAGTCGGGTTGCCTCAAACTCCACATTGGACCCTGCAAACCAACCTCTCCCTGACTTTCCTTTGTGGACAGACGCTACACTGGATGATCTGAAAATCACCTTTCTCAGATGCATGATATCGTAAAAACCTTGACACTTTAAAACATGCGGACCCGATCTCATCACGGTTGTGCTATTAAAAAATGCTCTGCCGAGGTAGCTCCGGTTCTTAGCAAGCTAGACAACAAATGCCTTAACGAATCTTGATTTCTTGTCTGTTGGGAAACTGCTTCTTTGTAACCAGTTTACACGAATTCTGGAGAAAAAACTGACCCAAAAAACTATCGCCCTATTACCCTCCTCACACTTTTCGCCAAAATATTTGTGTCCATAATTAACCAAGCTCTAGTCCATCACCTTACAGAAACTGAACTTCTGAGCGACCAACAATATGGATTTTGGTGAACCGATTCCACAGCAGATATCCTAACTTTAATCTCCAAACGTATCTACCATTCACTGGACAAAGCAGGGAAGGGGAGAGTGGAAGCCTTAGATATATCTAAGTCTTTGACAGGGTATGGCACGCTGTTCTTCTTAGAAAAAGCAGATCATACGGTATCACTGGACGAATACGAAACATAATCAAATACTTTTTAAATAAGAGAAAATCCAGGTTATCCTCGTATATCTAAACAATATGATCTAACCGCAGGTGTACCCCCAGGAGTCTATTCTTTGACCTTTAATATCCTAATATACATAAATGACCTCCATGATTAAATTGCCTCTGAGATGGGTAAATATGCTGATGATACCACCCTCTATAACAGGCAAGACAAGGAAAACAAATGAACACTACTTAGATATAAATAAGTCACTTGTACCCATTCCCATCCTCCCCCTTCTTTTTAATGGAGAATAGATAATATAGTTGATGTGTTTTCGGAAGCTCCAGTAACTCTCGCTTCTCATTTTTTGTCTCTCAGTCCTCATTCATTGAGTGATTTTTCTGACAAAGGGTGAAGAAAAAGCTACTTAAAGGTCGGTAGTACTTGGTGAACAGTAGCCTGAGATGTCGGAAATTTTTCTGTCTCTATGTCCGTCCTTGTGGCCATGTCACTAGTAAGGGTGCTGGAGTTAATGTTTTGTCTGGGCTGACGTTATCCGCCTGATAGTCAGGGACCCGTCAAGCTGAATCCACTTTGAAAATTTTCCCCCACTCTTTATTTGTGCCTAAATCAAAACGTGGATTCCATCAACAAAGCTTCTTTCTTAGAACTGCACGCCTGTGGAACTCTGTTCCGTCTGCCTGCTTCCCACCTGACTACCACTTGGATGTCTTCAAGTACAACGTTAACAAAGTCCAACGTTAACAAATTCCTAATGAACCGCCCCCTTAAGTAAACACTTCATCAAATCTCCACACTAACGTAATGTTTTTTTTTTCACAGTGATCACCACTTATCAAGGCCCGGAAGCCACTCAGGGATAAGGGTTATTGCAAGTACATTACGTTAGTGTGGAGATTTGATGAAGTGTTTACTTAAGAGGGCGGTTCATTAGGAATTTGTTAACATTAGACTTGAAGACATCCAAGTTGTAGTCCGGTGGGAAGCAGGCAGACGGAACAGAGTTCCACAGGCGTGCAGTTCTAAGAAAGAAGCTTTGTTCATGGAATCCGCGCCTTGATCTAGGCACAGATATAGAGTGGGGGAAATTTTTCACAGTGGATTCAGCTAGACGGGTGTTTTTCGTGAAAGATTGGCGAGGGGGGGACCAGGGATTGGAGTTCAGACGAGCACCTGCCATGAAAATAACGATAAAACAAGAATAGGCTCGCAACGTCCCTTCTGTGGGAGAGGGGTTGCAGGGTAGGGAAAAGAGCATCCCCCACTAAACCATGAAGTCTATTTTGTACTCTGTCAAGGCATGATAGGCTGTTTTTGGCAGCTCCTGCCCAGATATGGCAACAGTATTCCATCCTTGGACGCACTTGGCTTTTATATAGATAGAGAATCGCATCAGTAGTGAGATATCTTCTGGAGCGGTAGAAGGATCCCACCATCTTTCCAGCGACCTTGGCAACAGACTTGATGTACGTGTTCCATTTCAGATCAGGAGTAAAGGTCAAACCCAGAAGCTTGTCAAAACACGGGGCCTCACCCAGACGAGAGCCATCCATCACAATTGATGCCAGATGGGGATCAGAGCGTTGATGATGTAAGGATAGGAGTTTGGTTTTGGATGCATTAAAGGTAACTAGCCACATCTTCCCCCACTGAACCACACGCTCGAGATCAGAGGAGAGAGAATCAGAGAGAACTTCGTCATTTACAGCCTTTGATGTGTTGCCGTAGATGGTCGTGTCATCAGCATAGATGTCAACGAATGATTTAAGTATGTGTTTAGGGAGGTCATTGATGTAGATCAGGAAGAGAGTTGGGCCCAGGATTGACCCCTGAGAGACTCCAGCATTTATATTGCAGGCCTCCGATTTTTGTCCATCTACCACTACTCTTATGAGCCTATCGGAGAGAAATGATTTAATGATTGAGAAAACATTTCCAGTTATACCGTAGCTGGAAATCTTGTGAAGTAGACCCTTATGCCATACCTTGTCGAAGGCCTTTGATATGTCAAGAGCAATTGCCCTAGAAAGGAAGCCTTTGTCAAGAGATTCACTAATCCTGTGGGATATAACCGTCAGCACATCTGCGGTAGATCTTGCAGAGCGGAAACCATATTGTGTGTCACTAAGAAGGTTATTCCTGCTGAGGTGGTTGACTATTTCTCTATTTAATATGGATTCCAGCAACTTACTCATAACACAGAGAAGACTTATTGGTCTGTACTGAGAGGGAGATGACTTATCACCTGAATTCTTAAATACAGGGCAAACTGATGAGGTCTTCCAGGGAGTCGGAAAGCACTTCTCCTTAAGGCAGCGCTTAAATAGTTTCGTAAGTATGGGAGCAAGTTCTGGTTGAAGCTTTTTTAACACTATAATTGGGATGCCATCAGGGCCAGTTGCTTTACTGGAATCTAGGTTTTTTATAAGCTTGGCGACCTCATGCACGGATATTTATATGTTACCTAGCTTGTTCTGTGTTATAGGAGGAAATATGGGGAGTTGATGGCCTTCGTCGCATAGGGTAGAATTAGCTGCAAAGTTCTTTGCAAATAGTTTGGCCTTGTCTGACGCTGACGAGATGACCTCTGGTCCATTGATAATGGTTGGGATAGAACGCACACTTCTGTTCAGGATCCTATTTGTTATTTGCCAAAACTGGTGGGATCCAAGCCGCTGATCAGCTACCTTGGATTTAACAGACTGGGCATATAGCTCTCTTGCATTTTTGATTACTCTTTTACAGTGGTTGCTGGCAGTCCTGAAAGCAGCTTTAGTCTCAGTGCATCTATTACGTTGGTAGCTATGGAAAAAGTGATTTCTGTGCGCGATAGCAGCAGCACATTCTGGGGAGAACCATGGCTGGCTGTTAGGTTTTTGTTGGAATTTTTTAGATGGTATGAATTGGTCTATGCCTACAATTAACCATTCGGTCAGATCTGATACTATAGAGGACACTTCCTTTTTAAACATGGAGTGCACAGGTAAATCAGATATGAATGTACGGAAGCTATCCCAGTCAGCCATAGAGTATCGGTATACAGTACGGTGGAGGGGTACTCTGGGGGCTTCTTACATTTCGTTTTTATGTTAACTGATACGACGGAGTGGTCGGAGGATCCTAGGGGAGAATGAACGGTACATGAACATAGCTCAGGAGAAGTTGAGAGAAAAAGGTCTAAGAGGCTTGCATATTGATTGGGTGTATCGGGCACACGGGTGGGTTCGCGAACAATCTGAGTGAGGTCATAAGCAATGGCAAAATCATGACAAAACCTCCCCTCATCATCTGTCTTATTTGAATGGGTCAGCCATTCCACGTTATGGACGTTGAAGTCACCACAGATGTGGATGTCAGCCGAGGGATGTGAAGACAGTATGTGGTCTATTTTCTCAGATATGCTCTTAAAGATAGTAACTCCGCTGTTGTGGGGCCTATAGAGGGCAAATATAAATGCAGTGGTGTTAGCAAGTGCAACGCTGAAGCACATATAGGGTAAATTAGGATCTTCTCTAGAGATATCCCTGCCACATGGGAAGCCATCCTTAATGTAGGCACATATTCCATGCCCATGGCGATCTTGGGTGTAAGATTTAGCTGTTAAATTGGACTTGCAATAACCCGTATCCCTGAGTGGCTTCCGGGTCTTGATAAGTGGTGACCACTGTGTAAAAAAAAATGAACACACATCTACGAAAATGGCCAAAACACTAGAGGAAGACCTCCAATTTGCAGTAAAATGGGAACATAAATGAGTGGTCACATTGAATGCTGCCAAGACTTGTTTCATTCAATAATTACAAGAAAATCTCTCTACCACCATTAACAATAGGTAAAACCCCATTACCTGAAAGTGCTTCTTTTAAATTTTTCGGCCTAATGTTCACAGGGAACATGAGTTGGGACGTGCCCCCGCGACGTAAGTATCCCCGACAAACACGACTAGCAACTAAATCCCACCCCTACAGAGTAGAGATCCCTAGATGTAAGATAACTTTCTACCCCAGTAGTTTTTTTCCTCAGAACTGCTAGACTTTGGAACTCCCTTACGGGTCCCTGCTTTCCAACTGTACTGACATGCAGAAGTTCAAGTGTAATGTGAACAAAACTCTTGCTGCACAACTCCTTACATAGCACCCCTGTCGCTTTTGTCCCTGATAATAGCCCTTTACATCAAAGTGACAATATGGCTTGTTTGGGGTGAAATATTATTTAAAAAGTGTCTATGTAAGCAATAGGTCTGGTTTTCCATATTTACAGAAAACTGCCATTGCATCTTGATAAATTGTTTGGAAATTCCAAAGACTTCATGAAAAAGGTGATAGAATACCTGGTACACCAAGATCATTACCTTTATTCCTTGCCAAATGATCCATTAAGCCAGAATATTGAGCCGCTCTTAGTTGACTTTGATGGCTTCTAATAAGGTTCAACCTATAACCTTCAACTTTCACTAAAGCATCAGCTACATACTGTTAGAATAGATTACCAGATCTATGGATAATAGTATTTGGTTATCTATAATTGCAAGGCGATAACTGTAATACTTTTGCATTTTCACTTAATTGCGAACTCCTGGTTGCTGTTCTCGGTTATGTTGCATGCTTATGTGCCAGCCTTGTTCACCATTTGGAAATAATATGAAATATATAAGGTTCAAGTGGCAAGACAGATAAGAAATGCATTGTGTTGCTTCACCATGAAGGTGAACGATAATATTTCTGTTAGCAGGTGGACCACCATCCTCACCAACAAATACTGATACAGATATTTTCTATCTTCCTGATTACTTGCGTACAGAATACTGGAATAATGAGAGGGTTGGCTTTGTAAGCGAAAACAATAACGATCTTTTCCAAGAGGATGGAATATATTTGATCCAAATAATGCAAATGAAAATTATGAGTTGTAATTGCGTATATTAATATTGATATAAATTGGCTATTTTATGTTATAATAAAAAAATGTCAGGTTTCTCACCATGTTTTCTGAATAATAACGTTATTATTTCAGCACGGTTCGTTTTAAATTGTCGTTTTTTATTTTATTATTTTTTTTATTAATTTTATTTTTTTGTTTAATGTAAGAAAAACATTTCCTTTATTCATCTATAAGAAACAATTAAATTAGTTTCGTTAAAAATGTAATTATTTGTTTGCTTATATTTCTATATAAGCCCAGAAATTTCTTCACTTAACCAGTAAAATTACTGGTAAATTCATTCTATCGTAAACAAACGAATTTAACTGACTTTTGGATAATTATAAGCTTATTACTTTAAACAGAAACTAAATATTTGATCCTGAGTAAGTTTTTAATATTTTTTGTTATCTCCTATATTCGGTGCAGAAATCGCCCTCTGGACCAATGTACCGTAGGTTTGCAATAATAGATGCAACATACTAATTCATTACGTATAGGCTATTAGCCACTATCTTATATAATTTTTTACCACAATTTTAAACCCATTAAGCCGTTAAATAATATGCTGCATTTCATCTTAAGAGGAACATCATCATAATCGCGATATCTAAAAAGGAAGAAGTCCCTATTTTGCTCTATGAATATTTAGTCCTTTCACTGGTACCAGCTGACACCCTGACTTTTTCTACATTTTCGTACGATATTTGCATTGAACAAATCGTAGTTGCTTACTAGATACATACACATAATATGATCTTTCTATTCCCCGCTTCGAAAATAATAAATTCTCCCTTCTCAAAATCCGCCGCATCTCTATACATAACCTACATAAACGAACGCCCAAGAAATTTTATAATATTGCAGCGCTCTCTACGTGCTGAAAAATATTACTAAACATAAAAATTATTAACAGCTAATAAAGAGAAATTTTCATACTGTTAACCATACGAGGGGCGTGCAATAAGTAATGCCCCTGATCCACTTTCATTTTTCTGATCTAGCTGAAATTTTTCATGTGCAATGCTTTATATCTTTACGGGTTATGTGGTAAATTACAGCTCTGAACTTATTGTAGTTTCTGTTTTTCTGTTTATTAGTGCTCCATAAATAGCAAAGATATTTGTTATAGCAGTTTAATCTCTTATTAAATTCAAAACTTACTATTTCCATAAAACTAAGCACGGCAAAAAAAACAACAACAAAAAACAAGTATTTTTTTAAAATTTAAATCTATTAAAATCTATTATTTTTTAGCAACTCTTTTTCCAAAGAGATTCATTTCCAAATTTTATCACATAATAAGCAGAATACTATTAAAAAAATTGTACTAATTTTAACAGATGTTTTAATTTTATATCGTAAAAAAACACTATTCACCGCCATTTTTGTATTGTTGTTTAACATAATATCATATTTTTAAAAGGTTTTTGATCAATTAATTGTTTGTCTAAATAAGCTTTAGAATGATTTGCTATAAGAATATGCAAACCTATTATGACATAAATACCTTAATTAAAAATAATACACTCGGTTATTTCAATATATAGATTTCACGTGGCGAAATTTAAAAAAATCCAACATTTCACGTTTCTTTCAAACTACGGTAGCCTTTACAAAACAAAATAAAATTATTTAGTTCTAAATGTGTTTTGACGTTTATTTGAAGAATAAGAGTTTATTTTTTCATAAACGATATATATATATATATATATATATATATATATATATATATATATATATATATAATGGAAATAGTATTCCGACAAAATTGAGAAATAAAAAAGAACAAACAGATTTATGTGGTAATCAACGTTTCGTCTTTATTTCGAGACTTCCTCTGGATGAATGAGATATAAAACAAAAACACCAGTACAAATATTTGAAAATATGTCATGTGCAAGGTGTGGCGCTCTTCTATTTCGGAAATGGAAAAAGACGTAAGAAATTCAAGTAAAGAAGGGGAGTTTGCGTTTTTAAAGAGAGGGAGATTTTTAATAACATCATATTGTTGTTAATATGTTTTTAAAAGATATGAACAGAGTTAATATTCTTTCTGGAAAGAATACGTTCGGTTAAATTCAAATATAGGTGTGCAACAGAAATGAACTGAGTGTGCTTTGTTATGTAATTTATAAATTGAGATTATATGTATTAAATATTACAGGGGGTGTTTCTATGGCGTGAGAAGGTTAACCTGTGTATACAATTAAATTGTTCTTTTAATAAAAGTTTACTTATTAATGACGCTACATTATAGAAACCTGCACGTTGTATAATTGTGCTTGAATTTGCGATAAGTGCTGATTCAAGAAGTCTCTGACGCGGTTTATTTGAAATAAATTTAACTATTTTTTGCTTGTTTAAAGTCAAAGGCGTGATTAGGCTGCAATGAATGAGAGAATAATGCATTAGAGAATTGATATTTTTTATATCCCTGTTATGCTCACTACGCCTTTTTCTACCTTACGCTGGGTTTCACTTACGTATTTATGATAGCAATTTTGTCTATGCCTGCATTGGAAACCGGATTGTTTTGGAGATGTTTTTAGTTTTAAATATTTGTCTTATAGTTTGTGATGTTGTTTGTATGATTTAAATCCTAGTTTGTTTAGTGTGTGTCAAATTATTATATTATTAGTGTGTTGGCAAAAAGGTGTCTGTTTACGAGAAAAAGGTTTGGTGTATATGATTTTTGATTATTTATCCTGAAAAACATTTGTGAGGCTTTTTGCTTTGCATTCAATATGAAATATGTGCGATATTGCAAGGTTTTCAAAGTGTTTATGAAGTATTTGAATTCTTCATCCAGATATTCTGGACTGAAAATTCTGAATACGCGTACGAAGAAACCAACTATCATACTTGTTTTTATTTTGTTATTATAGTGTGAATATAAATGTATGTAAAGATACAGATTTTCGAAAAGGTTTCATACAGGGTTTTAATTCAATCGTAGTTAATCAACCCTATGAAAATGTACTTCCAAGGAGATACATAGATGCAATTGAAACACCTAGCGAATAACAAGAACATGATTATACCATCAGCTGATAAAGGCGGTGATATAGTATTAATGGAAAAATATGAATGTTTGAGGCAGCACCTGCATCTAGTATCATGCTTGGTTGTCTTGACGCTATCTTGTCATGAGGACAAAGTGTTTCTGCACTATAGTGTGTAGTAGATGCAAGTCCCCAAACGTGTGACTAAATCAAGCGCAAGTAACAGCATCATCAGATACTTTACAAACCAACGATGTTCCTATTTACTTGCTTTCCAACGAGTTAGACACAAGATTGATTTTTATTAAGGGGAAAAGCGGGCGCCCCAAAATAGGGCACTCTGGATAAGAACAAACATAAAAAAATGCCCCAATCAAGAAAGATTTCTCTTTCATTGAACACGGAAAGGATAAGTTAAGTGTAGCATCAAACAGATAGTATACTCTGATCTTAGTCCCCAAACCAGCGATGTTTGTGTTCTTCATCGAGAACAATGGGTGAAATACTCCCCCTCATTTGTGGTCCCTTCTACTCTTAAAATTCTTTTATTAGCACCAAACAGGCAAATACTCTTTTTTAAAAATTGAATTTAATTATACTCCCAAAAGCCATTTATGGTGAAATACCTTCAATATCATGTTATTTTCGCCTTATAGTCTGTCCTTCAAACTAATTTCTATCAAGCTTTATCTTTTTCTTAGTAAATACCTGTAAATAAAAGCAAATTAAAACTGCTTTTTTCCTGATAGTTTTATTTTACTTCAACTATAAACTATTTTATTTTCAAAAATTGAATGTATTTTCAATTTCATGATTACAATCATTTTCCTGTTTCTTTTGTAACCTGTGATATACTTATCCCATAAAACATATAAAATTGTTTTTTTCCATAAATCATATAAAATTCGTTTTTCTCCAATTTTTCATCGCATAATTTGTGGAAAAGATTTTCATTAGTTGGCCCTAAAAATTGTGTCATCGCGTAGCGGCAACCTTGGATGTAATTTTGGAAAAGGGGAAGGTAACACTGTTTGTAAATGCATAACAACTATTTGAGACCGTACAGTTTTCCGTAAGTTAAGTAATATCACATAACAAGAAATTGCCGAGAGGAATCATCGTATTTTTAGCAAAATCTGCGGTTATTTATCGATTTTTCTTTTTTGTATTGATTCTTCAAAGAATTTCCTATATAATAGTATATTAGCAATATTGAGCCCACTGAAAGAAAATTATTACTTTTTATTTCAAAGTCGTGTTTTTCGTAAAAATAATGACAATATATAATTTCTTTTCTAATCTAAAAATAAATATTTATTATTAACATATCTGACGAATTTCATGCTTCAAAACACAAAGGATGAAAAATAAATCCATTGCAATTTTTGATTTTCAATCTTAAAATCTGATACTTGCACAGTTGTTTTGTTTGTTTTATTTACAATCCTTACCGTCCCCACAATACAATATATTTTGTTCCATTTCGGCTGATTATTTTAAGCATATTTGTACGCACAAATAAAGAACGGGTTTTTGTAGGCAAAAAGAATATATAAATATCGGTTATGAAAAAATAACACTAGTATAAAGGTCATTTTTTTACTTAATAATCAGTGAAAATTTCGTATTGATTGGACAATTACTTGGTTTCTATTAGATTTTTAAACAGAGACCTCGTCAAAAGATACTTACTCCCTCATTCTGTTTTAGCTGTGCCTACATAAAACTATCATTGTGAGTTTATTTTCAAGATTGTAGAATGTGTTTGATAGAGGTACAAATTATGTTAAGACCTCTATTCTTGTTTAAAAGTGTATTTGGGACAATTTAAAACTCTCAATAGAATGTACACACACACACGCACGCACACACACACACACACACACACACATATATATATATATATATATATATATATATATATATATATATATATATACAGTTAAATAGATTGTTAAGATTTGAATAAATTTGAAAATTTAAACATTTTTCAATAGGAAATTAACTCCGTAAATACTCGAATCATTCTCAGATTATAAAGTTAGAGGTGCTAAATCTACTTTCTATTGTTATATTGCTTTTACTTCTTGAAAAAGGTTACATCATTATCATTATTTTAAAATGAACTGAGTCTTCTGATATTTAAACATTGAGAATTCGAATTAAATTTGTCATTTTAATATATAGTGTAGTGTATGTATAGTTTGTCATATAATATATAGTGTAGAAATATTTATATTTTGTTGTTTTTCTTTTGTTATATTGTGATAAATGTAATAAATAATTTTCGAGTTTAAATATATAATTACATTGTTGGCAATACGAATGCAATTTCAAGGTCATATGCAAGTGTTGTGTAGTTTTGATTCTTAACTTGATGCTGTCGTCTCAATACTTTCTAAGGAAAGAATAGATAAATCATCAACACGAAATAACATATGCAAATCTTGTAAATATATTTAAATATGAACTCATTCCTGATAGAAAGTAAAGATAAGGAAATAAAAATGCAAAATAGCTGATTTTATTAGAAGCGAATTCGTATCGCGCGTAAATCAAAGGATTTAATATTGGATTCTGTGTGTAAAGAAAACAAGGGATCGACAACGTTATTAACGTAATAATAAAACATGTGATTTTAAGCATTTATTACATTGCTATTTATGACTGCATTTCATAAAACTCTCATAAAACCGTGCGGTAAATTGAATAAATATGCTTTCTTTAGGCATTATAGAAAATAAAATGAACTCAGGCTTTACAAACTAAAATGTTATTTTTAACTTGTGTGCTACAGGTAAATTACATTTATATCTTAAGTGTTATAAAATATTAAATGTTATTTTTAACGTTAAATGCTATAGCAAATTTAAAATGCGATGACAAACGTCTGCATTTAAAAGGTAATAAAATGCCACCTAAAACTTAAACGTTGTAAACAAAATTAATGCTATTTCAAAGTGAACCATTGCGAATATATTCTGATTTATAATTTTCATAAATATTCCGACTTTCAGTATTATAAGGAGTCTGAAGCGTAAGTGTTATGGCTGTAATTTATTCTGTTTTCTAAATAATTTTCACTTCAGATATTTTAATTTAAATAATTTTATTTTAAAAATATTTTGTTTTATTTTGTAACAGAATGCGGTGACTACCAGAGACTAATAAGCAAAGGAGATGTAAAGCAAATGATTTGGGTAATTTTTTTGCATAAATACAAGTAACACGCACAAACATATATATATATATATATATATATATATATATATATATATATATATATATATGTATATATATATATATGTGTGTGTGTGTATGTGTGTGTGTGTGTGTGTGTGTTTGCATTTTACGAGTACTACTGCTACTGGCATTCACTCTGTCAACTCAACCAAATCTTACACATTCCTGAACATTTCTTGACGATGACGAAAAACAACAAAATAGCGGCATGCTTCAAATACACAACTCTAACTATGACACATTTATTAATAACTTGGATCCATACACAAAACGCTTTGCGAAAAATTAGAAAAATTAAAAAGGTATAACTAAACAAATCCTCTCCGTTGTATTTTACAATGCTTGTTTAAATGAATATATAAATAAATAACGTTTCCGCTGTATTCCAAATTCCAAAGTTTATTTATCTTAATAATCAATTTATTCAAATTGAAAATGTCGGTACTTTGTTACAAACTTGTTTTTTTTTGTGTGAAACAATCAATATGTTCAGGGTAACATTGAATCTTTTCTTACGTATAGTTATAAAAAACAAAAATCTCTTTTGAAATGAAGAATGGTCATGTAATATTGAAAATAAACCATATAAACTAACTCACTTCGTCATACAACCTCAATGCAAAGCTAAATAAATACATTAGGTAAATTCTTATATATATATATATATATATATATATATATATATATATATACATACATATATGTGTGTGTGTGTATAAATCATATTCAATATATATATATATATATGTATACTCAGATTTTTTTATTCAAAAGTAATGGACTAATGAATTCAACGAGGTTGTTAGATAGTGCTCAATAAAAAGAGCTGATAATACTTGTTTATTGTTATATAAACATGGTTACATCCTGCTGCTACAAATAGCCACTTGTTTCAATCAAACAACAGATATCATCAGGCAGCGACTTGACTATTCAAAAGTTCAATGAATAATGGATTTTTATTTTAGGTAGGAACTCTTTAAAAGTTGGAGTTAAAAAACTTAAAACACAGAACTTTAATTATAAGATGTAAAGAGAGAGGGGGCAATTTAAATAAAGTTAAAAGATTATAACGGAGAAAGAGTGATTAAGGAGAGAAAAAAGAGAAATAGAGAAAGAAAATAGAGAGAAAAAAGTATAGAGAAAAAAAATACATATAATATGGAGAAGAAAAAGAAAAAAAATATAAATGGTTATTATAAAGAGAATAAGGACTAGAAGGGAAAACAAAGAATGTTGAGATATAGTTAAAAAGAGAAAGAAAGAAGGTAAGAATTAATAGGAGGGGAATCTTAAAGGAGTTTCCAGTATATAGAAAAAGAAAGAGAAAAAAAAAGAGAAAAAAAAATCTGCGTGTCAACCAATTTATGAACAATTATACAATTCAGTAATGAGACAAGATTAGTACAAATACAATCTAAACGTTAGAAATAAACATGTCAAAAAAAAGACAGCGAATGTATCCAACTGACATATTTATCATCTAACATACGTCCACGAGTAATATCAACGCAGTTCAAACATACGTCTACAATTAATTAAGCCTTTTATACTAAATGATGCAAGTTTAAAGTTTTCTCGTTTTAATTAAATGAATATATAAGTGAAAGAGAAAAATAATAATGAAAGAACAATATTAAAATTATTATTAATAATAATATTAATAATAATAATAATAAAAATAATAGTAATAATAATAATAGTAAAAATAATAATAATAATAATAATAATAATAATAATAATAATAATAATAATAATAATAAAAACAGAATAAAATTAATATTTATTATCTTTTTAATATAACATATTTAGCCATAAGAGGGGATTAAATAAATTAAATAGAACTAATAAATTATAAATAATAATCTACTAATACTTATATATATAAAAAGAATACAATACATATATATATATACATACACATACACACATACACATATACATATACACACATACACACATATATATACACACACACATATATATATGCATATATATACATATACATACATGCATATAATTAAAGGTGTAACACTATACTATTAAGTTGAAAGTTTAAGCTAGTTAAATATAAATATAAAGCCATATTAAAGCGCAAATTAATACATTCAAGACAGTATTACTAAAACATAGATACAAGTACACTTACATATAAATATATAAATATATTCAGGCCAAAGAAAGTAGTTAAATCAACAGAATACTCAAAAGTAGCGACACACAGGTAGATAGTAACAAAATTAAAAATAGTAAAATACATATGTATATACCCACAGAGAACCAACATACATACAAATATACATATATATATATATAATTTTATGTATACACATACATACAAAACAATACACAAACATATGCACACAGTCATATACTAATATACAACAACGCACACACACATATATATACGCACACATAAATATGTATAATTCACATAAACCATATACATAGAAATACATATGAATACAAATTATTTGGCCAGAGTACAGATAGATGCATATACACATAAAAGCATACAAATGGACTGAATAAACACCACCAGGGGAGCAAACAACAAAGGAGGGTATACAAAATAATATAGAAATGTATAAATCTAATTACACACGGTCATAAAATAAACACATAGACACATACATATACACATAGACACACAGGTATATAAGATAGGGGAAATAAAGAATGAAATCAAGCGAGGGGAAAGTATATTAATAGTATTTTAATAAATTATAGAAATCAGTGACAATTTTAAATTATAAATTTTATATCTAAATTAAATTACAAATCTTTTAAGTAATTTAATACTTAAAAGATTTGTAATTTAATTTAGATATAAAATTTATATAAATTTCATTCTTTATTAGTTCTATTTAATTTATTTAATCCCCTCTTATGGCTAAATATGTTATATTAAAAAGATAATAAATATTAATTTTATTCTGTTTTTATTATTATTATTATTATTATTATTATTATTATTTTACTATTATTATTATTACTATTATTATTATTATTATTATTAATTTTAATATTGTTCTTTCATTATTATTTTTCTCTTTCATTTATATATTCATTTAATTAAAACGCGAAAACTTTAAACTTACATCATTTAGTATAAAAGGCTTTATTAATTGTAGACGTATGTTTGAACTGCGTTGATATTACTCGTGGACGTATGTTAGATGATAAATATGTCAATTGGATACATTCGCTGTCTTTTTTTTGACATGTTTATTTCTAACGTTTAGATTGTATTTGTACTAATCTTGTCTCATTACTGAATTGTATAATTGTTCATAAATTGGTTGACACGCAGATTTTTTTTTCTCTTTTTTTTTCTCTTTCTTTTTCTATATACTGGAAACTCCTTTAAGATTCCCCTCCTATTAATTCTTACCTTCTTTCTTTCTCTTTTTAACTATATCTCAACATTCTTTGTTTTCCCTTCTAGTCCTTATTCTCTTTATAATAACCATTTATATTTTTTTTCTTTTTCTTCTCCATATTATATGTATTTTTTTTTCTCTATACTTTTTTCTCTCTATTTTCTTTCTCTATTTCTCTTTTTTCTCTTCTTAATCACTCTTTCTCCATTAGAATCTTTTAACTTTATTTAAATTGCCCCCTCCCTCTTTATATCTTATAATTAAAGTTCTGTGTTTTAAGTTTTTTAACTCCAACTTTTAAAGAGTTCCTACCTAAAATAAAAATCCATTATTCATTGAACCTTTGAATAGTCAAGTCGCTGCCTGATGATATCTGTTGTTTGATTGAAACAAGTGGCTATTTGTAGCAGCAGGATATAACCATGTTTATATAACAATAAACAAGTATATATATATATATATATATATATATATATATATATATATATATATATATATATATATATATATATATATATACAAGGTGACCCTCCCCAATAAACAAAAGATAAATGGAGGCCATCTAGAACATATGCTGTAGAATGGAGAAAAAAAGGCCAAAGACCATAATGTTTTGATGTGATGTTTTGAATATAATAAACTAGTTATGACCAAAGTTTTATTTCATTTTTTTTTACACAGTGATCACCACTTATCAAGGCCCGGAAGCCACTCAGGGATAAGGGTTATTGCAAGTACATTACGTTAGTGTGGAGATTTGATGAAGTGTTTACTTAAGGGGGCGGTTCATTAGGAATGTGTTAACGTTGGACTTGAAGACATCCAAGTTGTAGTCAGGTGGGAAGCAGGCAGACGGAACAGAGTTCCACAGGCGTGCAGTTCTAAGAAAGAAGCTTTGTTCATGGAATCCGCGTTTTGATTTAGGCACAGATATAGATTGGGGGAAATTTTTCACAGTGGATTCAGCTAGGGGGGACCAAAGATTGGAGTTCAGACGAACACCTGCCATGGAAATAACGATAAAACAAGGATAGGCTCGCAACGTCTCTTCTGATATGATATGAAAAAAGTAAATAAGTAAAGGTAATAAATGGGAATATGTTCTAGATGGCCTCCATTTAGTTTCTGTTTTTTTGGGGGAGGTCACCTTGTATATATATATATATATATATATATATATATATATATATATATATATATGTTGAATATGATTTACACACACACAATTATTATAGTAGAAAAATAGTTATATATATATATATATATGTGTGTGTGTGTGTGTGTGTGTGAAAAGAGAAATAAAAGGGGAAACGTAAGATTCATACGTGCAAATATAACCTAAAATAAAATATATAATATTTACACGATAATGAAGTGTTTTGTTAACATTGTTTATGTAAAAAAAAACGAGAAAAAACTTAGATGTGAAAATGGTACATTTTCAATTTTAATTATTGTTAAACCAATATTTCTAGATGATATTTGAACGTTTGTACTAGAAATTTTAATATAAAATGCACACTTACATACGAGGTATTAACGAATATTAATTGTTACAATACACGCAGTAATGGTTGATAAGAGGAATAGAAAACTATTCTGTATTCTGTATTTTGCAGACAACTTTCCCATTTATTACCTTTACTTATTTACTTTTTTCATATCATTTTTACCGTAGAAGGTTTTCACTGGATTGTAAGCAACCCTTTACACATATCAATTTATACGATTATATTTAAAAAAAAAAAACTGTGTTAGAGATTTTTTAAATTCCATTTTCACCCTAAACAAGACAGTGTCACTTTGATGTAGGGAGCTACTATCGGATGCATAAATCTGGAGGAATAATATGTAGGGAATTGAGCAGCAAAATGTCTGTTCACATTACACTTGAACCTCTGCATATCAGTACAGTTGGGAAAGCAGGAACCCAGACGGGAGTACCAAAGTCTAGCAGTTCTGGGAAAGAATCTATTAGAATAGAAGGCCTCTTACATCTAGATATCTCTACTGCGTAGGGTAGGGGCTTTGCTTCTTACCTGATTTATCAGGGGTATTTACATCGATAGGGGTTACAAGAGCTTGTAGTTCGTCGGAGCATCCACCATTAAAATAGTTTTAAAACAGGAGGAGAGATGCAACATTTCGTCGATGGAACAGAGGTTGAAGCTTAGATGAGCATTCATGACCTATCAGATTGAAACCCTGTTCGGGGGCGAGATACTAGTAGCTAATGCACCAGCCCAAATGTGAGAACAATACACCGTACATGGACAAATGGTAGTCTTGTAAATGTACAAGATATATTAAGGTGTAAGTAATTTTCTAGCACGGTAGACAAAGCCCACCTTCCTTGCAGCGGCCCTGATAATGCTCTCAATTTATCTGTTCTAACTCATATTCTTTGTGAACGTTAAGCTGAGGAGTTTGAAAGAAGTACTTTCAGGCAATGTAACTTAAGCCATAGCTATTAGTGGTTGAGAAGGTTTCTTGGAGTTATTTAAGGAGAAAAGATTAGTCTTTACAGCATTGAATGTAACTTCTATTTTTGTCCCCATTCCACGACAGATTTAATGTCTTCTTCTAGTGTTTCTGCCATTTCCTTAGGTTTGTGTTCAGTTGTTTCCCCTTGTGCCGGTTACAGAGTGTAGTGTCATCAGCAAATATACCAATCTTTGAAACTATTTTATCAGGGAGGTCATTTATGAATATTAGGAATAATTATTTACTGAGGTACACCCGCGGTTAGATCATATTGTTTAGATATACGACCGTCGAGGATAACCTGGATTCTTCTCTTATTTAAGACGGATTGAATTATGTTAATTATTCGTCCTACGATTCCTTATGATCTGAGATTTTGAAGGACAATCGTGTCATACCATGTCGAAAGCTTTAGATATATCTATGTCTACCGTTCTCCCCTCCCATGCTTTGTCCACTGTATGGTATATACGCTTAGAGATTACAGTTAGGATATCTGATGTAGACCGAGCTTACAAAATCTATATTGTTGGTCTGTCAGAATTTACCAGCTGCAAGTTAATGGACTAGAGCTTAGTTTACTATGGACTCAGATATTTGGGCGAAAAGCGGGAGGTAAATTAATACGGCGATAAATTAATGGGTCAGTTTTTACGCCAGAATTCTTGTAAATTAGTACCACAGAACCAGTTTGTCAGCAAAAAGGAAGGCAAGAGTCGTTAAGGCATTTGTTGTAAAGTGTGGAGAGATCTGGACCAACATCAACCAAGCATTTTATTAATAGCATAGTGGAGATGATCGAGTCCACAGGATTTTAAAGTGTCTACGTTTTTATGATATCAGTCACCTGAGAAGGGGTGATTTTAATATCATCTAGTGTGACGACTGTCCGCAAAGGAAAATTAGGGAAGGGTCCAAAGTTGAGTTTGAGACCAACCTGGACAGCATGATAGCTTTCTCTTTTTCGTGCAAACAACCTCATGATTATTGAATAGTTGTGGAATTGTTCATTGCCCACTATTTACTACACTGCTGTCGGTTTTCCAGAAATCACGGGTTCCTAATTTCTGTGCTTCATTGCGTTTTCTAGTGGCTTCGCTATATTCTCTCTTATCTGTCAGAGTTTTTTTTCTGTCTGTTTCGATTTACTCAAAACCGCACACACCTCGTCTTCTCATGTATCGTTCTCTTCTTCCTCTTCTACTTCTTGCTCTTTTTCTTCTTTTCTCTTCTCAGTCGTCAGAAGCGTTGTCTTTGTCTTGACTACGTTTTTCCTTCTCCCTTCTTGCTCACAGTGACCCGTTTTTATGCTAAGCTGAACTCTCGTGTGTGCGAGAGAACACGAGATTTTGCGTGATTACTTAGCAATATTAACCGGCCGCCGCCATCTTGCCATTTTTCTTTGGACGTGCCCGCTTTGCAGAGTCCACACTTCGAGCGTTTGTCAGGTAAGCCCGTCTGTTCGCAATTTATTACACACTCCCCCCTGATCTCATTATCACAGAAAGAGCAGGGAGGCGGTGGCCTTTTTCTTCGAGTGCTTCTTCGGAGAGGGGGATTCGGGGCTTCATCATCGTCTGAGCTGTCTTCCGTGACACGAAGGTCGGCGAACCTAAAGCTGAGCATCGCAGTATCACTGTCCGGGCCTTCATCATCAGCAGGAGGGTCACTACTTTGAAGGCTACCACTCTCAGTGTCGCTGTGCGTTGAAGCCGTCATGAACCAGAATGATGGGTCGCTCGTCACGGATTCAATTTCACTATCTTCGTCAAGCGGCAGCTGCGTTTGGAATACTGATCTTAAGTCTTTAATATGACGAGGTACTCCATCAACTCGCACCGCCTGCGGGCTGATCACTTCAGTGACATGAACGGTTCCGTAGCGAGTCGTGCACTGGCCTCGGGGTTTTTTAACCCAGACGACATCTCCCTCTTTTATGTTCTTTTGTGGTGGCTCCGGTTCAGGTAGTGAGCTGCTCTCCAAACCTCTCACCCTGACACGGTATGTATGTAGCGCGTTGGCTGGCGCGGTGGAGGGTGAAACATCGTCCTTAGGGGTGACGTTGTACCAATAGACTGCTTCAGGTACCGTACACCCCTTCCGCGCTGCGATTGTCTTAACAGTTCTGTGATTGCGCTCAATAATCCCGTTTCCACTGGGAACATGGGCACACCGAAAACGCAGATGGACACCCCAGCCATCTGCAAACTGTTTAAACGGCTCACTAACAAAAGCGGGGCCATTGTCGGTGAGTATCTCAGAAGGAGGGCCACGCTCGAGGAACACACCTTCCAACTCATGGATAATGGCAGCCGCGTCCTGCCGGCGAAGGGGCCGCCACAATGAAAACCTAGATGGTCCACAGTCGATAAGCGTAAAAAAATGCCTCCCGTTGTAGTGCGTTATGTCCATCGCAATCCTATCCCAACTACGCTTCACACTGAGTATTCCCTTCTTCCACCGGACAGGTACTGGCTCGATCGATCGGCAGGTGTTGCAGCTTCCCACAACAGATTTCACAGCCCTCCGAGACACAGAGGGGTCAACCAATCTGGCGAAGTAAAGCGTTCGGTTTACACCGGGGTGCCCGCTTTGGCAATGGACATCATTAATATGCTCCGGGCTGAGTCTATGTCCCACTGCAGCGCAATTTACAGGTGCTGACTCGTTCACTTCTTTTGGCAGGTCTAGCCAACGGCGTGGCACTCTGGTCAGACGATCCGCCTGATTCAAACAGGACTGCACGAGTGTCACATCTATGACCAAGTCGTATTCCTTAGTGGTTTCGGTACGGGTAGTAAGCCGCCTCCGGATCAACATTTCGGCCGACGCCTTCGTTGTCAGACGTGCTTTTCCGTTCAAGGCATTGGTCATCCACCGATGCACACACGTGGAATCCGTGATGATGTGAAGGATTCTAGCCTGCCACTGAAGCGCTAGATTGACTCCTTTCAGTGTAGCATCGAGTTCAGCTAGGTGTATATGCTTGGCGTCATTCTCCGGCCGAAGCCAGCAGGCATCTTCTATTATCCTTCCGTCGACCGCCAGAGCAACGCCAAGGGCAAGTGAGCTGGCGTCTACCCAAACTGTAAATTCACTCCCATCGACGCACCAGCTCCCCCGTACAGGGTCATCATTGGTCACTCTGGCCACAACTTCCACCAGCATGCTTCGCAGGGCAGGATCATGCACCTCATCGTCCCATCCAGTTGACATAGAAGTTGCCCGTCGCTTTATGGCCGCTACAGCCACTCGGAGCCACCCACACACAGGGAAGTGACCCACCAATTTTCCGCAAATGGAAAACGTGCTCAGACGTGTGATGGTAGATGGGATTTCCGGGATTTCACCACTCCTTCCCCATTGAAGGCCATCTGCACTTCCGCTCACCTGAAGTCCGAGCACTTTCGCCCCATCTTGTAGCCGCTCCGGCTCCTTGCACGACAATCCGAAGTGCTCGAAGTGTTCTTTGACCGCCTGGGCAGACAGGAGGCTCTCATTGACAAAAATGTCGTCTATATACGACGATGTCGCATGTTGCACCGCTTCATCTTGACGCCGGATCGCCTGCATGATTGCTATCATGATGTTAGGGGCTACATTCAGGCCGAATCCTAGCCTGGTCAAGCAATAGCGAGCTCCTTTGATCACCACCGTCTGGAACGGCCACAGCGATTTCTCAACACGTATTTGCAAGTACGCTCTTCGCAAGTCCAGTATGGCTGCTTCCGACCCCTGCCGCCGCCACTTCCGTAGTTTATGAGCACAGACATCAGCCCCCGCAGTGTGTGGGTCAACGTATTCATTAAGTTCCCGGTAATCAAGAATAGGTCGAACTTTCTGCTTGTCCCCTTGTCTGACAACCATCAGGGGAATTAGCCCCCGCGGGGGCCCGAGCTCATCCTCTGGGTATGGAACTAACCAGCCATTATCCAGCCACACTTGAAGTTCTGCCTCGTACTGCCCCCTAAGCCACGCAGGAGGGGGATACTCTGTAAGTCGATTCCGCAATGACACTGGTGGCTGGTCGCCTGCCCATTTCCAGGACGCTGTCCAAGTGTTTGTGCCCTTATCGTATTCTGCATGGAAGTCGGGCTCATCGAGAGTGATTGCTGCACACATTTGTTTGTTTGGTCGAGAGAAACTCACATCACCGGCGCCGTTCACAGTAATTCCGTCTAGCTGTGTGATAGCGTCCATTCCAAGGAGAAGGTCATATCCGAGCAGCTCCCCATCGACCACTAACACCGCCACAGCAACCGGAGAGCCATTGCCAATGCTGATATGAACAACGCTGATCCCAGAACACACCAATGAGCCTTGGCCGACACTAAGTACAGGGATCCTTCGTTTCTTCCATGTGGCGCAATATTCCTTTCGAAGAAGGGTTTGGGTACAGCCGGTGTCAACCAGCGCTGAACGTTCACATCCATCAACTTGAACTGTTACTGCAGGCAGCGCTTTGTTCAATGCCGCGTTGGGGAGGGTGCTAGCGCTGCGGTGTCCTCCCCTTGCCCGTTTCCCGGACAACTCCGCGCTATGTGGCCTGGCTTATTGCATTGGTGACACCGTATTACTTGTCGTGCTCCATAATTAGGGGTGCGCCTTGTACCGCTTTTGCAGTCTCTGGAAAAGTGGTTGGGGCCACCACAGGTATAGCATCGTAGACCCTTCGTTGGCGAGTCCAGAGTGTCAACAGCTGCGGAGACTAGTTCTCGATCGTCTTTCAAGATGTTTCGTGCTCTCGCCAATAACTCCTCCAATCCAATCTCAGTGAGTCTTGACGATGCTCGCAGCAGTCGACTTGCCTCATCCGGAAGTCCCGACAAAAAGGCGCATGCCAATATGCGATCACTTGCACCGCCGAAGGGAGTGGCAAGCTTTTTCAAGTCGGCCATGTAGACATCCACTGTCTCCCCCGGCCCAAGTCGGCGTTCGGAAAACTGCCTCCAGGCGACAAAAGGGTCTGTACCAAATGCCCCGTATAGCGCTTGTGTAATCTGCTCCATGGTCGGATCCTCCCCTAGCTGCTGGTACACGGCATAAGCCCCTTTAGTGAGTCTCAATTGGATAACCATATCTGGGTCTTTAATCTTGCACAACCGGCAAACGCGCTCAGCCTTTCCCAGCCATTCGACCACCGAGGGACCAGTGGGGGAGCCATCGAATTCCGGAATTAATCTGATGTCAAATTTCTCCATACCAAAGCCGAAATAGCTTGTAATCAGAGTTTTTTTTCTGTCTGTTTCGATTTACTCAAAACCGCACACACCTCGTCTTCTCATGTATCGTTCTCTTCTTCCTCTTCTACTTCTTGCTCTTTTTCTTCTTTTTTCTTCTCAGTCGTCAGAAGCGTCGTCTTTGTCTTGACTACGTTTTTCCTTCTCCCTTCTTGCTCACAGTGACCCGTTTTTATGCTAAGCTGAACTCTCGTGTGTGCGAGAGAACACGAGATTTTGCGTGATTACTTAGCAATATTAACCGGCCGCCGCCATCTTGCCATTTTTCTTTGGACGTGCCCGCTTTGCAGAGTGCACACCTCGAGCGTTTGTCAGGTAAGCCCGTCTGTTCGCAATTTATTACACAGTTATTTGTTTCTTACTATTACTTCTAGCTTCTATAAGCTGTTGTCTGTTTGTACTGGACTTTAGTCGACTCAATTTGCGGTATACATGCTGTCTTTGTGCATTGGCAGTTGCACAAGTAGAAGTAAACCATTGAGGAGACTGGGGCTTGCTATAGAAGTTCGGCGTGGGAACATATGCTTCAATATCCGGTTTGAATCATTCAGCGGTTTCATTTGCGTACTGTTCAGCGGGAAGAGAACAGGTATTTGCCCATGAAGCATCTCTGATGCGTTCCCTGCTGGTTTCCCAGTCAGCCTTTGTATAATACTTTGTCGTTTACCATAACAGCTCTTCAGATTTTGGCAGCGAATTTATGACGATTTCAACCATTATCACAACGTGATCAGCATTTCCGAGTTGACTATGGACATTCGTTACATAATCATTCGGAATTGTGGTCAGAAATAGATATGGAAGTAAGGCATGTTTATGTTGCTTATATGGCAAACCTGTCGGAAACATAACCGCCTCTGATAGGAAATGATGCTACCAAGGTCTGTATAATAGAGAATCCAAACCAATTTCTGTGGTGGATATTGAAGTCAATAAATACATGTATTTGTGCGCTAGTATCTAGGGAGAGTGTTGTATCTATGCTGTAATAACTTGGTTGATTGGGGTACAGTCCTGGGTGGAGGGAGAGCGGGAGAGAAAATATAAATAGCTAATGTTATGTTGCATTTTAAGTCAAAAGCAGATCAAGGTCTGTTCATCTTATTCTAGTTCTGTTTCTCTAGTCAAGGGAAGGGTGTTTTGAATATAGTCCGTTTATATCTATGTGTGCGTCCTAAGGCAAAGTGGGGGATAACCAGATATGTTGAAGTGGTTAGAGGGGATAAAGGAGTATAGGTTAGTTTCATTAGCGCTAAGATATCCGGGATATTTATTAAGAAAAATGACATCAACTAAATTAGTTTTGAGCCCGCGGATATTCGTGAATGCAACCCACAAGGAAGAAGGCAAATTGTTTTTTTTCTTCTATTTTAAGTCTGGTTTAATCGTGATTTTTGATTGAACTGACATTTTATTTTATTTAAGAATTTCAGTTTTAGGGTGAGAGGGACAGACAAGGTGGTTGTGCAGAATACTAAATATGCAACAAAGATAGATCATCAACTGTCTCCTCATCTACAAGATCCTGGCCTCGGGAAAGCTAACCAGAGATGGGTGTAGGGTCCTTTTTCATGCATGTCATGGCACTACCACCATCCCGATATCATTCAACAGATGATGGAGCAGCCGCTCTAAGCGCTACCAAATAGTTAGAGTTTCTGTACTTATCAATAGAAATCTATAAATGTTTAGTGTGTACCAATTTTTAAAAGGACAGCTTGTTAAAGTTAAGGACCGAACGCTTAACCCTTCTCCAAAGAGACATGCAATGTATGTGATTTCAGAGCAGCTTGGAAAAAAGAGCATTTGTTTAGTTTTCGGGAGAAATAATTATAATTTACAGAATACAGTATAAATACACATTAGGATATACAGATTTTTGGGTCGAGTTTAGGAATATAAAAATTTTAAACAATATTTTTCTTGTAAAACAGAGACAGGCAGTCGTCTTTGAGGCAATGTATCTATTGAATATAATTGGATATAAATAGCATGCTAGCAGCGCCATTTACTCAGTTTTGAGAAAAACAATTATTAAATGGGGAGTCGTGGGTCGATGTTGTTGTCAAGAATCAAAGCCAGGCACAAAGCGCTACAAGAGAGTCCCTGATATTGTAACTCTGCGCCTGGTTAATTAGACCAGGAATATTTGTGGTAGTTAGGCAATGGTTAGAGCTTATCTACTCCTTTAACGATATAAGTTTACACACTGTAGAATTTGGTGATGTCACGAGCTCCGGGAAATTTGTCGACTATGACCGCGGAGGCGCCCTCTCTAATTTTCCGACGCATTTACATAGATCAAAAGCTTAGACTTTATAATTAGGCCAACTCAGAATAAGTGACATGACAAAATCTACAGATCCATCACTTGAAAAAAGGTAGCCGTCTGCCTGGGATCAATACCAGGGTTTTCAACGCTCTCCAATCGCTGTAAATAAATTAAGTATGATACTTAAATGAAGTTTTACGCTCGTCGAAATAAGTTGGCTTAAAATTTTCTTTCTTACTATTGATAGAAATGATGCTATCAATTAAGCATGGTGAAAAAGACTATTCAGTTTTTTCGGAGTTTGCTTTAAAATAGCAGGTGAAGAACAGATGGTTAAAATATGTCTGGAAAAATGTAGACAAATAAGATAAATACATACAAAAGTAAAAATAAGGTTTAATTTTTATTTGTGGTTTCATATGAACTGAATATGTGAAGCTTTATTTATCTTAATTCATCGTTTTAGAGACTTGTGGTAACCATTGCTGCCTACGTTCAAATGTTTAGATGAATAAGCAATAATTTTACAATACTTAGTAAGCAAGTAAATAATTAATAGTAAGAGAATTTCTTCCACAAATGTTTCTCTGTCACGTTGTGTTCAGCTAGTTCCTATTTGTTTTAAACTTGTGTTCAATGCTTCGGCTGTGGGACATTTTGTGGATTTTTAGAAATTTATATTTTAATTTTATTTAATATATTTTAGCAGGAAATAACGAAATATAGAGTAATTTTCTTACAGACTCGAAAAAAAAAACGCCGGCCCTATTTTTATGAAATTTCACACGAAGGTACTTTATGTAGCTGGCAGTGCTCTTAGATTATTTTTGTATCGGGGTGTCTTCAAAAGTATTAGTAATCGAAAGAAACAGACGATTTTGATAGAAGTCGACGCTTTTCCTAGCATAACGTCCCAAGTGCATTTGAAAAGTTTCACCACGCAAGCGTAAAGGTCCAACATATACAATTAACAGAAGGTTCTTTGATATGACAGGGACGCATTCGAAATGAATGTTTCTGTTTGAAGTACAATTGCACCACGGTACATGAATTTTTCATTTTAAACTTGAATTCAAGCCAGTATACCGTACAAGTTGTAAGACCAAGTATATATAGTCAACAGTAGGCTCTTGGTAGCGTGTTCGAAATGAATATTTCTGTTAAGAGCACGATTGAAGCATGATACTTGACTTTTGCATTTTATATTTGAATTCAAGCCATTTATATATAAACCATAATTTTATAAAATCATCAGTCGTTTCTCTACTGTGCAATGTAGATTACAATGTATTGCAAACTAGAAACGAAACTGCGGGGCGTCATGCGAAAATTCCTACTGTGATGTGTCCCCAACTGGAGCAAGCAATCAATCGATTTTATTTTAAAAAATGAGCATTTCACCGATTTCGATGACAATTACAATATAATCCAAAGAAGCTGATCAGCGGCTTGGTTCCCACCGGTTTTGGCACATAACAAATAGGATCCTGAACAGAAGTGTGCGTTCTATCCCAACCATTATCAACGGACCAGAGGTCATCTCGTCAGCATCAGACAATGCCAAACTTTTGGCCAAGAACTTTGCAGCTAATTCTACCCTATGCGACGAAGGCCATCAACTCCCCATATTTCCTCCTATAACACAGAACACGCTAGGTAACATACAAATATCTGTGCATCAGGTCGCCAAGCTAATCAAGAACCTTGATTCCAGTAACGCAACTGGCCCTGACGGCATCCCAATTATAGTGTTAAAAAGCTTCAACCAGAACTTGCTCCTATACTTACGAAAGAGTTTAAGCGTTGCCTTAAGGAGAAGTGCTTTCCGACTGCCCTGTATTTAAGAATTCAGGTGATAAGTCATCTCCCTCGCAGTACAGACCAATAAGTCTCCTGTGTGTTATAAGTAAGTTGCTGGAACCCATATCAAATAAAGAAATAGTAAACCACCTCAGCAGAAACAAAATATGGTTTCCGTTCTGCAAGATCTACAGTAGATGTGCTAACGGTTATATCTCATAGGATTAGTGAATCTCTTGGCAAAGGCTTCCTTTCTGGGGCAATTGCTCTTGACATATCAAAGGCCTTCGATAAGGTGTGGCATAAGGGTCTACTTCACAAGATTTCCCGCTACGGTATAGCTGGAAATGTTTTCTCAATCATTAAATCATCTCTCTCCGATAGGCTCATAAGAGTAGTAGTAGATGGACAAAAATCAGAAGCCTGCAGTATTAATGCTGGAGTCCCTCAAGGGTCAATTCTGGGCCCAACTCTCTTCCTGATCTACATCAATGACCTCCCTAAACACATACTTAAATCATTCGTTGACATCTATGCTGATGACACGACTATCTACCGCAACACATCAAAGGCTGTAAATGACAACGTTCTCTCTGATTCTCTCTCCTCTGATGTCGAGCACGTGGTACAGTGGGGGAAGACGTGGTTGGTTACCTTTAATGCATTTAAAAGCAAACTCCTATCTTTACATCATAAACGCTCTGATCCCCATCTGGCATCAATTGAAATGGATAGCTCTCCTCTAGGAGAAGCCCCGTGTTTTGACAAGCTTCTGGGTTTCTCCTTTACTCCTAATCTGAAATGGAACACGTACATCAAGTCTGTTGCCAAGGTCGCTGGAAAGATCGTGGGATCCTTCTACCGCTCAATAAGGTATCTCACTACTGATGCGATTCTCTATCTATATAAAAGCCAAGTACGTCCAAGTATGGAATACTGCTGCCATATCTGGGCAGGAGCTGCTAAAAAAGCCTATCCTGCCTTGAGAGAATACAAAATAGACTTCGTGGTTTAGTTGGAATGCCCTTTTCTGTACCTTGCGACCTCTCTCCCACAGAAGAGACGTTGCGAACCTATCCTTGTTTTATCGTTATTTCCATGGCAGGTGCTCGTCCGAACTCCAATCTCTGGTCCGCCCTCGCCAATCTTTCACGAAAAACGCCCATCTAGCTGAATCCACTGTGAAAAATTTCCCCCACTCTTTATCTGTTTCTAAATCAAAACGTGGGTTCCATGAACAAAGCTTCTTTCTTAGAACTGCACGCCTGTGGAACTCTGTTCCGTCTGCCTGCTTCCCACCTGACTACAAATTGGATGTCTTCAAGTCCAACGTAAACAAATTCCTAATGAACCGCCCCCTTACGTAAACACTTCATTAAATCTCCACACTAACGTACTGTACTTGCAATAACCCTTATCCCTGAGTGGCTTCAGGGCCTTGATAAGTGGTGACCACCGTGTAAAAAAATAGATAAAAAATAAGAATGATAAATACTTGTTAATCATAATTCAATCCCAGATAACGTTGGGTCTCTCTGCAAGTATAATTATTAAAGACAGATTAGCTTGCTTGATTGTCGAAACCGTCTATGTTTATTTAAACGTGTTTTGTTGTACGCAAGTTGGGTTACGGATGTGAAATATTATTCCCAAGGACTTTACACTAATACAAAGACTACCAATCCAAATGCGATTTTAAACTTGAAACACCATGTAAATTAAATTACAACAATAGCAAATAAACTATGACAGTTAATCATTGAAATGTATCTTTATGAAATACACTTATGGAAGAGATTATGTATAAGTAGGATTTTTTAAAGATTTTTATAATATAATCGACTGAATTTAATCTTATATTGGTTTATGCTCTGATAATAGTATTTGCGTTAATACAAATCTAGTTGGTGTCGTCTGGTGCAAGCGAATTTTCTCCCTTGTTTTCGACTTACACTGCATATATGTTTATTGGTTTCAACCTCCAGGTCTATCTTTATGTTTTCTCTTTCCCCGCACATAGGTTTCTGGCTTTGCTGTTTTTATTTTAATTTCTTTTTGTACTAACAAGGCATAAACCCACGAAAATGTAATTGACTATTGTGCTATGAACCAGGTTCATAGGAATCAATTTATGTTCAGAATCACACTTCAAAAGATGTGCCGACATTTAAGTTAATTTTACTTACTGGTACAATTATGAAAACCGGAAGCGAGGAAAAGATGTCAAAATTAATTAATCCAGAAGAAACAACCATCAGACTAAAACATGTTTCAGCATTCGACAACCTATGCTGTGGAAAAAGGTAGGATTTTTTTTAGTAGTCGATCTGGTGAGTGGTATTTAAGTTGATGGAGTACAAGTGCTTGTTCATCTAATCGTATTTCGTATTTCGTAGATCTCGTTGCAAAACCAAAATCAGGAATGCAACACAGTGATTATGAGAGAAGTACAAAAGATTGATAGACATTGCGGGACTTGTACTCTTGAGAATTCTGTTGGCACCATATCAGAATCGCCCGGCATTCATATTTTTCATTCAACACCTTTCAACGTGAATTCTTTTCAAGTCGGAACTCTAGCGATTTCCATGAAAGGATTCTTTTTGCCACATCTGGATTTGGTTTCATTTGTGATGAAATAAGCAAGCGTCATAGTGATGACCACTCACATATATTTCTTAACCTTTATATCAAGTTACTGATTCTTTAGTAAAAAAGAGTTAGGAAGAGAAACAGTTACAGAACATAAAAAGAAAAAAATCTAAAGTAAAAATATTAAAAAAAAAACAATCTAAATATTAATTTACTATTCCGGACGTCCGGTGCCAGAAAGAAAACATCATCATCGCAAGCATAATTTAATAAGAAACGAATTACCTTTCTTAATAGTTGTTTTTCCTCAATAAAATATCATTAAAACCATTCCCCTCCAACTATTTTATTACCGTTATTTGCTACGTAAAATTCATGTCGAAAAAATAAAATCATAAGGTTTTTCATCAGTTAAGGATCGTTTATACCAACGCATTTACAGTGAAAACTTTACTACTTACTTACATGTCATCTTAAAATTAGTACAAATACCAACGCATCTCAGGTGATTACCTCATTACATGTCATCATTATAACTTGGGCTACGACAACAGAATAGTCTTATCATTGTTTTGGCTATCGAGTATATATCCGACACACACACAATCAATCAATCGAGAACCTTACCACTCTATGTAAAAACATATTAGATATCAACGGATACATCTTGAGAGTCAAAACAATGAAAAGAATATGTTGTTGTCCTAGCCCTAATTATAACCAATTACTATTTTGTCTAAATAAATAAAATCATATGATGCTTTTGTTGATAAGGGCAGTTTAGATATGATAATTAAAGCGCATAATAACAAAACACTAAATAAAAGCAATGAAAACAACAACAAAATAAATAAAAAGGTGGAGAACACGACAAAATAAAACTAACACAAAAGACACTTATGTAATTAGTAGAAATAATAATAATAATAATAATAATAATAATAATAATAATAATAATAATAATAATAATAATAATAATAATAATAATAAACCAACTCCGGACAACGACAACCATACTAGAAACAAAAACAAAAATACTAATAACGAACAAGATAAATGCATCTGCAGATATCGCACAATTTTCCCGCTTCAAAATAAATGTCTAACTAAAAGCATAGTTTACCAGACCACAATATTTTCGAAAGAAAACCCGAATAACAAGAAATATTACGTAGGTATGACTTCCTTAGATTTAAAAACCCGATATTATGACCATAAAAGTACATCCAAAAATAAAAAAAAAACATAGAATGAAAATAACTGTGGCAAATAAATACTGGGAACTCAAATGTTCGCTGATAGTCGAATGGAAAATAGTAAGATAAACAAACACATGTAGAGACCTAGACGTCCAATGTAGATTATGCTTTCATGAACAAATTGCGATCCTATACTTTAAAGAACCCCAACATCTATTAAACGGTGGGAGAGAAATAGCGAACAACTTTGTTCACAAGAGAAACTTTGCTCTAGGATTGCGATACGAAATAATTTTAAACTAATAATAACAATGGAACATAAACAAATAAAAAAAACATACATATACAAAAATTATCATGTGTTTGTATATATATATGTGTGTATGTGTTTATATGTATATGTATGGGGATGTATATGCATATTTCTGTATATATATATATATATATATATATATATATATATATAAAAACTAACATAAGAAACACACATTTAACCTAGGATTAAAATAGGCCAGGACGCTCCCTACTAAAATAGCAAACACAAAGGAATGGGTCAACCGGAGGTCAGCTGGGCCTTTGTCCCGTAAGTGCCTGCTCATTGGCTGATTAGGAAGAGTGCAGTTGAAACTAAAGAGCTGATTGGCTAACTAAAAACTCAATAGTAGGTGCGTACATTTTTAAAAACGCGAGACAACCAAAAAATCCCCGCATAAGCCTGATGAATCCTAGCGTGGATGAGACGCGGAATATTTTGTGTAGCTTAATCGACATATATATTTTATAACTTACTACCATATATATATATATATATATATATATATATATATATATATATATATATATATATATATAGTTGTTTTATTTAAATTTCATTCAGAAAAATATACATTTTCAGAACAGAAATTTAATGTTTGAATAAAGGATATAATTCAGTTTTTTGCCCTAACCTATGGTTTCCGTTGCACGCTCATCTCCTCCAAGGGAAAATTATATATATATATATATATATATATATATATATATATATATATAATGTAATTCTTGGTTCGTTCAACATAGATAAAACCATATTTTCAGAAAATATATCAGTAAAGTCAATGAATGTTTGCATGTTACTAAAATAATTTAACATTGCGAATTATAAAAATATTAATTAAAATATAAATATTTTTCGTAAGTCGTTTCTGCGAGACTGCCCGGTTTTATTTTCGGTAACTTCCATTTCAACTACTCTCGAATTACAAGATAAGTAAAAAAAAGGTACTCATGCAGTGAGTGATGCGTGCTGAAATAATAACGTTATTATTTGAAAAGCCATTCTTAACATGGGGAAGGGGGTGTTTTGTACCTATTCTGTACTTTAACCTTGCAATTGAATAAAAAAGCATATCATAAAACTTTAATTAAACGTGGAAATACGATTTAAAAAAAAATAGCGCGGATCACTCTCTGCGTTAGCACAAAAAATCCCATATTTTTTTAAATTTAAATTCGTTTATGTATCTTACCTATTTTTAAATTGTAAATTCCCTTATTTATCTTAAGGCTTTTCACTCATGAAACATTACGTTTTAATTGTTTAGTTTCTTTCACGGCATTGTTTACATAAAAAAGTTTGTTTTAACTTTTTCTAAACTGTTTCATTTTACGACATGCCTCAGCGTATTATAAACACCCTAACCTCCCCATGTTGAAAACGGCTTTCAAATTAAACACGCCCTTCCACAAACCTCAAAAGCCGTTATTTACATGGGGAGGTTGGGGGTGTTCATTCCGAAAGCCGTTTTAACATGGGGAGGTTAGGATGTTTATAATATGCTGGGGCGAGTCGTAAAATTAACGAAGTTGCTATTTATTATTTATTGCAAAAATTGCTTGAAATTTATTTATTTGACAAAAAATACATTTTGGTACGCCTTGGGCGTTGAGTCCCATGGCGACCAGCAGAAAAAAAATAATAGTCGTTCTCTTAGTCCCCCACCCCACCCCGCACGTAACATTTTATTTACTGATGTTTCCGTAACTAAACGATTATTTGTCACATTTACAAACATTTATTTATTTATTTATTTTGAAAAAAAGTCTTACTCTTTATGAATATTAAAAGAAAAATGTTACTAAACATTTATTAGTAATTTTCTACTTTTACAAAAAAATTGATTTTAAATTTCTTTTTAAATGACGACTTTTATCGACTTTTTTAATAGTATTTGCGGATGGGTATGTTGACAAGAAATATCAGTTAAATTTTGTAAATATCCCCCATGGTGTTTATTCCGAAATCCGTTGTTAACATAGAGAGGTTGAGGGTGTTTATTCTGAAAGCCGTTCTTAACATTTGTGGAGGTGGACGTTATGTAAAATAAATAAATAAATAAATAGAAATAAAATCATTTACTGATAATTTCCCACCTTTACAAATATTTTTAATTTACATGCGCGGATGAACAAATTGTTGAATAGTGCGAAAGCACAAAACGTTTTTGTAATAAACTTCGGGTTTGCAAAATTCAACTGATATTTGTTGTCAGCATACCCATCCGCAATTACTATTTAAAAAATAAGTCGAGAAAAGTCGTCATTTAAAAAGAAATTTTTAAAATGTTTGTAAAAATAAAAAATTATTAATAAATGTTTAGTAACTTTTTTTCTTATTGTAGTAATATTGCTTGCAGGAGATTTCAGACAAATGTTATCTGTTACTCTTCAATCAACATCAGCAGATGAAATAGATGCTTGCCTCAAATACTCTATATTTTTATTCCATGCGAAGACATTAAACTTAACTCAAAATATGTGTGTCCAGCAAAATCCGCAAAAAAACTTTTGCATCACTTGTGGGAAATTGGGTACGGAAAAGTGCCAGCTGATCAGAGTTAAGGGCAAAATTCTTTGATTTTTAACTTCTGTAATTTTATTACATCAAAAGAATAGTTAGTTTAAAAGGTTTTTGCAGATATTCAAATTATAAGAATTCCACTTGACTGAGTGAACGAGCTATTCTTGTAGGTCAATACAAAGACGTCCATGAAATTAACACTATTATTCAATGTAAAATACAAATCCATCGACACTGTTGTGAAAGCAGATAAAGTAGTTAGTTATCACACAGTTATATTTGCCAGGGATGCCACCGTATGCATTGCAACTGAAATTTGGCGTACTAATTATCATGTTGTGAAATATAAACCAATCCAAGCTTTGCAATGGCACATGGCTTGCAGTAAAATAAATTAACAAACAATATCATAGAAATTACAATCTTAACAGGACTTTTCACAGATGAATATATCTTCATTCCATGCATTCCTATGATTCCACTGAATACATCATTACACTTTAGGAAATTTCACTTTCCAATTTTATTCTCGTTTGCAATAACCATCAACAAAGCACAGGGAACAATCTTTAAAATTGTGGGACGTATAATAACACACTTACTGTTTTTTCACATGGACAATTTATGTTACGTGTACCCATACAAAATGGAAAATTAAACCTATAAGAAACATGTTTTTCTCGTTTTAGAACTTTTTCAATTGCACTAATTTGAGCCACAGCAACGCGTGGCAGGGTACAGCGATTATATATATATATATATATATATATATATATATATATATATATATATATATATATATATATATAATCTTAAATAATAAATGGTTACCAGTTGAGGTAACTACGAGGACTGTACATCTAAAAAGACTAGTCTTAAGGCTACCAAAACACAGTAGAACTGCTCGCAATAATCCATAGTTTATCGGATAAAGTACTTAGGGAAATTCAGTTGTAATTATACTCTTCTAAGGATTTAAAGTTCACTTCTACTAATCCACAAAATAAAATTGCGAAATTCTCAGGGCTTCTACCGTATTATGGCTGAGAAATAGACCGCATGTTATCCCGTGTATTAAATAGAGCGTAATGTTCAAAAGGTTAGTCAAATTTCCCAGTACAACATACCGATTTCCGAGTTCCGAAATATAAACGTTTAGAAGGCAGCAGGTACAAACCGGCCGAAATATTGTTGAAAGACAAGTCATGATGAGAAGAGTATTAATAATACACACGAATTTAGCATGTAATATGTTTATGTTATTATATTAGTTCACACCCATGTTATAAACAAGACTAATTTCAGTTTCAAAGTAAAGAGTTGTTCTGATCTGTCCATTTAAAGTGAAAAGCATGTAATCAACAGGTGTATAAATTTTACATTACATTGAATATTTTCTCGTATATCTCACACGTCGCAGAGATTAATCATGTTGTACTTCTTAAGGAAATAGTTAGGCAGATGTTCGCGCTCGCTTCTAGAAATCTGCACCCACAGAAAATATGGGGAAATTCTATTTCCAGTCAACCTTTTTCTAAAAAAATCGCGAACGCTAACTAGATTTCTGCTTGAATACAACATTAACGATCAAAACCAAATTGCCTGTGAAGTATAAAGAGATTAACCGTCCCTATTCTTGCCTATACACATGCATACACGCACACATACACACGCGCGCACACACACACAAACACACACACATACACACACACATATATATATATATATATATATATTGATGTGTGTGTATGCGTGTGTTCGTGTGTGATAATGCTCCGCTTTACCAGGAACAGAACCTCATTTTATTGTTCATTTAAAAAAGGTTTTATTGGCAATACTTGCGTACAATAATTTCAGCCTACATCTTGTACTTTAGTAGATAATGACTTGATTATATATTATACAAGCTAGGCAGCTCATCAGTACGACAAGCTGCATAAAAATGAAATTCATAAAGTCACAACAGCTTATAGACTGACATTTCACAACAACAATAAGTGATTCAATATTTTACCGTACAGTTGCACTATAAGAAATGTATAGCTTTGGTATTGAAATTATTGAGCTACCATAAAGAACTTTGTGTTGTTTGTTTATATGTTTTAATATAATTACAATTAGTAAAATATATATGTCTACAACCACATGTGTGTATACACACACACACGTACACACACACACACACACACACACATATATATATATATTTGTATAACATTTTACTTCTATTCTCTCTCGTGTATATAGCGATTAATTGCCTCTTTTTCTTGCTGTTACCACAAGTAACAGAAAAAAATTATAATTACGCGATAACTTAAGGCATGCAATCTTAGCTAACAATCATTCGCTGACATTTATGCTGACGGCACTGCCATCAATGGCAACACATCAAAGGTCGTAAATAACCAAGTTCTCTCTGACTCTCTCTCCTCTGATTTCGAGTACGTTGTACAATGGGGAAAGCAGTGGCTGGTTAGTTTGAATGCATTTAAACCTAGCTTTTATCTTTACATAACCACCGCTCTGATCCCCATCTGGCATCAATTGAAATGAATGGCTCTCGTCTTAGGGAGGATTTATGTTTTGACAAACTTCTTGGCTATCTCTTTACTCCTGATCTGAAATGGAACACATACATCAAATCCGTTGCTAAAGTCGCTGGAAAATGGTAGGATCCTTCTACCGCTCGAGTAGATAACTCCATCCGTATGTAATTCTCTATGTACATAAACGCCAACTACGTCCAAGAATGGAGTACCGTTGCCACATTTGGGCAGAGATCGCTAGAAGCAGTTTATCCTACCTTGACAGAGCTCAACATAGATTTCGTAGCTTAGTGGGGGGGGAGGCGCTTGGATCTTCTCTGCAATCTCTTTCCTACAGAAGAGACGTTGCGAGCCTGTCTCTGCTTTATCGTTATTTTCATTACCCAAGCTTTTACGAAAAACTCTCATCTAGCCAAAACCACTATCGATAATTTCCCTCACTCTTTATCTATACCTAAACCTAAACATAGATTCCATGAACAAAGCTTCTTACTAAGAAATCCACATCTGTGGAATTTTCTTCCGTTTGCCTGTTTTCCAGCTGACTACACTTTGATTGTCTTCAAGTCCAACGTAAACCCGTTCTGGATGAAGCGTCCCCCTAAGTAATCTAATTTACAAAAATTCCAGTATTTACGATTACTACGCTATAATCCCATTGACTATTGTTAACACTTATCCTTGAGGGGCCTCCTGGCTTTGATAAGTAGTGACCTCTATGGAAAAAATCCAGACTCTTCGATTCTTGACAAAATTAGCCAAGCTGATGTTGGGAGATACCGTGAAAAAGTGTCCATTGATAAATAGCATGAATGTAAAAATATTGATAATAAATAAAAATAAATACGTTTCTTAATCGGATGTTGTCTTGAAATCATTGTTTATAAAGAGGGGAAACACCTCACTGTTAATACATGTACAATATGTAATGTGCTCACAGTGTCAGTACCACTAATAAAACACAACAAAAGCATAATCTAGGCGGTAAGTTGAAACATAACAAAGTATTCTTATGTACATCTATATCAAAAACCCTTGTAAACGTTTTTTTTAGGCGGTAAAAAGTTGTACATATTTTAGGTAATGCGTCATGACCCCGAACAATATAGTTATGGCTTAGTTTATTGCCAAATGCAGTCCTTCTAATGATCGGTATATAAAGTAAAGCACGGGTTTATAGACAGCTTCTTATAGGTACATGATTCATATATATGCATACATATATCTATAATATAAAGCTGAACGGGTACTTTTGCTAGTATATATATATATATATATATATATATATATATTCTATATCTATAAAAACAGAGATGTGTGTGCCACAGACGATTTCTGATTGGTTAATCCAATAATCACATCTCCTAAAAAACTATGGTTCGTAGGCTCTTAACTTTACCATAAAATATTATGGCTTTATTTATTGTCCATCTTGGAAGGGTTTAATTTTTTCCTAACTTGCGATTTACAAATTACAAAAATACGAAACTAGCTTACAATCTAACAATCGAACCTCCGACATCACGGCCGCCATTATGAAACTAAACTAAAAAAAAAAAAAAACGCGCGTTCACTCGTGGTTTGGGTACTTGTGCAGTTTTCCATTGACATTAAAAAATGGAAATATTTTTAAAAAATATATATTGTACGTACTCGTCATGGGATAAAGTTTTCCTACAGAAAAAATCACGTAATTTCATCAAGTAGTTATTTTTTATAGCGAAAAAAGAAAAAAAATCAACGCTACAAGCGAAATTAAACAGAAAGTTCAAGTAGGGGGATTTTCCCTTTTTTTTTATAGCGAGGCCAAATTTCGCGAATTTGGCCTTTTTTTTAAAGCAGTTTGGCCTTCAAAATTTCTGTTTGGCCATTTTCTTCACCGATGAAATAAAAAAAAGCAAATAAAAACAACGCAATACAACTTTTAAAAATACGGCACACTTTTATTGTTCTTGTTTGTTTTTTTTTGGTAATTTTCCTTATTTTTATATTTTTTCAAGATAATACTATTAAATGGACACTATTATGCCAAATTAGCCCCCCCCCCAAAAAAAATGCACAAAAATTCGAGATTTAAGGTTTTGACGAGATAATTTAGCGAATTGTCCGGACTATTGTGAGATAACCATCCATTAGTTTTTCCTGAAATTTTGCCACAAATTGTATTTCATTACATAGATGTGCATAGTAAATACATTTCTTTGCCGAAAATTCCCGTTGCATCTCCAGATTTCATCGGTGAAAGAAAAAGGCCAAACAGAAATATTAAAGGCCAAACTGCTTTAAAAAAAAGGCCAAATTCGCGAAATTTGGCCTCGCTATAAAAAAAAGGGAACTCCCCCTACTTGAACTTTCTGTTTGGTTAAGAATCAAGATGGCTGAATTATTAATTACTCGCCGATAAGACTATCATTACACACAAAAAAAATATAGATTTATTTTTGGGTAAAGTTCCCCCGGGTTTTCCTTTCACTTGAGTAAATAATGGTCTTTTGTTATATATATGGCGTACTATTATCCTTATATATATGATGTTTATGTTTATAACAACATCTTAATACGGCGCTGCCGCTGCTGATCCATAGTCGTTTCGACTGACGGATGCCACACAAATGTTTATATATATATATATATATATATATATATATATATATATAAGTGTCTGTGTGTGTCTGTGTGCATTTCCCTACGCTAAAACTCTGTCAATTTTAAGCCTAGAGATTCGAAATTTGATATACAGGGTACTGAGATCTGGGAAAATCGATGTGATATGTTTTCGACAGAAATTTGGCGATTAAGTGGTCAATATTCAACAATTTGACCTTTGAGAACTCTACCAAACTCCTCCTACAATTTTGGGTCTAAACAGTAAACACGTGATATTTTAGATATAGATTCCTTGGACATGGATCTAACTTATTAACTTTACTTGATCCCTAAACAATAAATGTTAAGAGGTCATAATAGGGGTCAAAGTTTTAAAAAATTGACCGTTTTTTTTTCTCCGCATTAACCTCAAAACACCTGGGCAACGCCGGGCACTGATTGCTAGTATATATATATATATATATATATATATATATATATATATATATATATATATATAGTAATGATATCACCGAACTATTTAAGCAAACATTGACCTTTACTTATAATTATATAATTATGACCAAACGTCCCATTTTCGAAGGTTTAAAAACAGTCATTAAAATAAACATTGTTATTTTCCTTTTATTGCAAATAGAAAATACTGCTTTATATAACAGAAAATAAAAATACAGTCACTTTTAGGCCAGTTTTATGAATCCATCGGGATTTATTTGGGAAATGAAACTATCTTTCGTAATAGGCAGTAACGTGTGTCCGTGACCTTTTAACTTTATCCTGTGGCGTTGAAGGATAAGTGTATTTAGTGGCTAAGCTTGCTTCTATTTTTGTCGGCTGTGTATATACCCACTTGAATAGCAGGTTCCTCGAGGATACACGATGGACTGATCGATTTTAAAATGTAAATGTATTTTTCAAATATTTTTTGTAAGCCTGTGCTACATATTATTAAAATCATGTCACAGATTATATCTTTCTCGACATCTTTTTATGTTAATCATTATTCATTTACTAGTACAATACAGAGTGTCCTATACTTACGGGGTCGTCAATTGTTAAACGTGATCAATTGATAATACGTAGGCTATTTTTATTTGAAATCATTTACATTAAAAAAGTGAAGTGGTGTGAGGAACTCAGTCTCATAAAAAGAAAAGTTTATGAGACTAATAATCTGTAGGTGGTTATTGTCGAATTCTATCAGGAAATTAATATTCTAAGTATACCAGTACGTACGTTTAACTGAATTCAGCCAAAGCATATCAGTATACACACACACGCAAGCACCCAGGCAAACACACACACAAACACACACACACACACACACACACATATATATATATATATATATATATATATATATATATATATATATATATATATATATTACGACACATACACATTAGGTATGAGATTATTAAACCATAACAGCAAGTTTTAGTTTCCTTTCTATCTAAGCCAGAGGTGTTAAGGAAATATATTATTATTATTATTATTATTATTATTATTATTATTATTATTATTATTATTATTATTATTATTATAGCCTATATATATATATATAAATGTAACTCTGGGTTCGTTCGTAATTGATAGTCTAACTAACCACTGGACAGATGGCTTCCACATTTTGGTATAATATGTTTACGTGTTTTTATATATCTCTTTTTAATTATAACATTATACTTAATTTTTCTATAATAAATAGGTGGGGGGTTTTGTGTACGGATGGGCCATTTTTTTATTTGGGGACAATTATTTCACACCGCGTGCCATCACGTGACATCACTAAACGGAACTTTTATGTACCAAATTGACTCTTTTCGTTTAAAAATGGAATTATTTCTCTTTCGTTAATATATATATATATATATATATTTAATATTTCGTGTTTTATATATATAAAGTACAATTGTTGAATGTTATTCTCTTGATTATATTTGTTTGGGAGAAGCACAATTAAAAAAAAGATTAAAAGGAGCAAATTTTAAATTTCTATTCCATTTTTTCAACAATCTATCGCGTACTTCGCAAGTTTTATCATAAGTTAACGAGCAACCCATAAAAATCTGGTAACTGAGTGTCAAATCTGCTTAAAAGATTGTAAATATATATATATATATATATATATATATATATATATATATATATATATATATATATATAGAACCTCTCCCTAACATACTGGCAATAATTTGGTTCCGTCCTTCCCTTGAGTGTTCTAATAAGAGGGATTGATTTACTAGGATCTGTATTAGAAGCTGAGCAAAATTATTTTATTGTTGAATTTTTTGAATTTTGGTTAAATTTGTTAGTTTGCAATCGCTAAACGCCCACACAAAAATTGAAGAAGATAAAATTAAAAAGAATGGTACTCATGCAGAATTTATTCCCCCCACCCACCCACACATACACCGGATTCCAATTAGTTTAGGGTTCGACCGGCCATTGGGGTGACCGAATTCAGCCGAGCGTTGTCAAAATAATTCTCACTTTTCAAATATTTTTAACAAATAAATGTTATCAAAGTCATACTTACGAAACTATTTAAGCGCTGCCTCAAGGAAAAGTGCTTTCCGACCCCCTGGAAGACCTCATCAGTTTGCCCTGTATTTAAGAATTCAGGTCAATAAGTCTCCTCTGTGTTATGAGTAAGTTTCTGGAATCAATATTAAATAGAGAAATAGTCAACCACCTCAGCAGGTATAACCTTCTTAGTGACACACAATATGGTTTCCGCTCTGCAAGATCTACCGCAGATGTGCTGACGGTTATATCCCGCAGGATTAGTAAATCTCTTGACAAAGGCTTCCTTTCTAGGGCAATTGCTCTTGACATATCAAAGGCCTTCGACAAGGTATGGCATAAGGGTCTACTTCACAAGATTTCCAGCTACGGTATAACTGGAAATGTTTTCTCAATCATTAAATCATTTCTCTCCGATAGGCTTATAAGAGTAGTGGTAGATGGACAAAAATCGGAGGCCTGCAATATAAATGCTGGGGTCCCTCAGGGGTCAATCCTGTGCCCAACTCTCTTCCTGATCTACATCAATGACCTTCCTAAACACATACTTAAATCATTCGTTGACATCTATGCTGATGACACAACCATCTACAGCAACACATCAAAGGCTGTAAATGACAAAGTTCTCTCTGATTCTCTCTCCTCTGATCTCGAGCGCGTGGTTCAGTGGGGGAAGATGTGGCTAGTTACCTTTAATGCATCCAAAACAAAACTCCTATCCTTACATCATCAACGCTCTGATCCCCATCTGGCATCAATTGTGATGGATGGCTCTCGTCTGGGTGAGGCCCCGAGTTTTGACAAGCTTCTGGGTTTGACCTTTACTCCTGATCTGAAATGGAACACGTACATCAAGTCTGTTGCCAAGGTCGCTGGAAAGATCGTGGGATCCTTCTACCGCTCCAGAAGATATCTCACTACTGATGCAATTCTCTATCTATATAAAAGCCAAGTACGTCCAAGGATGGAATACTGTTGCCATATCTGGGCAGGAGCTGCCAAAAACAGCCTATCATGCCTTGACAGAGTACAAAATAGACTTCGTGGCTTAGTGGGGGATGCCCTTTGCTCTACCCTGTAACCCCTCTCTCACAGAAGAGACGTTGCGAGCCTATCCTTGTTTTATCGTTATTTTCATGGCAGGTGCTCGTCTGAACTCCAATCCCTGGTCCCCCATCGCCAATCTTTCACGAAAAACACCCGTCTAGCTGAATCCACTGTGAAAAATTTCCCCCACTCTATATTTGTGCCTTAATCAAAACGCGGATTCCATGAACAAAGTTTCTTTCTTAGAATTGGACGCCTGTGGAACTCTGTTCCATCTGCCTGCTTCCCTCCGGACTACAACTTGGATGTCTTCAAGTCTAATGTTAACAAATTCCTAATGAACCGCCCCCTTAAGTAAACACTCCATCAAATCTCCACACTAACGTAATGTACTTTCAATAACCCTTATCCCTGAGTGGCTTCCGGGCCTTGATAAGTGGTGATCACTGTGTAAAAAAAAAACAAAAAAAAAACGATACCGAGAAATTGTCAGAAAATGGCTTAGTTATTTGTTTCGTTTTTTACCTATCCGCAAATACTATTAAAAAAGTCGATAAAAGTCGTCATTTAAAAAGAAATTTAAAAACAAATGTCTGCAAAAGTGAGGCATTATTAATAAATGTTTAGTAATTTTTCTTTTAATATTCATAAAGAGTAAAACTTTTTTTCAAAACAAATAATGTGACAAATAACCGTTTAGTTACTACGACAACGTCAGTAAATAAAAAAGTGTTACGTGCGTTTGTTTCATAAAGGGAAGCTAGTTGCCATGGAACTCAACGACCAATGAGTACCAAATTCTGTTTTCAAAAAGAAACGTTTATTACCAACTTTCTTTTAAAAAAAGTGCAAGTTTTCCTGAAAAAAAAACTTTCACCTAACAATGTATGGCAAAAATAGCGACCCATAAAAATCTGGCGTACTTCTACACTTTATTGCCGAAATTGGAGACGCCATTTTTTTTCACGCACTTGCTATCCAAATCTAGGGGAGACATCATTATGTGGCCGAACGATTGCTTCCGGAAACGGAAAGAATACATTTACCAAAATTAACATTCATTACTTCCGGAAACGTTAAATTAAACCAAAATTATCATTTATTACTTCCAGAAACTTGGTAAACCGATATTACTGGAGAAAATGAATCTTGACAATTCAAAAAAATATTTAAAATTATTTATTTGTTCAAAAAACAAAAACAAAACAAAACAAAACAAAAAACTATTTTATAAAAGTCCATTGTTGCTTTAAAAGTAAATAAAGCAAGTAAAAGAGAATATATATATACGTAATTGTTTAATTGGAAATGTTTTAATTTAATTGATGAGAACAGGAAAGTTTTTCATGGAACATTTTTTTTTAATTAAAAACAGAAAATTGAAATGACATATAAATAATAGTTTAACCTGGGCGAGCGCCATATGAAAACCAAAACAAAACCAAAACATTTATTAGTTTCTTTTTTTGTTTGTTTATTTTTTCGTTTGTGTGTTTTTTTTTGTTTTGTTTTTCGAACAAATAAATAATTTTAAATATTTTTTTTGAATTGTCAAGATTCATTTTCTCCAGTAATATCGGTTTACCAAGCTTCTGGAAGTAATAAATGATAATTTTAGTTTAAGGGAGTAATAAATGTTAATTTTGGTAAATTTATTTAGTTTAATTTATCGTTTCCGGAAATAATAAATGTAAATTTTGGTAAATTTATTCTTCTCCTTTCCGAAAGCAATCGTTCGGCCAGATGTCTTCCCTAGATATGTATAGCAAGTGCGTGAAAAAAGTGGCGTCTCCAATTTCGGCAATAAAGTGTAGAAGCACCAAATCTTCTAGCTGAGTGACAATTTTTTTAAAAATATTGAAAAAAAAAAAGAAAGAAAGAAAAAAAGAATAGAAACTCAAGAACCAGAAATTCGGAGGAATTTTTGACACCCCTAACAGAAAACTGCGAATAAAATATTAAAAAACTCGTAATTTCTCTTTTTAAAGTGAGTTGTTTATTTTCTATATGGAATATACTTTCAAAATAAAGTTGTTTAAAAAATAATAGAAATATTATTTTTTATTTAAAAATAAAACAGTCCTTACAAAATGTTTACAAAATGCCGGCGTGCCTTCATTCAGTCATTTTTTTACGTTATAAAATCAATAGAATTTTACAAGTTAAATATTTTTCAATTTTTAAACTTAAAAAATCTATCAAACATTTTCTATTGGTTCAATTTTTACGATATTTTCAGGGTCAATGTGAACTTGTATGCTCTTTCCAATAAACCAAATATAATATTTTAGACAATCGTTTTTTTTTCAAATTCACACCCCATTTTGAAATGTTTATTAAAATTTTAATAATTAATTTATGTGTCAAAGTTTTATATATCACAAATTGAAGATAAAAGATCAATAAAGAAAATATTCCAATTTAAAACAAAAAAGAATAGTTTTTTTTGGAAATTTACCTGTAAAGTCCAAAGTGTAAAACCTTTTTAAAAAAAAACACACGTTGATTTTTTTTAATGAAAGCTCATGTTGTGCTTACATAGTCAAGTAAATACCAGACGCTGACGGCAAATTTGTCTATCTCATAGAATTTTTTCTTTTTTAGATATTAAAAAAAAATTAGTCGATGAAGAAGTATTAAAATATATCAATCAAAAACTCGTGTATTTCATTAAAAGAATTTTTAAAAAATCGATGAAGCGGATTTTTTGTTCTAGGGAAAAAACTTATAAGTGAATGTGCGTTTCTGTTTTAACTACGGAGGATGAAAAATACTTATTTTGGTTAACACACGCAATAAAAAAGAGACATTATTTATGCCCTTGGAAGAAACCATACTTCATAGATTTCATTTAAGCAGCAGCGGCTATTTAACGATTCGCACAAAACATGTTAGAACAATGCGATTTTCTAGGACCCTCGCTTTAAAAAATCATTTTATTTAAAAAATACATGGAATTTAAAATATAAATATGGATAAATTCTTAATAATTAAGAATGGAACTACCCATTTAATAATATTTTTTTAGGAAAGTGATTTTTTGGCATTTATATATATACATATATTTATAAGCAAGTCAAAATATGTTGATTTTTATATTTTTTAAGAAACCGCTTTAAAGAAACAAATATTGCATAATTTGCTATTAAACCTCTTATTTTTTTTAAATTGGTCTTTGCTCCTTTAATTGAAAACAAATTAGGGTTTGAATTATATTTTCAAGTAGTTATAAGCTTCAAAAAATAGTAAGTTGTATTATTAAGGTTCTGATCATCATTTTTAATGGCCACTTTCTGATACACCAATAGAACTTCTCCCAAACATACTTGCAATAATTTGGTTTCGTCCTTCCTTTCAGTGTTTCCAATAAGGGGGATTGATTTACTAGGATTTGTATTAGGAGCTCGGCGCTTATTAAAATTATTTAATTGTTGAATTTCTTGCAATTTGGTTAAATTTGTTAGTTTGCTAGCGCTAAAAGCCCACACAAAAAAATTGAACAAAAGGCAAAATTAAAAAGAATGGTACTCATGCAGAATTTACCCCCGCTCGGATTCGAATTAGTTCAGGGTTCGACCGGTAATCACCAGATTCAGCCTAGCCTTGTTCAAATGTTGAAACACTAAACCAACATTCTATTTATTTTTTTTTTGCAGAATTAACTAATGATGGGAGTATTTTTTCCGTTTATTTTCTATTGACAAAAAAAAATTACATTCTCTTGAAAAAAAAATCTAACTTTTCTCTACTTCACCTAACTACTTCACATTGTTCATATAAAACATTCATATTTTCTTTTTATAATAAAAATTCTGTTTTCAAAAAGAAATGTTTACTGCCAACTTTCTTCTTAAAAAAAGTGCAAGTTTTCCTGAAAAAAAAACAAAAGAACTTTCACCTGACAATTTATGGTAAAAATTCACCTTTTCTTGGGAAAAAACCCAACTTTTATTGATAAAAAAATGAAAAAAAAAAAAATAAACAATACAACATGCAATTTGTTATGAGGAATGTGTTCCATTTTAACAAACTGAGCCACAGCAACGCGTGACCGGGTACAGCTAGTAATAATAATAAAAATAAAAATCATAATAATATATAGAGAGATAGATAGATAGGTAGATTTGTATTTAAAAAAATAAACATTAATTGAATACTTACGATTCCGTGCGAATTGTTTATTCAGTTTCCTATTTTAAAATCTGTAAAAGAAAACAGGATTTGACATGAACAGAAGTAAAACCGAATGAATAGATGGGGAATGTATTCCAGTATTCTATAATTTTATTAACGTGTCATTAAAATAACAGAACGACTTAATACGTCTCTATATATATTGAAATATACGTATATTTATTTTAAGTTGAGTATTAGGTCGGTGCAAAGACATATAATCACGATCTTATTTATTACTTTTCTTTTCAGATTATAAAAGCATCCTATTTTTTTTTCAGTATTTTTATCCGAAAACAACCTTCTCAAGTCCACGAAAAGGGAGTCATATTCCATTTTACACTGCACTACTGACCAAAAATGTAGAAGAATTTAATCAGGGGACATTATCCTTACCTAATTCATATGCATTTTCCCGTATTTTCGGAATGACACAACCATTTAGATGGTCTTAGATTAACATTACAAGAGAAGACTTCATATGAATTCAATCTAAATTTTACATTAAAACCTAAATAATTTTACAATCAGAGAATTTATAAGCTCGTTTACAGACGGAATCATATAATAGAGTTTTTTTGGGGGGGGAAAGAATTTTTCAAATACACAAACATTTTGCACCGATCAAATACTTAATTGCACTTACATCTATGTTTTTTATTTCTCTATATATGATTTACTCCAAAACAAATTAACCAATCATTATTTAATCGGAATCACACTTGCTTGGCGTAAAAGGAGATTATACTGGCTATACCAATTCTTATTTAGCTTTATGCAAACCTTCAGAGAAAGTATGATCAATTTTTATAAAAATTAAGTAGCCATGAGTTTGGTAATTTAAAAATAACATTCTAACAATGCGTATAAATCCATGCCTAATAGATATCCCACTGTTTTTTAGAGGTATTTAATTAAGTCCAAGCTATTGTAATATGAAAATATGCAAAATGCATATTGCTACATAATTACTAAACACTAACGAACGGTGATTCCGTGAATGTTAATTCATTCTTAATAGGAAATGGTTTTTAAAATTTCCTTATAGTTTTTAAAATTTCCAATAATCAATGCCATGTCATGGATTTGAATCAAAAGTCAATTAAGTCTTGTAGATATAATGTTTACTAGAATTATATTGTAATTTCAATGTTTGTAAGTGACAAAGAATTGGTGTAAAACTATTCAACGAATAAATTTTAATCGTTATTGGTCGGTCTGTTGGCACTGAACTATAGAATTTTAATTTACGTTGTTCTCTGAGGCCTAAGATAAAATAGTATTTTTCTCATAGGAACGCAGATTAAATTCTTTAATATTTTTAATTCCTCCTATAGTCTGAAGATTTTATGGACCCTTTTTAAAAATGACCAATTCTCATTATGTAGTCATGTTTGCATGTATCCATTTTACTTGTCTGACTCCAGTCTACCGCCTACATTGCTTGATTAATCGTTACCAAACTTGGTTAAAATATCGATCATAACTTATAGCAAAATTAATTTTTAGATAAAGATTAGAAGAAAAGTTTAAATAAGAGTTTTAATGATAGTGTCGATTTGTTTCATCGTAGCGGCGGATTGTTCTAAATTTTCTGTACGGGCTTCACTCTAACCTAAATCCTTACGAGCACGTAGAATTTCATCCTCATCAGATTAATGTTCCTTGCCAAGATTTCAATCGGATACCTCATTCTAACCCCATCTTAAAATTTTCCATCCGCTGACGTTTAAAGTTTTATCATAGAGTATTCTTGTCATGTTTTCACTGACGAATCTTTGTCTCATTTGGAGGTTCCAGGTAATGTGCATAAAAGTATCTGTAATTTTATCACCCCCTAAAGATTTTTATTTTTATGCATTCTCTCACTCACACAGACGTGATGTTGTTAGTCTCAGTCTTTTCTTGAAACACTATTATGGCATGTGTTCGTAAAAATGGTTAGATCTGTTCCCTTCTTTTTTTGTTCTAGCTCGCTTTACTCGCTCATATATTTGTCCCCGATTAATTCGTCGTTCTAATACATTGTTGTATTACTACTTTCTATCTCGATTGCTTCTCTCCGAGAACCGCATGGCTGTGGGACTCTCTGCTTGCTAGCTTTTATTCGCCTACCTTTAGACTTGGTTTATTCAGGACAAGCTCCCCTTAAAAAGAGAATTATCCAGATTAAATAGCAATTTTCTTTTTACACAGTGATCACCACTTATCAAGGCGCGGAAGCCACTCAGGGATAAGGGTTATCGCAAGTACATTACGTTAGTGTGGAGATTTGATGAAGTGTTTACTTAAGGGGGCGGTTCATTAGGAATTTGTTAACGTTGGACTTGAAGACATCCAAGTTGTAGTCCGGTGGGAAGCAGGCAGACGGAACAGAGTTCCACAGGCGTGCAGTTCTAAGAAAGAAGCTTTGTTCATGGAATCCGCGTTTTGATTTAGGCACAGATATAGAGTGGGGGAAATTTTCCACAGTGGATTCAGCTGGACGGGTATTTTTCGTGAAAGATTGGCGAGGGGGGAACAGAGATTGGAGTTCAGACGAGCACCTACCATGGAAATAACGATAAAACAAGGATAGGCTCGCAACGTCTCTTCTGTAGGAGAGAGGTTGCAGGGTAGAGAAAAGGGCATCCCCCACTAAGCTACAAAGTCTATTTTGTACTCTGTCAAGGCAGGATAGGCTGTTTTTAGCAGCTCCTGCCCAGATATGGCAACAGTATTCCATCCTTGGACG